>NC_140515.1:39435587-39950587 GCF_964339955.1 Pipistrellus hanaki
GTCAGCTCTCTTTACTAATTTCTAATCAGTGGAGATGTCAAAGTATTTGCTAAAAGACGACGAGAAAGGGGTTGGGAACAGGGGAGTTTAGCAAACAGATCAGGCATTTACTACCAGCAAGCTCCATTATGGATTTCTGAGCTTTGTAAGCCAAGCTCCCCCAAGTGTAATTACATTTTTATTTATAATGGGTTTGTGACTGTTAACTTCATGTTGCCGATGCCTGTTTCCCCCACACATGCTCATACACACCAATGTGAAATAGCATTCTGTATTTACTACTAGACAGAACACATTGATGATGATTCCTTTCACTTACAAATCAAATCGAACATTAATGAAAATATATTCATAACACAAAAAAAGCCAAGGCATGCAGGGGCTGAGACAGACCATGTGCATAATTAACAGATCACTCTTTCACATAATCAAATTATTTTTCACAGTTTTATGTAGCAGGAGGGCCACTACAAATCCTGTATAGAAGGATATAAGGATGCTACACATAGCAGACTACAATTTTAGTGCTAGGGATAGCCACGATTAGTGCAAATGTAACTAGGAAAAAGGTCTGAAGTCCACCCAAAGACCAATGTGTTCTTATTCAGTTGAGCAGTTTGTTCATTCACAAACCTATCCTCCTGATAGAATTTATCACCTTTGTGTTATCATTAATCCCTCTTCTTCTCATTTAGGTAGAAACCTCTGTATACTTTACACCTACTTTTAAATGCTTAATACCAGTAACCACAGGAGAATCTCTTCTCCCCTTGAAAAACTGCAAATAAAGATGTCAGCTATTGAGTATATTTGTGGCAACTCCAGCAGCTGCTGTTAAATACCAGCTGGTCTAGCTGATTAAAATTACCTCCGAGTTGGTATTATAAAGATGCCTGGGCAACGTTGCTGTATTAATGGATTATTGAGTGAGCGATGAAAACCTTGGCCAGCTGATGCGTTTTATTACAGATAGGCTTTATGATGTGTAATCACTGTAATTTTTACAACTAGAGAAAATATGAAAAAAAGGAGTCAAAAAATTCCCATAGAAACGGATTTAACTAGATTATTCCTACCATTCTATTTCCTAGAAGGAATCAAAGTACATAATTACTGTGTTAAATATCCAGGTACAGACCTATATACACAATTTATCCCTCTATCTATGTGGGTATGTTACCATCAATACAGACAAGCAGAGAATGCACATGGACATATGCAGTATGCATACAATTTGTGTGAATAGATATTTACTATGTCGTTGTCTGCCAAGCCATGCAATTGGCTACAATGAGATCACATGACCTAAAGTAGTGTTGAGCTGTTCACCAGCTGGGCAATAGCTGAAAATCCGAATCTGGCCAACTGGACTGTGGTTTGCAGTCCAAGGGACAGGATCATTTCTCTCCCTTTACCACTTCCCTTTAGCTGTTTTCTGATAAGCCAAGGTTTTTATAGAACTCTACCAAATTGTCCCCAGACCCTGTAACTTCCAGCTTATGTTCAAAAGAAGGCATGGCAGTTTATAGGCTCAGCTGGTTCTGTGGCTGCTGCAGGGGCCAGGACCCTAATCTATCAGTTTCCAAGGTCCTTCAAATGCACTGTCCTATTAATGGTACTGAAGGCTCCTGAATGCTCCGAACTATTTTAAGAATAAGCACGAACTTGCTGCAGGCTGTGGCCAATTACAATGGATCAAGTAGAGGATAAAATTCATTCAAATATGTCTCTAGGTGAATTAGGATCTTGTAGGAAAAGACAGCTATCTCATACTGGATTCTCTTTTAGATAATCCACAGTTTACAGTTGCATTTAAGAACATAATGTTTATCATCAAGTAATATCTAGTGTGTTGTTTGGGTTTTGCTGTGTAATACTTAACATCAATTTTTTACACACCCAGAGTAAAATACATCCACCTTGTGACTGGATAGCAATGAAACTTATTTTTATTTAACAAAGGTACCAAAATGTCTCTGTGAAATTATTCTTTCAGAGCCAGAGGCCTTGGTCGACTTTTTGTATACCTCTCATAGAAGCCCAGAGGTGTGCTCTAAGGATGAGTTTTATTCATGTAAGTAACTAAGACTTCTAATTAGAGCCACATGTGATGAACAACCTGAGAAATGAGGTTAGGCAATACTTTGAGATCAAACGTTTTTTTAAAAATTATTTTATTCTACCATCATGACATAGGTTGCTAATGAAGATAATTTCAAAAAGGAAATAAATTCCAGAAGTATTTTGAGTAATAATGTTTCATTAAAATAGATGTCTAACTTATTAAAGTGACCATGCTTTTGAAGAACCACAATCATTTTCAAGATAAAAACACTTGTATATTGGCTTAAAGAACTAATCATTGTTGGTTAAAGCATTTGGTTTGATCATGTTTTCATGGAAATGAATGTAGTCATTTGTGTGCAAATTTGATATGGCTTTTATTTGCCATTTTGTCCAATCTCTCATTCATAAGGCAACCATCCATAAAATTTCTGATAGCTAGTTTGCAGTCCAAGGGACAGGACCATTTCTCTCCCTTTACCATTTCCCTTTAGTTGATTTCTGATAAACTAAGCTGGGGACTGCTGAGCCTCTGTTGAAACATTGGGGTGAAGGTAGAGGATTTTTCCACTTGCTGATTCAAAATCTGCACTCCCACAAAAATTATTTCGATTGGTTCTTCTCTAGCCTTCTATGGATACTACTCCATGTTCTATTAATACTACTCAGATACCCAAGTGATGTAACATAGAGCACACTGCTTGACATCAGTAGGTGTTTAATAAAGCAAATGCTGAAGGAATGATGGCTTAAAGCAGTTCTATTTTTAAAACTATTAAACTGAAAAATTCAATCATCCTACATTAATGAAATCAAGTAAAGGATATAAACTTTAAAAGCTAAGAGAAAATGACATACACAGCTTAATCAAATTTCCTTAATGTGAAAACTTATAAATCTAATAGCTAGGCAAAGAGACAAACTTCTGACGAAGTAACTGATCAAACCACCTCACATTTACTACTGTTTTAAAACTGAATTTTCCACAGAAGCATAGGAGAGAAAACTCATATTAAGATCTGGTCTACCCTGATTTGTCACTGTTGTTCTAAATACCAAAAAACAGGACACCCTCCTGCTTAGAGCTGATCAAGGTACAGAAAGACAGCTACATATTGATGGGCTATACCAAAGCAAAAGGCAATTGGTATATGGGGGCTCAGGACTCCAGAAAGAACCATTTCCCATTACTTTATAGTGGAGAGGTATATGAAATCTGCCATGGAATTAGCTGCCTGTGATGGTATCAAACTCACCAACATGAGATTTGCTAAGTTGAAATATTCAATTATTTAATGTGGATATTAAAGAAATCAGATTGAAGCATTTCAGAAGTAGGTAAATAGTGACCTTCCAGATCCTAAAAAGCTGGGTTTCTGTGCAGGGCGAATGACAAAGCCCTATAGCCTGGTGTCAGATACCTCACTCCACCTGGTCACAATATATTCATCCATATCACTGAACATGGCAGTTACATAAAACTAAAGTTCAAGCCTAAATGTAATATCATTCAGTCTACAAATTTTTCATTTTGAGAAAAACAATATAATAGGAAAATGGTGAAGTAAAAATATTCAGTCAAAAGTTTTTATCGAATCTGGTAATTTGATAGGAGAGAAAATGCAGCTCTATCTTGTCCAAACTGTTCGGATAACTACATGATAGTTCCACATAAAAAACCTCCCTTCCTAAAGACGTATCTATTTTTTTAAAGTTCTAATATATTGTCAGATATTAAGGTAAATACATTTGATAATATTGCAGATGTTAAAACAAAGTTATTTCATAATAAGTATTCTTGCCATGTCCTCCATTTTCCGTAATTTTTCAAAGATTACTGACAATAGTTCAAATACACCTTTAAGGTGTTTCAGTTTTGTGGTGAAGTGTCATATGTAAAAGCTATGAGCACAGAGCCTGGCACATAGAATAGAATAGAGATATGAAATGAAATAGAGCTGAACCAGTTAGTTCTTGCTCTTAACTCTTATAAATCTACACATTGGGAAATGATAGTAATTCATAATTAGGTAGAGCTGCAATGTAAACTTTTAATACTTACAACCCATATATCTGTGGTGCAATTTCTAGTCTGTTCAAGTGCATGTAGAGCTCAATATCATGCTTCTTCAGTAGATGATCCTGGATTTGGTTGACTTTAGTAACAATAGCAATTGTTGGCCCTAAGTCCTGTGGTCTAGCAAAGGGGATGGGGGTCCACAGTGTTTCTTTCCCCTAAAAACAAGAAAAATACAACAAGTGTTATATTTCAATTTGAAATTAACAAATATGTGGACATCATTCTTGAATACATTTATCTATTGGAGTTTAAATAAGAACCAATAACTAGTCAAAATAGAATAAAAAATCATCTAATGACAAATGCTTATAATGTGGAATCATATGCTGATTATCATATAGACTGAGGATTGTGAACATAAAGGCCAGAAAATGTCTTCTAAAATACTTTCTACCTGTATTCTCTTGACCAATTTATCTTGTGATGTTACGCATTACAAGATAATTCTGGCTAGAGGTAGTGGTGGTCAGTAGTCTATCTGTCCATGGGCAGTTTATCTAATCAGTAATAGTACCTAAAAGACACTCTAATGAAAACTTATTTCTTGTGGCATAAAACTAGAATATGAAAAAAAGCAAATGAAAACTTTTAATTTGAATTCTCAAAGCCATAAGAAAGTCAGAAAACAGAGGAAACTAAAACTAGAAAATAAGATGTTCTTTAACTGTACTTTATCAATTTAAATAGCTAAGTAGACAACATTTAAAAACTCTCTAGACTAAAATATAGCTCACTTAAAAAAACACACAAGACAATTTATGTGGACCAACTATATCTTCTCCCGTGTTCTACAGTAAGAAAAATATAACTAACTCCTTGTAATGCTTTCTTGAAAATTTCAACTACCCTGTCAAAGCTGATATTGTCCTTGATTTTACCCCTCTCTAAAAATGGGATTTATAGCAGCACCCATGACTGTCTGCCTATCATTCATCCTTAGCCTACTGCTGTAGCTCAAATTTATGTTTCTGCTTCACAAATACTGCTTTTTCACATAGTTCTTGTCTTAGTTTTATTCTCTATTTTACACACAATTCCCTGGATAATTTCAGTCATCCACAGTGTTTCAACCAAAACCCTTTCCAAAGATTTCCTAATATGTATTCATAACCTAGAACTCTCGAGTGTTTCCCCCATACATTCAAATCTTGGCAAGAAATCTTGGCAAGTAGGCCCACAACTAAGTTTATTATCTTCTGCTCAAACACACGTTTATCCTTTCCCCATGTATACCTCAACCCATGCTCCAATAAGAACACCCACTTTACCAATTTTAGTTCTCAGAACTACTGTCTCCTCTTCCTTAGCTGTACTGTTATAACCTGATTTGGAGCCCTAATTATTTTTCTCATCCTAACTGGTCCCACTGTCCCTAATTTAGTCTGCTTTCAAATCCATCTATTGCCCTCCTTAAAATATTTTTACGCAAGAAGAAAAAAACCCACCAAATTATTTGGCCTGATTTCTAAAGCTTTTCATTCATTCGCAAGGCTACAGAATTCTCACTTCTACAGATCCTGGCGATGGCATTCTTTTACCTGAATATCCCCTCCCCAGAGCTCCCAAGTATATTTAAAAATGAGGGTAAAGTCCTATTTCATTACCGTCTTCTCTACTACCACAGTCTCCTTTACTACTTCTAGGCCTTCGGAACTGTGGAGATCTCTAAGATTAACATAATCTTTTCATCATTGGACCAGATTCAGGGGCACAAAAATAAGGTAAAAGCTCTTGTCTTTGTAGTTGGGAAGGGAGGACTACAGAGAAAATAACTGAGAATTCTACATGAGAGCATGGCGAATCAGGCTGGTAGGAACCACAGAGGAGAGGAGGAGCCCGTGTTAGTACAACGAAACATTTCCTGGAAGGGGTTCCATCTGTCTCTCCAGGATCATTTCTGGTCTTAAAATGTGTCCTGTCCGACGGGTGTGGCTAAGCTGGTTGAGCACTGTCCCACGTACCAGGAGGTGACTATTCCAGGCCAGGGCACATGCCGGGGTTGGAGGCCTAATGTCCAGGAGGGGACATGCAGGAGGCAGTCGATCAATGTTTCTGCCTCATGGATGTTCCTGTATATATATCCCTCTCTCTAAAATTAATAAAAACATATATTTTTAAAAATAAATGCATCCTTTGTACTTCCTGCATGTCTGCTGTAGTGTCTTTTGGTCTGAAGGATATAAATCTGTATCAATTTTTATAATTCAATTGGTTTTTATTCACTTATTTAAACAGGAGAAGAGGAAATCTTTATATTGTGGTCATTTATTATAAAAATAATACATCCAAAACACCTTTTTCTGATTTTGTAATATCTAACATTCTCTTCAAATAATAAGTATTTTAATGCTTAAAATTTTTAATTAAAGATTTAATTTAGAAATTTAATTCTTGTTAAATTATTTCCTACTGATATTAAATTGAAATAAGTGTTTGGGTTTTCTTGAATGGGTGTTAATTGTAAGATATTATTCACATTCAAAAAGCAGTGGTTATTTTGAAGCCAAATTTTCTTTAAAAACAAGTGATTTAACATTTTATGTATTTTGGTCAAGCAGTTTTCCTTTCTTGAAAACCCTGTGCAGCTGAGTTCCATACAGTGTAGGTGGAGGCACTGACCTCACACAGGGTTCCTAACAACCCCATGGAAGACAGATCACTGTATCCAGTCTTCTTCTGAGGGTTTTGAATACACATACTACCACAAATATATGGTATTTATATTTGTCACTAGCTTTGGAGAGAAGTGATCCTAAATTAAGCTATTTAAAAATATTTAACTTAATGAAATCATATAATCAATTTCTAGTTTTTATAGAATGAGTTATCATTAAATCAATAGCATATGTAGTCTATTTTTCAAATGCTTAGCATAAAGTTTATATAAACTACCAGGGGCCCATGAATTTGTGTACCTTGAAAAAAACTGCGGGCCTCAAGGCTAAGGTGGGCATAGGGGTGGGTCTCCGCTCATCCTCCACATCCCCCCACAGCTCCTCTTGCTGTGGCCCCCAGTCTCCTCTCTGCCTGCAGCCCTGCACCCGCCACTCCTACACGCTGATGGCACTGGCACCACTTGCATCTGCTGACAGAGTGGAGCAATTGGGGCTGGCGCCAGCAGCAGGTGTAAGCAGGGCTAGCATCATCAGCAGGTACGAGAACAGATGTGGGCCCTGCTCACCCCTCAGGAGCAGGGGGAGGTGGAGAAGTCCTTAGGGGTGATCAGAGCCGGCAGCTGCCACTCACACCTGCTAATGGTGCCTAGTGATTGGGACTGGTGCCAGGTGCCAACAATGGGTGCAAGTGGCATATCTGGTGCGGGCTACAGATGTGAGTTTGGCTGGTGCCGGCAGCGGATATGAGCAGTAGCTCCAGTGCCAGCAGCAGGTACAAGAGGCAGCTGTCAGCCCTGATCACTCCTCAGGATCAGGGAGAGGAGGAGAAGCCCTGAGGGGCAATTGGGACCGGCGCCAGGTGATGCGAGTGCCAGGTGGGAACACAGTGCACGGGAGCAAAGAATTTTCAGTAACCATCAGAAGCTCACCCTGATGACAGTGTCTGGTGCCCCACCTTGGTCTGGTGCCTCTGCTCACCTGCTCCACCATCCCACCATGGCCAATGCCTGCCACCATGTTCCATGCACAGCCCCTGGTGGTCAGTGCATGTCATAGCGACTGGCTGTTCAGTTGTTTGGTTGTTCTGCCATATGGTCTATTTGCATATTAGGGTTTTATATAGATAGATAGCTTGAATGATTTCCCCTGTGCTCAGAATACTTATAACAAAATCTCTCACATTTTAAAAAACTCAAAAATAATATTCCAGATCACTTAGTGCTAAATAGTGAAATCAAAAGAGAAGCTGGAGTTATTATAAAATACTTCCTTATCATCAGGATTTCTTATAATAAAGAATGCTATTTGCATTTAACAAATATGATCAAATGGGACAGCCACAACTACCAATAAAACTAGAAAAATTTTCTAACCATTTATTAAGCAGTCAATGTGTTCTGCAGAGTAGAGCCAGTCCACAAACTGCAATGGGATAATGATTTTATGCCTTTATGTAAACCAATGCACTGATTTTTTCATCAAGCAATTCTAAGGAAAAACAAGTCTGCTAAAATAAGCAGCAAATAATATAACTGAATTTTCAAAGGAACTAGAAGAACTGAATATGGGAGTAGTATATTATCTTTTCGAACTTCTTTGTAAAAAGATGAGAGAATCAGAAAACAATAAAAGGGGATTCTTTAGAAGTGCTTTTAAGGAATATTTTACTCAATGACATATGAAAGTAATTAATATAAATATTCAGAAGCCACAGCATCTATGTGTTCACTTATAAAATGAATGCCTTTCTTTGCATTATCTTAGTCATTTTCATGAACTTGACTCAGTAATATCAACATAAGTAGGTGAAACTAAGAAAAATGGTAACTCACATGTTTACCACTCAGTTTTTTAGATACAGTAAATAAGTTATAAAATACAAAATGACCACTGTATAAAATAATCATGATGCCTGCATTAAATGTATTCAAATACTCTCTGCTCAAAATTCTGATGCTCACATAAGTTTACAAGTTTATCAAATCACTTGCCAAGAATATAAGGTTATTGTTCCACAACATGTGTAGTTCATCACATACAGTGACAGCAAGTTTCTGCTCTGATCACCCTTACAGAGGTAACAAGTTCTGCTGAAGGGAGACTTTATCACTGAGGCCAGGGGTTGGCAAATTTTCCCTGTAAAGAGCTAGACAGTAAATATTTCAGGCTTGACAGGTCATACAGTCTGTGCTGCAACAATTCACCTCTGCTGTTGTAACATGCAAGCAGCCACTGACAACAAGTAAACAAACAGGCATGGCTGTATTGCAATAAAACTTCTTTTATGGGCATGGAAATTGAATTCCATATTATTTTCATCTGACACAAATTATTCTTCTTCTTTTCATATTTTTCCAACCATTTAATAATGTAAAAGCCATTTTAAGTCACAAGCTGTAGAAAAACAGATGGCAGGCCAAACTGGCTTGCAGGCAGTAGTTTGCCTTGACCTAAACCAAAGGCATAAAAAGCATTAGTTATCCATTTCATTTTTTAAGAGATGGAATGAAGTGACTGACTAATACATGGTTTCTAACCAGAATGCAATCAATTATATCAATATAAAATAAATTAATCATATAAAATATAGTGTGCCCAAAACTCTTAATATATCTTGCCAGAATAATTTGCAATGTTTCCAATATTGTATAATAAAAATGAAAATACCATAATGATCTCTAGGTTAGCATATATGTTTGTTTATGGTAACAGATCATTCAGAAATGTCATGCCTAGAGACAGACCAGAAGAACAAAAAACAGATGTTCACACAAAAGTTTGTACACAATGTTCATAGAAAGCAAAAAGTGAAACAAAACCTAATGTCCATCAACAGATTTATGGTTAAACAAAATGTGGTATAGCCACACAATGAAATATTATTCGGCCATTAAAAGGAATGAAGTGCTGATGCATGGTACACCATGAATGAACACTGAAAACATTATGCTAAAGGAAAGGAGTCAGTCATAAAAGGCCACATATTATATAATTCTACTTATATGAAACGCCCAGAAGAGGCAAGTATAAATACAAAGTAGATTAGTAACAGCAGAGGCTCTGGGAAGAGGGAATGGGGAGTGACTGCTATTGGGTATAGGATTTCCTCTTGAGGTGAGGAAAATGTTTTGAAATTAGATGTGAGGATATTTCACAATCTTGTGAATATACTAAAATTCACTGATGTACACTTTTAAAAGGTGAATGTTACAGTATATTAATTATATCACAATAAAACTTATAATTAAAAAATAAGGATATGAGAAAGTAAAAAAAAAAAATGCTTTGATGCTAAATGTGTAAATTCCATAGTGATGCATTAGTAAAAGTAAAACAGCCTATTTATTACAAAGTTTGTCTATGCACTTTAGTTTATAATATGTCTATCAATTCACTAGGATAGCAACAGATCAGGTAGATAAAGGCACTTTGTTAAAAGTTTATAATAATTTTAAATAAGTTACACTGCATGAATATCATACACACATATAAGAAGTTTCCATTTATTTACACAAAAAATTTATATTATCTTTGCATAGATCTGCCAATATTACTATAGTTATGGCTTAAATCCCAGTTCAATCTTATTCCACAGGTATTTTCATATTTTCTTTTATATAGTAATAACTAGAGGCCCGATGCATGAGTTCGAGCACGGGTGGGGTCCAGCCGATCCACGCTGATTGGGCTGGGCCGGCTGCGGGGGAGGGGCTCAGGCAGTTGGCCACTGGCCCCATGCCCTGGTCCAACTCTCAGTCAAACTCCCTGTCAAGGGGCCAATTTGCCTATTGGCCTCTTATTATATAGGATAATGGCTTTTATAATCTGATTATATGTCATTACTTACTGAAATTATTTGTTCCTTCAAACATTCCGAAAAGATCTGTACTATATGAATTACCTTTTGACTATCATGCTCGAAAGTAGAAAACCAAGGTTCAGCAGTTTCCATAAGTTGTGAGAACATCGCACTAAAATGTAAAAAAATAATATACTGTTATTAAATCTTCACTAAAGTAAATATGGTATAAAAAATAAAAATATCAGAAGAAAGTATCTGTACTTACTAGGCATCATGTTCCAGATATTCAGGATTCAATAGCGTTTTCATTTCCTCACTTAAAAAAGTAATACATACAAATCAAAATGTGTCATTTTGTAACAGAAGATGATTCAGAGGTTACCTTACTCTATAATTACATATAATGTGCAAATGAAAAAAATTATTCTTTTTTAATAAAAAAGAACAATTCCATTAACAAATGAAATCCTTCCTTTCTCTAAATATAAAAAACAAATTAGCTGCCTTGTTTGTACCACAATGAGATAACTATTTAATTATTCCAAATAAAAAATAATAAATAACAAATACAAATAACAAATACAAATGTGACAACATATTCATTGAATGTTCCTGATCTATAATAGAATACATTGATTACTCCAAAATCTATTACTTATTTCTAAAATAACGCCCAAAAATATATGTTTACTCATCAAATACATCATATCAAAACATTAACTTTCTTTTAATGACTTCCATTTTTACTACATTTCAATATAAATTAATCAGTGACAGCACCTCTTCCAAATCTACTCTAGTGTTGGTTTTACATTTTAATGGATTGAAATAGCTAAAGCACGTTTAACTCATTTAAAAGCAAATTTTTCAATCATCTATACCTTCCTATTAAGTATATTCCACTTACATGTTTTAAAAAAGGTAAAACTGACATAAAAACAGGATCTCATACTAACTTTACCCTTATTATTTTTTAAAATAACTAAACAAAAGTAATTAAGACGTGATTACTATAGTCAGATCCTGTAAAATCAGTATAATTTAAAAAAACAAACAAAACTCAATAGGAACTAGACATACTAATGTGTAATATAGTAAATAAAAGTTAATTTAACAAAGGTCCTAGTCTATGTTCAGCAAAATGGATGGCTACATTTGATTAATAAAGATAATGTGTGTTTTCTTTATCTTTCCTGCATATAACTGGACTAGTCTGTGAAATATCCCTGACAAAGTTTTATAATCCTTTGCTATTTCTAAAATGCTTCCTAGCTGCCTCTCTTCAGCTCATCGGTTAGGGCCAGGGGTCCTCAAACTTTTTAAAGTGGGGGCCAGATCACGGTCCCTTAGAGAGCTGGAGGGCAGGACTATATGAACTACTAATTCCTACTGTAACACCTCGGCTGCGCTCACTGCCCAAAAAACCTGGCGGGCCGGATCAGACTCCTCTGCGGGCCGCATGTGGCCCGCGGGCCGTAGTTTGAAGACCCCTGGGTTAGGGTATCTTAAGTTAGAAAATAAATTCTTACTACTAGCTTAAGTTAAATACAATTAAGTTATTTGCTGGAAAGATTAAGTTTAATGTATCTCAAAAACTAGACTAGAAGTTTCCATAATAATAAAAAAAAAAAAAGCATAAAAGTGAAAAGCTACAAGGTGAGACTTTTATTTCATTTTAGATTTCAGTATCTTTCTCTTATGAACTGAACTGAGTCAAACTTGGAGAAAGTATCTCACAGACAAGGTTCCCACACAGCTTATAGTAAAATAATGGAGTATTAGAAGATAGTATATATGAACACAATCAATCTAGCACTTTGCCATTACAACAAAAATTTCTTCTTCTTGACCCATTCATTATGTCTTTCTTTGGTATACATATAAGATTTGCAAAGATATTTATGTTTCCAAATTTTCCCTAGCTGAACTGAGATTACAACTATTAACTATGTTAATACAACTAAGTGGGATTAATCAGCCACATGAAACACAACCAAATGTTTATAATTTACAAAAGTATCTTCAAGTAAAAAGATTTTGAGGCAAGAAAAGATTACAGCAGGGCTTGTAAAACAGATGGAGCTCATATAAAAACTTGCCTTGGTTGAGCAGACTCGCTGGCATGAAGAAAGGCTTGGTGGTCACAGTGTAGGATAAAGACTATAGGCGCTAAGAGCTCATGCATGCCCTGAAACACAAGAGCAAGAGAAATGAAAGGGTGGGATGTTTGTAGTCCACTAGTGGACAGAATAAGCCCAGATAAATGCTTTTTCAACCAGTCCCTGCTACCATTTCCATAATAGAAAAACATAAAAATGAAAAGCTACAAGATGAGACTTTTATTTCATTTTAGTTTTGGTTCCAATTCAACCACAGCATGGTATTCTGCTTTAAAACATGGAGAGTAGTTCTCTTTTAAATGACACAACAAACAATAAATTGGCAATGTAGACAACCTTGCACCTGTCAGTTGCTTCAAGATCTGTACTCATAAATATGAATTTCATTTATGCAAATTACAATCATGAGCTACAGTATAAAGATCTGCAGTAAGAAGGGCAACTAAGAACTGTAGACCTAAGGAAATTACACCCAATGTTTTCATTATATAATGGCTCAAAATTAGGATGTCTGTAGATTTGGAAAGAGCTGAAGTCAGCTAGCTGGAAATGTTGGATAATAAGAGAAAGAACCTTTAGCTGGTATAATAGGAAACAAAGTTTTGAAAATTTGATTTTCAAATTGTTTAATCTGATGTGTACCTAAATTTTTTCCTGTCTAATTTCAACTATAAGATTACTTATAAACATATTTAGTGATTTCACCAATATGATTCTTGTTCCTTGTATTGATGTTCATCTGTGAATTATATGAATAGGCAGACACAAAAAGATATATTTTCTACTTGGCTGCCTTTAAAAAGTATTATAAAATCTAGTATTGTGGGGAAATAAGGTATTCCAAATTAGTAACCTGCCTTGCTAATTGAGATTTTTTTTTTCCTCTTAAGGGTTAAAAAACACAGATGTTTTAGCAAGTTAAAAATAGATTGCACTTTTATGCCTCTGAAAGTGAGTAAATTACCATTTCCCTTTTGCTTAATAACTATGGGTTATCTTTTATAAAGACAAGACAAAAAAAAAAAACTACCTTTACAGGAAACAAGAATAAAATATACAAGCAGAGAGAAGAAACGTTTTTGCTGGTGAAATCAGAGATAACTTCCTATGACAGGATAGTCACACAGCCTTCTGCACAATCTAGTAGTACTGTGTTATTCTTAGGAACTTAGTGGCTATCACAAAATAATGTGAAAGTAAGAAGAACTTGATGATATTCTTACAAAATAATTTATGTTCCACTGACAACTTACTTGTTGTAGAGGAAAAATTACCATAAGCAATCTTTTTTAGATAACCATGTCTACAAAGCAGGGCAGAGGGAACTAATTGTGCTTAGCAGATATCTTGTAGAAAGACCTGGATGTGCAGCCTTCAGCACAGCATAGCCTACTACTGGACATCTGGTGCCGGGAGGAGCCAAGGACAGGACATGCCAGTCAAGCTCTGTACATCGGCAGAACTGCTAGCAGCCAGCAGAAGCTAATAAAAACCTGCCTCTCCCTTCAGTCACAGCTAATTCCTTTTTTGGACTCAGCCCACCTGCAGACATATGCTTGAAATAAAAGTTCTTTTGATACATTATGGCCTCATGTCCTAGGTGTGCAACCCCAGCCAACCTACGAACCTTTCACTAATTTATTAAGTGAGCACCGTTTATTGAATAACACTTCTAAGAGTTTTGAAATGTCATCTTTACCATAAACTGAATGTTTAGCTCTTATTTCCCCCCCAGACTTTTACCAGTATTCTATTGGTTCGAATATCCTATCTAATAAAGAAGGAATATGCTAATCATGCCCTCACAAAGATGGCAGCACCCACAGCCAATAAAGAGGGAATATGCTAATTGACTGTCATACCCTCAAAAGATGGCGGCACCCACAGCCACAAGATGGCAGTGCCCAGTCCCCTCAGCCCCCAGGCGCTCAGGGCCAGCCCGAGGCCCAGGCAAGCCTCGGAGGTTGGCTGCCCAGCCACCCAGGGCTGGCCCTAGGGATGACCAAATGACTAAACAAGCAGGCTGTGTGGGGTGACCAGGCCTGCAGGAGGGTAGTGAGGGATGACCAAACAACTGAACAAGCAGGCTGCGTGGGGCGACATGGCCAGCAGGGAGCTTAGTAAAGGATGACCAAATGCCTGAATAGCAGGCTGTATGGGGCAATTAGGCCAGTGGAGGGGTCGGGAGGGGTGACCAGGCTGGCAGAAGGGCAGATGGTGGCAACCTGGCTAGGAGCAGGGCAGTTAGGGACCACCAGGCCGGCAGAGGGTGTTGCAGTTATGGGCAACCAGGCAGGCAAGTAGGTGAGCAATTTGGAGCCAGTGGTCCAGGATTGTGAGAGGTTTAGACCAGCAGTCGGATATCCCCCAAGGGTCCCAAATAGAAGAGGGTGCAGGCTGTGCTGAGGGGACACCCCCACTCTGTGCATGAATTTCATGCACTGGGACTCTAGTTCTTAATAAGAACTTCAGTGTACACACACACATGCATGCGCACACACACACACACACACACACACACACAAAATAAAGGCTATCTCAGAGGAGATGGTGAATCTTCTCCATTTTGCTTCTTGGGCTGTTTATTAGGGTCTGGAGAGCAAAGTAAAAGGTGTGCTTGAAAAAAAAAATACTATACTTTTTAATTTTAAAAATAATTTTACTATTGTAGAGAAAACCTATACTTCTATTCTTCTATACTTCTATACTTCTATTCTTCCATACTATCTATTATTCCATACTATCTATCCTTTTTTTCTCAAAATTATCTTGCCTATTCTAAGTTTTTTCATCCAAGGAAACTTCAATACATAAATTATAAACAAAATACTGCAATTTTTATTGGCACTGCAGTAAAATGAACTTGAAATTGATATTTTTAGAACACCAGATTTTCCAATCCAAAAATTTGTAGACCTGCATATTTTTTACTGGGTTTGTTACTAGATTTTTATTGTTGTTATTAGTGGTAGTGATTCTAAATGGGTCTTTTTCCCTCGATATATCTTCTAACTAATTATGGCTAATTTAATAAGAAATATTTATTGTTTAAATGCATCTCTCACCTTATGTTTAAATGTTCTCTTCCCTCTAATTTCTGTGATACTACTCTCTCCACATTCTCTATTTGTTCAGGCATCATTTGTCTTTGTTTACTTCAAAAATTATTTATTAACTCCCTATGATGTGTTGAAAATACAAAAGTGAATAAAGTAGGCAAGCTCCTAACTATTATGAAGCTTGCAGTCTAGAGAACAAGACACACACAAACCCTGATCCTATTATAGGCTCAGCACATAAAAAGCACTCACTACACAGTGACTGAATAAATGAAATATCTACCCTCAACATAGCAACAAATTGGTGAAATTTGGCCTACAATATAAAAAATGGAAAAGAATAACACTAAACCATATTCCAGTATTTCACATCAATAAATAGGGTGCTCTTTATAATAAAAATTAATAACGTTAAAGACAACTTTTTACCAATTAATTGTTACATTCCAACTAAACTATGGATATTTTCTTAAATAGACTTGGAAGAGACTGTTGGCTTTACTCTCAATTCTAGACTAGTAAAACCCAGAAAATAATTGCAAGTGGCAAGTATTCAGACATCTTTAAAGGAAAAGAGAATTATCTAGACAGAATCATCATAAATTCAATATGCTGTAAATTTGACAAAACATAATACAAAATAATGTAGTGTCAGTATACTTCTTGGTTCCCAAAATGTGTATTTTGCTGCCATCGACAATATCAGCATTTCTGCTTGCTTCAAGCCTTTATCCCTGCTGGATTGTTAGCAGTCACTGCACTCCGAACTCATGCCATTGGAAAATAAAGGTAACGAAGTTTTCTTCATCAACAGCCTGTAGGCTCACAAAATTGAACCTGTTCTTTTATCTGCCTGTGTTCATTTAGCCCACCAAGCAGTCTTTATTAAAGTTGAGGCATCAGGCAGTCAAAGTTCATTAATACCATTTATATAATCTCTGCAGTTTCAATTAACTCAGCAAGACATTCTACTACATGATAACAGTCTCATTAATTCAATAAAACCCCATAACTATTAACAATATGGTCGATGTTAAACGGGGTGTCACCTAGTACAAAATAATAGCTTTAACAGCTTGTGATAAAACTCAAGGTTTTTTTCTTAAATTTGATCTGGCTAAATGTTCAGTCCTTCTACAAAAGGTTTTTTTTCTTTGTAAAAAATCAATGAGATTTTATACATGTACAGGGAGTAATTAAGTCTTATTAACTGATACCCAGGAGTAAGCTAATACTTTCTAATTTAATAATTGATAGACTTTGTCTAAATTATCAAAAATTTGATCTTCTTTATTCCTCTTTAGTCTTCCTTAAAAATGCAGATGGCTACACACATCACAAATGATGGCGTGTGCAGTTATGTTTTTGCTCTGTCAGTGGAAATTGTTTCCATTATTTTAAGACTTCTTCAATCTAGATTTTTCTTTCTCTAAAGGAAAAAGGAAAACAAATCTGTATTTTAGGATAATTTTATTCTGACTTGATTTTCTACCAAATCTTTTACTGTGAAGTATTTTCAAGTATTCGGAAGAGGAGAGGAGGAGACAATGAGGGGATAGGCTTCATTATAAAAGCCAACACAATGAGAAGAGAAGAATGGGAAAATAGAAATAAACCTGGGTCATTGTTGAAGGGCATGGAACTAATGCTGCAAAACCATTCTGCCCCCAGACTTCTTACAAAGTATGATTCTAACATCCTTAGAGTTTAAGTCATTTCAAATGGGGTTTTCTTTTATTTGCTTCCCAAAAAATGCTATACTGATAAAGATTTAATTTCTCCCAGTCTCCCTTTTTGGTGTTTGTTTGTTTGTTTTTAGTGTTGTAACTTTGCATATAGCTTCCAGATATCTTGCTTGAGAAAGTCTTTCCTACACAGATTGTAAAAATATTCTAAATTTTTTCTGGTATACTTGTCTAATTCTTGTTTTTACATTTATATCTTTACTTCATCTGGAATTTGTTCTTCAATAAAAGTATAATTTAATCTTTTTTCTAGATAGAAAGCCAAATATAGAGTCAATAAAAATGTCCTATCTTATCATATTACTATTGCATACATAACTAGACCCATCTTAGTTTGTTCCAGTGATCTACTGCTGATTTCCACACTACCTTCATAGTGCTTTGATCACAGAATATTTATAGAAATTTTCATATCTCCCTTTGTCACTCTTCTTTTCCCCTAAATTCTCTGGCAACTCCGACATATTTAATAATAACAATCCTATATAATAAAAGGCTAATATGCAAACTAGTGGGATGACCAGTCACTAAAAAACACACTGACTACCAGGAGGCAGACACTCAACGCAGGAGCTGCCCCTTGGTGGTCAGTGTGCTCTCACAGTGGGAGCACTACTCAGCCAGAAGCCAGGTTCACAGCTGGCAAGCACAGCAGTGGCAGGAGCCCCTCTCACCTCCGTGGCGGCGCTAAGGATTTCCAACTGATGATGGATTAGGCCCACTCCCTATGGTCTCCCAGACTGCAAGAGGGCACAGGCCAAGCTGAGGGACCACCCCCTCAAGTGCACAAATTTCATGCACTGGGCCTCTAGTAATACTAACACCACAACTACCAACATGAACCCTTAGTGAGAACTAGATGTTTTTAACTCTACAACGTTAATACTATTATTGCCCTCCTGTAATAGATAAGGAAACTAAGGATTAGAAAAGTTAAGTAAGTAAATTGCCTATGCAGCTAGTAACTGATGGAGCTGGATTCATCAGTTACTAAATAAAAGAATATGCACCTAGACAAGTGCCCTTAATTAGCTAAGCTACATAATGCACATTAAAATTAATGTAAAGCTTTTTGGCACTAAATTTAAAATAAATTTGTCCAGTTTTTAAAAAATTACATCTCTCACTTAGATTATCACTATAATGATACTATATTTATACATCAATCTGGTAAGAAGTTATATTTTATTTAATGTCTTCTCATCTAAAAACATGTATCACTTTTCTGTTTATTCAAGTCTGGCTTTATATACTTTAATACATTTATAGTTTTCTTCATATAGCTTTTGTGCCTATATTAAATTTATTTCTAGGTTATTTTATAGTTTGTTTGGCATTGTGAATGGGATGGATTTTTTTTTCCATTTCCCATTCTAAACAGTGATTTGCATAATGTAATTGTATTTCAAAGAATTACAATGTAATTAATATAAAGATATATTACTAATATTAAAACTAAGATAAAATTAGTTCCTTTGGGTATTCTATGCACTAAATAACAAATGTATTATTTAGGACAAGTGTAATATGACTTGGTTTACTATCTTTAAACTGATCAAGTTTTCTTCAAATTAAATACATTGCTTTTACCATATGAATATTTTGTTATATTACGCTGAAATTAGGTGGCTGTCAATTGGACATGTCATAATTTTTGATTGTTAGAAAATTTATTAATTCAGTTTGAATTCCCTCTTGATGTACATTTTGAGAAAGACATAAAAATATTCAACTGGATGTATTCTTTTTTAAATTTTCACCCGAGAATATGTTTTTATTGATATTAGAGAGAGGGGAATGGAGGGAGGGAGGGAAGGAGTGGGGAGGAGAGAGAGAGAGAAATATCAGTGTGAGAGGGAAACATCCATCAGTTTCTTCCCATATGTGCTCCAACCTAGATGTGTGCCCTGACCAGGAATAGAACTGCAACATTCTGATGTACAGGACAATGCTTCAACCCACTGAGCCACATGGCCAGGGCTCAACTTGCTGTTATTTTTATTGGATCACAATAAGTTCAAGAGAAACCTAGATACTTCCTTTTATATTAAGTAAATAATTTACATTTCAATAAAAAAATAATCCAACCATTTTCTTTACTTTAGTAATGAGAATGTGTCAAATATAAGGATCAGAAAGAATATCATCTAGATTTCAAAAAATGTAAAGGAACTTTCTGAAGTTATATTACTGGTAAGTTTTAAAGAGTAAAAGGATACTTTATTTTTTTACACAGCATGTCACATATTTATAAATGCTGTACATAGAAACAATATTTATGCATACAACTCTGAAAAGTTTTATTACTAGATTGGCTTCAAAGATGTTGTTTATAAACAAACTCCCAAAAGTTGAAAGAAAAGATTGAATGCCTTATAGAAGACAATTTGGTGAAATGTCTTATAATAAGGAAGAAGCATATGTGCCTCAATGAGCTTACTTTTCTCACCGTGCAGCTGACAAGCAGCCCTTTGATTGCTGTACTATTATGATACAACTTTGGATACAATAAAGGCTACATTATTGCTCTATCATTTGTCAAGCTGTATAGGAAATTTTGAGTCAATGGATGCCACCTGTACGATATTTTCATTACCTGTTTATAAAGCAACTGCTCGTTTTCTCTA
Organism: Pipistrellus hanaki; assembly: GCF_964339955.1. Taxonomy (NCBI): domain Eukaryota; kingdom Metazoa; phylum Chordata; class Mammalia; order Chiroptera; family Vespertilionidae; genus Pipistrellus; species Pipistrellus hanaki. Next base: position 39,455,700 of record NC_140515.1, read on the forward strand.
GCATAACAGAAAAGAACATCTGTAAGAATTTTTCTCACATTTTCTTGTCGGAAAAACTGCATTTCAGGAAACCTGGAAAAAGAAAACACAGAATTGCAATGACTAGCACAATTCTAAGAATTACCCTCAAACTCTCATCTCTGAGAGGTGCGAGGACTGCTTTGGGTTTTAGTGCACGTCTGCATTTGCCATGCAACTTATGGCATTGATGGGACTTACATGTTCAGGAAAAAAGGATGAGAAAAGGGAAATTATGATATCACAGAGGTAAGCAATAACCTTCAACATCTAAATATTTCAAATGTTTTCCATATGCTTAATGTCACCACATGGTGAATACAACAATCTTTAAGCAAAATGAATTATAATCTATGTATTTATGGTGGGGGAGTGCTCTGTTTTCGTCCATTTGGCTTACAGGACAAGAATGTGACGTTATTACCAAGTTTTTGGGGAAAAAAATTATCTTTTTAATGCAAATATTTAAATTATTTTACATGACCACATTGCTAATTTTATCTAATTATAATGTAGACTTCAAAGGAAACAAGTTAGTCAGTATTGCTTACATGGTCTGAATCAAAATGTCTACCAGGTTCTTTAAGGTCATGTAAAATAGAAAAGGGCAGACTATGAGCTTGAAAGAAACTTAAATAGTTGTTTAAGAGACAAAATATACAATGACAATAAACTATAGATCAAATATATAGCAATGCAATACACAATGAATAAATAATGGAAGATGGGGTGTTGTTTAGAAGTAAACAGTCCAATGGATTCAATCACAAAAGGTTTGAACAAGAATTTTTAGTACAGGAGGAACATGCAACATCAATGGAAAAGGTAACCAAATCAGAAGAGAAGATATGAAGGCATAGAAGGCTCAGAGTATTCCAGGTGTATAGCTCAGTATGGTAATTAGTCATTAGAAAGAAAAGTACACAAAGTATTGCCAATTGGGAACAGGAAAACAGGATAGAAAGAAAAGTGGGGCAGGTCTGAAAAGAGCTTTGAATGCTTGAATTTACAACTGAGGAAGTGCAACAAAGTGATTTTATATTTTTTTGAATAGGGAAATAACAAAGAAAATAGTATTAGAGTAACTCTAAGTGGGAATAAGCTTTAAGGAAGAAAGATTACAGGAAAGAGAAAAGCACATCATAATGAAGTGACATGGGAAAATCTCAAAACTGAAAGGAAAAGCTTGTTGCACAATTGCTAGCTATGTGATCTTGACAAGTGAGTGCCTCCTCTGTTAAGTAGGGACAGTAACACGGACCTTGGGATCAAGATGAGATATGTGAAAGGACCAAAAACAGTGCCCCACAAGTAGCAGGTGTTAAGAAATAGAGGTCTTTACTAGTCTGAGTACGGGTGCTGTGGGTGATGAAGATGGATGTGGCTAAGAGAATGCATGAGAGACTGGAGAGGAAGAGTACCACAAGCATGGAGGCACAGGACATGGAAACAGGAAAATACCCCTGGTGAGCCTTTTTAAGAGCATTAACGGTTGTTTGACTTCAGATTAGAATGGTTCACTGCCTCTGTTTTTGGAGACTTCAGCTGTTTTATGCTTCTATCTAATCCTCTTTTGGAGTTATCACTTCCCTTATGTCTAGGCTGGGTTCCTGTGTGAATAATGCTAGTGGTTCATGAAGCATCTCTTTTCTGATCCTAATTTTTATAATAAATTAAAGCCTATTTTATCTTTATCTGTTCATTTGACTATTGCCTAATGTGCAACCGTCCCAAGAAACAGATATTTGATATTTTCTCTAGCAGCAAGGAGGCCTCCATCTTGGGGGCCAGTAAAGAACAACACATAGATCTGAGCAAAATTACTTCACATCTCTGCATGAACCTTAATATCACGCCCTCCAGACAGTCCCTACGCAGGATGGGAGTTCAACTGGGACAAGTGACCATAGCTGCTAAAGAAGGGAGAACTAACCGGAACATAGATTCAGAGAAGAATATGGATCACAGAAGCCAAAGAAGTTCCAGAAAGATGTCAAATGCACCCAAGTAGAAAAGAAACACAAAAACTTTTAATATGGTTTATATGGGACAAAAGAAAGTTGCTAAACCCCTTAGAAAGTCAAATATTCCAAAAATAATCAGGAAAGGTAAGTAATTATAAAATAAACTGTCAAGAAATTTCTTGGAAAAACTTAGTCACTAAGTTAAAACTAGAATAATCCTTCTGAGAAGCTCCATGCCCCATGATTAAGATCATGTGGCCAAATGATTTTGTGTGTCCTTTCCTTAATTATTATTTGAAAATTATCTATGTACACTGTTAAAACTAAATCCTGTGTAGCTGCTACAATATGAATGAATTATGGGGAAAAGTGCTAAAAACTACAACATTTACTTTGTAACAAATACCTGTAAGTTATATAGTAAGAGTTTAATACCTAATTGCTAAAAATGTAAATTACATACCAATTATTAGTTTCATTTAAATGCCTACTATCCACTTGCAAGATTAAAAACCAGAGATCTACAAGAATTAAATTGCAGGTAGGTAATTTAAATTACCCACTTTATGGTTTGGCTCAGTGGGTAGAGCGTCGGTCTGTGGACTGAAAGGTCCCAGGTTCGATTCCGGTCAAGGGCATGTACCTCGGTTGCAGGCACATCCCCAGTAGGGGGTGTGCAAGAGGCAGCTGGTCGATGATTCTCTCTCATCAATGTTCCTAACTTTCTATCCCTCTCTCTTCCTCTCTGTAAAAAAATCAATAAAACATATTTAAAAAAAATAATAAAAAAAAAAATAAATAAAAAAATAAAAAAAAAATAAATAAATAAATTACCCACTTTTAGCAAATACCCAATAAACTGAAAATGTGTATTAGTCAGACATAGCATCTCTATGCAATAACACACCATCTACAATTCTACTCAACAATGCTAAAGTGTCCATTTATGAAGTTTCATGATATCCTCATTATTTAGAAAGCATGATTGTTTTCTAAATCATGATAAAGAACCCATAGCATTAAATAAGTAAGGTAGAAAGATATAGAATTTTTTTTTTAAATTTTAAAGTTTCTAGTATTTCAGAATTTGGAAAAAGAACTTACATTCAGACAAGTTTTAAAATTCAAAGAGTCTCTGAAGATAATCCAGCTGAACTCAGAAGTTAATAATTAAGTGCACTAAAGCAGAGAAATTAATACCTGCCCCAATGCATCTGGGTAGATAACAGGGTAGCTTCCAAACTACTTCACTAATCTCTCTCTCTCTATATATATATGGCTAAGTGACTGAATGACTGGAATGACTGGTCACTATGACACGCACTGACCATAAGGGGGCAGGAACTCAACGCAGGAGCTTTCCCCCTGGTGGTCACTGTACTCCCACAGGGGGAGCGCTGCTTAGCCAGAAGCTCTGAGCCGGGCTCATGGCTGGCAGTGGTGGGAGCAGGCCTAAGCCATCAGTCAGACATCTCCTGAGGGTACCCAGACTGCGAAAGGGCACAGGTCAGGCTGAGGGATGGCCCCCCGCCTCACACACACACACCAGAGTGCACATATTTTGTGCACCAGGCCTCTAGTATTTCCTAAAAACTGGTAGTTAGGTCTAGAGTTCTAATCAGATTCAGGCTCAACTGTCAACAAAGTTCTTTATAGGCAGCACGATGTTTTTAGTACATGTCTACAAATTCTTTGGCATGCTTTCCATAAAAAAGGTGAGTCAAACTCCACTCCATTTGAATATGTGTTGGCCTTCATGATGGCTTTCTTCCAGAGAATGCAGCATAAGGGATGCCGTGACATAGTTCTGCTTGGTTCTCCATCAGCACACATCCTTGGAACCCAGGCACCATGCTGCTAGGAAGAGAAGCAGCTACATGGAAGGGCTGTGTAGAGGTGTTGTAGTCATAGCTCCAGAGAATGTCTTTGCTGAGAGTCAGCTTCAACAGCCAGCCATGTACGTGAGCAAGTGTTCAGAAATTCTAGCCCCTGGCTTTCAAGCTGGCCTAGCCAACACCACGTGGAACAAAGACAAACTGTCCTGCTCACATCTACCCAAGTTATAGATTCATCAACAAAATATATAAATTATGCTGTTGTTTTAAGCTTTGGGGTGGCTTACAATGCAGCAATATAAAACTGGTATAGTCGGTGTTTTGCAATTCTATCAGGAGGCATGTACTGTTAACTTATCTCTCCTTTTATGATGCTAGCAACCGCGGATGAGCATTGCCTAGGCCCATTATTTCACTAAAGGTTATAAAATGGTAAGACTATAATTTTATCATTTTTTTCCTTTATTGTCTAACATACACATATAAATAAAAATTCCCCTTCATCAATGTTTGGTTACCCTGAAGTACAGATCATCATAAATTTGGAAAAATCTTATTGGTTTCCAATAATTCCTCATGAATACTGGTGGACATAACAGATCTATAATTTACAGAATGGCTGCTAATTCTGTCACGAAAGTTGTTTATGACAACCAGACTATTCGATTTCTCCTTCGGATACCTTCTCCTGTGACTGCAGTGAATGGGAGTGAATCAGGAAGTGAGAGATGGAGGATGACTAAACACCAACTCTAGAGCCCAATAACCAGGGTCCTAGGTACCTGATGTGAGTTAACTAGAAAGACATTCAATAAAGCAATTGTCTTCATAAAACAGAAAGACAATAAAGGGAAGCCAGGCAAATATCTGGGCTGTCTATAATGAAGAGTTTCTCAGACAACAAAGAGACAAAAAGAGTATTTCCTAAGCAAGAAAAGGGTTAAGAAAAGAGTGAAATGATAAAGGGTTTTGTCACTGCATTATAGTACATAATTAGGTAATTAGAAGTATTAAAACAGACAAAGCATTGGGCCCAGATGAATTACTGAAGATGCAAGTATTCAATAAGATGCCCCAAGGGAGAAAGTAAAGCCCTTGGTGAAGGTTTATAATCATGCAGTAGGACAGAGATGCACAGAAGGACTTGGAGGAACAATAACCGATCTTATGCCCATACTTCAAAAATAGAATTCCAAAGCAAGCATTCATCCAAAATTTAAAATGAGTGGATGAAAACTCCCCAGAATACTATTAAACACCAAAATAACTACAATACATTACTCTGGTTTATTGTTTTATTATAGAAAAACTGAAAAATCAAGCAAAAACCATACAGGAACAGTTTGATATGGAATGAACACAGACACTCCGGATACTTTTTCTTTCTGTGCTCCCTCTACTTTGTTGATGATTTCACCATTTTCCCTATTCAACCAAATCTGCTTTCTCCTCTTCCCAGGCACAGAGCTGGACCTAATTTCCCAGTGTCCTTTTCAGGTAGCTGTAGCCCTGCCTGGGAGGGCCCATAGACCTTTTCCTTTACAGCTGGATAGAATGGAAAAGGGTCATCATCGCGGCCTGGGAAGCTACATGTGAACTGTGGTTATTTTAAAAATATATCTGAAAATTCTTGGATCACTTGGTCTGGGGAAAGTATCCCTCGAAGACAGATAATCAGCCCCATGGAGAGACCCACAAGGAGAGGAAGCCATACTGGTCCTCCAGCCTGGTCAGGCCTTTCAGATGACTGCAGCTCCTGCTGAAACATGACTGTATTCTCTTGAGACTCCTAAGCCAGGGGCTTCCAGCTAAGCTGCTCCCAAACTCCTGACAGCAAGAATGAAATAAATAATTATTGTTTTGAGTTAACTCAGTTTTGGTTAACTTGCATAGTAGCAATAGATAACTAACATAGGTTTTGATACTTGAAATTGGGGTATTTATAAAAAACATAAGATATGTGATAGCTTTGGCTATGGGACTGAACAGAAGCTCCGAGGACCTTGCATAAAGCATCAGTGAAAGACAAAAGGGTGTGAATGAGATTGTGAGCAAAAGACAGACACAGCCCAGGAGGAGCTGGCTGCCAGAGAAGGCTTAAATAAAAGTGGAGGGTGGACGAAAAGGGGCCACATGCTAACCTCACAAGCTCAGGGAGGGCCTGTATTGTGGTCTTGAAAACTCAAAGATCCAAAGTAATCACTAAAGATGGTCTGAAATTAAACTTTAACTAAAAGCAGTTATGGTGGGTAGTTATGTCCTAGGCCAATATCTTCATTGACAGGTCAATCTTTACCTTAACTGAGCCTATCTGTCTTTTTGCATCTATGATAACATGCCCTTGAAATGTCTGTGTAACTTGTAATTTCCCTTTTCAGGACCCCTTGGGGCACAACCTAATGTGCTTGGGTGCCAGGACAAATAGCACAGGTTCCTTCATTGTTATGTTAATTGTTGACTATTAACTATCCAGCACTCCCCTAAGTATATGTCTATCATTTTACTTTTTATCCAGTCCCAGAGGTTTCCCCCTTTGCTTTCTCCCACCTCTTTAGTCTATCACCAATGAATTTCATGTAACCCACCTAAGTCCCCTCCTTTGATTGCAATGCATAAAAATAGAAGGAAAAAAACACCATTCTCTGGAGCATTATCCCAATTTTTTGAGATACTGCTTCCCAGCAATTGTCGACAGTTTGGATTAAAAAAAAAAAAAAAAAAAAAAAAAAAAAACTCACAAAAATTCTTTACAGGTTTGAATGTTTTTATGTTAATATGGGAAAACATACAGGGAAAATGTCCCTGATTATGTAGTGGCAACATGGCAATCCTTAGTTATAAGGAAAATAGAAAACATACCTATTAAAACTGGGGATCTGACTAAGGAGCAATCCAGCCGGAGTGTTGAAGGTGCTGCCTGGTTTATACCTATGACTTACAGTAGAATGAAGGAAGCAAAGGAAGAACAGCACAACAAAAAGGAGATAGGACTTGCTGGGTTTAAAATAAAACATTTTCTCATTCTCGGCCTCTCTATCAGCAATTTGTGCTAATACTAAGACATTGCTTTTGGGAAAATATCAAATCTAAAAACAAAACTGAGGATGTAAATGTACAATCCTTTGTTAGGATCTGAGTAAAGAGATGCCTCAGAGCAGGGGTCGCCAACCTTTTGGACCTCACAGACCACCAGTGGTCCGCGGACCACCAGTTGGTGACTGCTGCCTTGGAGAGCCTTTCTGTCTGACAAGATGCCCTGATGCCCCGAAAAGATTTAAAAAGCATACCTCTCAGAGCTTTCAGCACTTAGATGTCAGGGATGTTACTGAACATCCAACACCGCACCCACAGCTGCTCACAACAAAGAATTAATTGGTCCATTATGTCAAGAATCCCAAGGCTCAGAAACTCTGCATTAGAGTACACGAATCCAGAGGGCAGAAACAGCACCTATTTATTTAGTATTTAATGGCCACCTCCTTCTGAATGAGATTTGAGGTAAGTCACTCAGGTTTCTATCTCCTGTGTTTTCTTATTTTTTTCTCAGAGTGCTTTGCATACAGAAGGTATCTGATAAATTAAAAAAGTGCCAAATCTAAGTAAACAAGGTTGACATAAAATATGATAGAGTAGTGAGCAGTAAGACCTAGAATGTGAGGTGTTACTTCTGTTTTGGCCATTGACAAGTTATATTTTCCCCAGTCATATGCTTTCTGAACCTTAACTTCCCACATTTGTAAAATAAAAGGATTTACCACTAGATGACTACCAGTGACACAAATGCCTATTATGGGTGCCAGACACTCGGGGAAATGAAGATACAAAACATAAGCACTAAGTACTCAAGAAATTTAGGAGAGAAAGTTGACATTTTACAGATATTTCTAAGGGAAGAAAATTAAAATAAAATGTGCATGATCTATAAAAGAAGAGACACAATTTCTTTATGAAAATCCTTAACTTACAGCACAGTAGCTCGTACAGTAATTTCTCAAGTAGTATTTGTTGAAAGATTAAATAAATTGGCAAACCTACCAACAAATAAACCATGAAAAATGAAAATTAAAACTATGGATTGAGGTAAGGAGCTGAAGAATAAGAAAGGTCAGGTCAAAGCACTGCAGTCTGTTTCTGTAAAGACAAGAGAAACATATAGCTTTCAAAGGCCAAAAACTGGGAGCAAACACTGATTTTAAAAAGGCAAAGGGAAGAAATTCATAATCTATTGTGATGATAAGTGGTAGAATATAGCTGAGGAGGATCGCAGGAGAATCTCCAAAAGTCCAATGGAAGGTAGGAGTTTGAAATCACCAGGCAGGTGAGAAGATGAAGCGGAAGGGTTGGGATAGCAGGAGATATCAGTGCAGGAGAAAGGGCACGTGGGGCTGGGAAATAGAGGCTTCCACCAAACATTCTTTCCAGTTCTCCAATGCCCTGAGTTACAGAGCAAGCCCTCTATTCCACTGACTGCCTTCTCAAAAACAACCCACTTTCAATTCAGAAAGGTGAAAAATCAGAAAAATATATAATATACAGAGTGTTCCAAAAAACATATACACAATGTCTATAGATTCTATTACATTTTGAAAATGAAATGTATTTTAAACACTGCCTTTACAATAATTCAAAGTGTGTATCCATTTTGGGACACTCTGTATGTATGTATGTATGTATATGTATGTGGATCTACATACATATGTATTTTAAGTGAAACACTTACTTACCCTTGAGGTAATAAAGTTGTTTTAATTCCAAATCTGCATCAAGTTCTCAGAAGGCTGTCATACTGCGAACTGGCTATGCCTGTCAGGACTATTTCAGGATGGGGCACACTACTTTACCGCCTAACACACTTTACTTTTTAACATTGGCATCGTCAATAACGAGCCCACAATTATAAACAGTGCTAAAAGCATGGCTTAATCTAAAGCAGGGGGATCTCAACAGCCAACACTCTTCCGGTCAGCAGCTCGGGCTGACAGACTATGCCGCTGCTACTCGTGCCACTGCTCCCGAGTTCCAAAGACTTGGAGCGTCAGGATGCTAATTAAGCACTACAACTGCACAGTCTGCAGCAAATACACCTATGTTTTCAGTCAAATACCGATTTCCCCCCCCCAAAATATTGAATATTCCATAAATTGGAATAAATGTGTAGCATGAATGTGCATGCTTAAGTGGAACAGAAATGGGGAAAAATACACATTAAAAACAGAAGCAGTACAGTAAAATACATATTTCTAAATAAATACATGCAGCCATAATAATCAATATTTTGTTGATACCTTAAGTGTTGTCAAATGAGGAAGGACTATAGGCCATTTGACAGAAGAATTGTTTCTTATATTCCTGAAAATCTGTTTCCCCCCCTCTTTAATATTTAAGAAACACACACACAGGTTGCCGACAGCTCTCAGAGAGCGGCTTGTGTTGTAGTTTTCACTTTCTCGGCTGTGAACAAGTGCATATGCGAGGGCTGGTTGTGCATGCACAAGCGTGTACTCTGCCTGCGTTAAATAAAACCACAACACAGCACCAAGTGCAGCCACTCATTCGTGTGTGCCTGCAGTCCACCTCGAGGAGACTGAAAATATAAATACAAGCTGCTATTTTGGTGCGATCACACGAAGATGGCAGCTTGTGTGTTTTTTTCTCTCTAACATTTTAACACTGGGCAGATTGTCTGCATTAACACACACCCAAATCAATTCTGCTCTGAAACTGTTTATAAAAATCTCCCTTCCCAGAGGATTTTCTTCTTTATTTAAGTAAAAATTGGGCTTGGAGGAAGCTGTATAGAGATACCAACACTGAGGACATCTTACATTATAAAGTGTGACAATCTCGTCACACTACAGAGTACTGACAGTATTCCTCCCAACGTGGGAACTGTGCAGAAGATAAACAAGAAAAAAAAAAATCAACAAGTTCACTTTCTAAAAGCACTTTTGTATATCAGTAATATAAAAGAAATTTTCGAAGTAGTCTAATTTTAAGCTGCTTAATATAACATAATACCTAAATTTGACCAAAATCTCAGACAAATCTTGTATACTATTTTATAATTTTTAATTCATGGTTTCTTAAGGGCAGAGAAAGAAAATAAAAGCAAATATTTAGCATAGGCCATATCTAAAAGTTCACTATCAATAAAAAAGAAAATGCAGATATTCATATCATTTACTGTACAAAAACATCATAATGAGTTCACCACAGTGCTGTCCAGCAGAACTGTCTATAATAAAATGTTCTATATCTCTACTGTCCCATACAATAGCTATTAGCACTTTGAAATATAACTACTATCAATGATGAAGACTTCATAAAAAATGTTTTAATCTTAATTTAAATTTAAATAGTCGCATGAGCCTGGTGGGTACCAAATTGGACAGCACACATCTATAGTTTTAAAGGAGTTTCAGTGATTACTAATGAAACCACAAAATATCAAATGAAGAGCTAAAAATAACTGAGGAGACACAGTTGCTTAAATAGATCGTGAGAAGCTTTATGAAAACTATAAACAAAAGGAAACACTAATTTAAGAAAGTTGGATCTTTTTTAAAAATATATATTTTATTGATTTTTTATAGAGAGGAAGGGAGATGGACAGAGAGTTAGAAACATCAATGAAAGAGAAACATCGATCAGCTGCCTCCTGTACAGCCCCTGCTAGAGATGTGCCCACAACCCAAGATACACGCCCTTGACCAGAATCAAACCTGGGATCCTTCAGTCTACAGGCTGACACTCTATCCATTGAGCCAAACCAGTTAGGGTGAGAAATTTGATCTTTACAGATCTGACCATAATATGGAGATTAAGTAGGAAGGAATGGATTTAACTGATAAATGAGCTGCCTAAAGTGCTAACTGCAATAACCCTACAATAACCAGAAACAAAAGACAAAACAATGAAGGTGAGGACTAGCACATCCAACAGGCAATCAGATAAACTTTTAAATAGAGTCAAAGTTACAATGTAAAAGTAAGTTAAATAACTTTAATCATTTAATTGAGAGAAAAAGGAGAACACATCTGAAGAAGATACTATTTGGCAATAGCTTATAAATATGTTAATTTGCAAATGATGTTTTAGACACTGTAAACATACTTTTAGAATAGACCTTGATAGACCAAATAACAGACTTCTATGGCATCTAATATGGAAATGATATTTCATTTCAAACTCATTACTTCCCATCATCTTAAATATTACTGAGTTTCATTTAATGTTTCAGCCTTTGAAGCATGGCAAATTGGATTGGAATGGGCGATTCAGGTTCTGAATCAGAAACACTGTACAATGGAACTCCTGGATTTACCTTTTTATCAGTATTTTCAGAAATAAAAACGAGAAGAGTAACAACCTCATTAGGTTGAGATAAAGTACAAATGAATATAAAACCCTTTGAGGCAAAAAAGTGGTTGTAGAATAAAAATGTTAAAATTAGTTGAAAGAAGAGATAATATTTAATATAGTGACACATTCAATAATGATGCAACAATGCAGCTTGTGAGATGAAATTATCTTATTTAAACTCAGAATAGCAGGCTGATAGTACTTTTTTAAGTGTGCTTATTTATATCTCTCATAAACATCAACTTGACTCTATACAGTGAGACAAAACAGCATTAGGTTCATGCCCTCCAAGGGCTTACTGTTAGGTTTCAAAGAGGAGATGTGCTAACGCCAGAGCTCCTGTACATACTGTTTCTATCACAGCACCAGTTAATTTGGGCTATAACTTTTTTGGCTGCTTTCTCTACTAGATTCTGAGCTTCTTAAGGGTCCTTGCCATATTTATCTTGGCATCTCCAGTGCCTGGCTCCCAGAGGAGATTAGAATACATGCATTGAATATATTGGCAGATTGGATACCTTGGCAGGTCTAAATAAATATAAAAGTCTCAACAAAATTAAGTAGATCATCAGAAATTTATTAAGAAATTGCTACTAGAACACAGAATAGGCACAAGTTACTTCCAATTGTAAAGAATGGAAAATGCTCCATTAACAGGTTGGTGATGAGCTCAGACTTTGAAGAAATGAGCTGTCAGGAATACAACAGGGAGGAGTGGGGTTAGTAGCATTCCCAAGGACAAGTAATGCAGAACACGGAGAGCACAAAACCTGTTCAGGGAATCATACCAGGAACTGGCCTAAAAGGGAATTGTGGAGGGACTTTCAGTTTCCGGTTCTCCATATAAAAAGTCGGGACAATTACGTCCTAATAAGTAAAAAGCTGAGAATACTAAGAACCAATAACTCTTCTTGGATCCATAAGAATGGGGAAGACACAGGGCAAACTGCTGTCCCTAAGACTGGAGAGACAGACAGGCAAATACAGGGAGTCACAGCTCGTTACAGAGACTCGCAAGTGGGAACCAGTGTGGGTAGGAAAATCTGAACTGCAGCTGATGAATTACTGAGCTCAGTGTGAACTACTCTGAGAGTCAAAATCTCCAGGTGGACCTGTCACAGAGGGGCCTCACAATATGGAGAGATCTATTTTCGGGAGCTGGATCAAGTCCCCAGAGTAGTATAAGAGGAAAACCACCCCCAGTTTTCATCAAGGGGAAAGGAAAAGGAGCCAATGTGAACAGAGCACCGTTCTTCTTAGCAAGGCCAATTAAAAGACAAAGATTGTCAGCATGAATAATAATAATAATAAAGACCCAAATATATGTTACCTACAAGAAATCCATTTTAAACATAAAGACACGTGTAGATTAAAAGTAAATGGATGGAGAAAAACATACCATACCAACACTAGTTACAAAATTAAAAAAAGTATAACATAATAACAAAGGGGTCAATTACCCAAGAAGGCAAAACAATCATTATTATGTATGAACCTAAAAAAATAGCATCAAACTATGTAAGAAAAGAACTACTAAAATTACTACGAGAACCCACTTTCCAAGGTTGGCAATTTTAACACCCTACAATCAGATGGACTGTTCTGGCAGGCCAAGGATCATTAAGGACATAGTTGAACTCAACATTATCAATTAACTGAATATAACTGACATCTACACTGTGGCCAGATTATCATAATCTCTGAATGCATAATAATCTGGCCACTCAGTGTATGTGTATTAGAGGCCTGGTGCATGAATTCGTGTATGGGTGAGGTCAAGCCAGCCTGGCCAGCAGGAGGAGACATGGGTGGTTGGCTGGCCTACCTGCTAGTAGAACTCCTGGTCGAGGGGACAATTTGCATATTAGCCTTTTATTATATAGGATTTACACTGAGTGGCCAGATTATGATGAGCTCAGAGATCATAATAATCTGGCCACAGTGTAGAAGTCAGTTATATTCAGTTAATATACTCAGTGTATACACTACTTCATCAAATAACATCAGAATACACATTCTTCTCAAGCTCATGTAGAACATTCATAAGAGAGACCACATTCTGGACCATAAAACACACCTTAACATGTGTGACAGAATAGAAGTCATACAATGTCTGATCTCAGACCAGAGATCACAGAAAGACAAGTAAAATCTTAAAAGGGAGCTATATGTGTGCTAGTCCATTCTTCTGCAGACCACAGGGAGAGTCATAGGAACTTTAAGATGAATCAAGTATCATGACTAGAAATGTGCTTTGAGGAGACAGGGCTGTAACACATGATTAATACTGGAGAAGATAAGTAACAGATTCAAGAGAACAATAAACAAGAGACTCGAGGTGGGAGGTAAAAAGAACCTGAAACGGAGCAGTAAAAATGAAAGAGAACTGATGTGAGAAAACTAGATATAATGACTCCCTACTCTGTATTTAAAAATATTAAATGTATACCCTCAACCCATCTACTCTTCACCACCTTTAATAGTGCATCTTTAGTCTAAGTCACTAACATTACTCAACCTAGAATACTGCGATATTCATTCCTACCTCCACCTTCACCCCAGTATCACAGCAGTCAGAATTATCTTTTCAAATATCACACCCCTGCTCAAAATCCTGTAATGGCTTCTCATTGCAATTGGAATAAATTCCAAACTCCTATCTGTGGTCTGTAGGACTGTTCTGGAATTTGAGTTTATCTCGATGTCCCTGTTTAAAGCACTTGCTTCCAGCCACACCTGCCTTTCCTGTGTTCCTCTAAATACTGAGCTTATTTTAATTGAGGGACTTTGCACCAGCTGTTCCTCTGCCTGGAATGTTCTTCCCCTAGATGTTCACATAACTGGTTTTTAAAATTTGTTCACATCTCACCTCAAATGTCATTTTCTCGAGGATGCCTTTTCTGATCACTGTTCCTAAAGCAGTCATCCCCTCTAGCTCTCCTATTACCCTTCTTCATTTCTTCATGGCAATTACCTCCCTCTGCAATGACCCTCTGTATCTATACGTGCTTATTATCTCGCCCTCTATCCGCCTACAATAAAATGTACATCCTGTGATAGCAGGACCTTGTCTGTCTTTTGCACCACCATGCTGCTCCCCCGCCCGCCCGCCCCCAGCCCCCTCCAAAGGATAAGCCTGGAATAGTGTAGACATTCAATAAATAGACATTAAAAAAAAACACAAATTTCTTATCACAGATGCCAGTGACTGAGTAGCATTGTATAACGTTCACTGAGCTGCACTTCCTTTTGTCTCCTATTGCATTATGAGCTGTCTTGCAGACTGAATTAAAAAACATGGATTTTAGATCACATAGTGCCTTCTAGAGAGAATGTATTACCTAAAGTAGTAAAATTACTCAACCTATTCAGCTTTTATGATTAGGCAATTTGGTGGCTTTACAATAAGATTGACAATCTTACCTTACAAACAAAGTTACTTGCCACAAGATACACACAGAGATGACAAGGAAACTTACTCTAAATATGGAGAGAGCCTTCTGGGAGAGAAGGTATGCTATCTCCCCTCTGTGCTAGGGACTACAGGGCTTCCTAGCTGCTTTCCCTGAATCTCGAGTTTGCCAACTTAATTAAAATGTACCAGTGGAGATTAATTGCATAACAAAAGGCTAATATGCAAATCGACTGAACAGCAGAATGACCAGTTGTTATGATGCACACTGACCACAAGGGAGTAGCCGCTCAATGCAGGAGCTACCCCCTGGTGGTCACTGTGCACACACGCGGAGCGCAGTTCAGCCAGAAGCCGGGCTCACAGCTGGCAAAGGCAGCAGCAGTGGCGGGAGCCTTTCCCACCCTGTGGCAACACTAAAGACCCCTCAGGGGATGTCCACCTGCTAGTTTAGGCCTGCTCTGGCAGGCAGACATCCCCCAAAGGTTCTCTGACTGCGAGAGGGTACAGGCCAGCCTGAAGGACTCCCCTGACCCCCACTAAATGAATGTTATGCATGGGGCCTCTAGTATATGTGTGAATGTGTGTGTGTGTGTGTGTGTGTGTGTGTGTGTGTGTGTGTGTATACTGAGGCCAATTGCACGAAATTTGTGCATGGGGGAGAGGGGTGTCCCTCAGCCCAGCCTGCACCCTTTTCAATCAGGGACCCCTTGAGGAACATCCCTCTCACAATCCAAGACTGCTGGCTCCCATCTGCTTGCCTGTCTGCCTTCCTGATTGCTCCTAACTGCTTCTGCCTTCCAGCCTAATCACCCCTTAACCACTCCCCTGCCAGCCTGATTGATGCCTAACTGCTCCCCTGCCAGTCTGATTGCCCATAACTGCCCTCCCCTGCAGGCCTGATCCCTCCTAACTTCCCTCCCCTGCTGGCCATCTTGTGGAGGCCATCTTTGACCACATGGGAGCAGCCACCTTGTGTGTTGGAGTGATGGTCAATTTGCATATTATTAGATAGGATAGAGGCCTGGTGCACAGGTTGAGGCCAGATGGTTTGCCCTGAAGGGTGTCTGGATCAGGGTGGGGGTTCCCTTGGGGCATGGGGTAGCATGGGCAAGGGGTCTGTGGTGGTTTGCAGGCTGGCCATGCACCCTGGTGATCCAAGGGGAGGCCCTGGTATCTGGGATTTTTTATCTTCTATAATTGAAACTTTGTAGCCTTGAGCGGAGGGCAGGGCCGGCTTGGCTTCCTCCATTGCTGGGGGCAACCCAAGCCTTCTGCTCTCTCCAGCTCTGTGGCTACCTCCATTTTTGTTGGGATTTATTTATCTTCTATAATTGAAACTTTGTAGCCTTGAGTGGAGGCCAGGGCCAGCTAGAGCAGGCGGGAAGCTTGGCTTCCTCCATTGCCAGGGAAACCCAAGCCTCCTGCTCGGTCCCTGGCTGCAGCCATCTAGGTTGGGTTAATTTGCATACTCACTCCTGATTGGCTGGTGGGTGTGGCTGGTGGGCGTAGTAGATGTATGGTCAATTTGCATGTTTCTCTTTTATTAGTGTATGTGTATGTGTGTGTGTGTGTGTGTGTGTGTGTACATATATATACATACATGCTTATATACATGCCATAAGAAAAATACATAGAGAATATGAAACTAAATAGTTATTAAAACACAGCTTTCAAGAAATAACACTTTCTAATAGCAAAGCAAAAATGTTTGAGCTAAGTAACCAAAATGATGAACTGACTCCAAAGCCACTTCCTATTAGGTTTGGCTATCAACATTTTATTTCCCCCTCTGCTTGCCGTTTTTTTTTTGTTTTTTTTAAAATCAATCTGGCCCACCTGACCTATCATCCTTATTAGCCACTTCAAGCTGAAGTGGTTAATTTTTCTAAGATAACTGCCTAGCATCTGAAAGAAAGAGGCACCTTTATCATGGAGTTAGGATTATATACCTTGGATTTTTTTTTTAGAGACCTGTTTTACTGCCACCAATTACCTAGTTATTTAAATGACTGATGAGGAAACTTATTCTTTTTGTTATATTCACAAATGTTAATTGAGTGCCTCCTGTGCCTCAACACAATGGTCTTCTACTTTCCAAGATGATTATGAGGGCATTGCACATAGTCACCCCACACCTCTGAGTGGAGCTTCCCTGTAAGTGGTTATTCTGGTAACTGGATAACTCAAGCTCATCAAAATGAACCCAAACCTTTATTCCCAAACCAATATTATTGCCAGCTTTCTATGATTTTATTGTGTTCTGAACTCAAGATTCCTCTGAAATTTGTGAAGCAAATTTCATTTGTTAAATATATAGAATAACCTTAAAAGTAGTCCATGCCATTTGAGTATTCTGTTTGGATCTGGAAAGAGAGGAATAGCAGAGAGCCAGAGGCCTTGACACTGCGACAAATCTAGTAGGAGTTGAACTAAGAATAGGCAGACAGGCAAAGCTGCGGAAGGACTTGGAAGAAGGCCCCAGAGATACTCACGAATCTATATACCTGGCTCATCCTAGACCCCAATGATTAAATCAAATTTAATAGCATGTATGTGCTTTTTTATAGTTTAAATTATAAACATACGTCATTTGCTTCTATTACAAATATATTCATATAACAACACTATGAGGTGATTGCTATTTTCCCCATTTTATAGAAAAGGACACTCAGGAGAAAGACATTCATTGAAAATAATTTGCTCAAGATTACAGCATATGTTGCCATAACTTACCCTAGAATCTTCTTACACAAATGCCATGTACTTCTTACTAGTTGACCCAGAAAAATGAGGTCAATGTATAAAAGGTATGGATATTGACTATGTGCTAAATAAGAAACTGCTTTTTCACATGGTAAATACTGAGTAGACTGAGAGAAGGAATTGTTTGCAAATCTCAATGGCTTTAAGAGGAAGGGAAATAAAGAGGGTAAAAGTAATAGTAGTCATTCAAAAAGTAATTTGGTTAGAAAGGAATTCAAAAGTGTAAAGCAAGAGATAAATATTTCTAGCAATATCCGTATTATGAATACATAATGCAACCTTAATCAGAAGCACATGACTTAAAATAATTGTTGAAAATTAAAAAAATGATTAAATATTATTTAAGAGTGTCAACATCATAAATATAATTTATTTTGAAAAAATGGAACACAGAAGTCTGTATTTTAAGAATAGAAAATGATAGCTATAATCAAAACTAGGCCAAAATAACTTTGTTATTAACATAAAGCTCCTCAATAGATTGTGGATTTTGCTAAAACACAAAGAGGTAATACTGATTTTAATTAATTAAAGTAATTTATAAATAGTTCTACATACGTTCTTGTGACATCTTGTTCAATCATTGATCGGAGTTCTTTATCTTGGAAGAACTTGTTCCAAAGACTCTGAAATAAAAAAGAAGCTATTTAAATAATTTCACACCTTTGCTTGATTTTGATTATCTCAATTTAATAATTTAAATGATTAAATTTATCCTTCTTTGAGTTATCATTTCACGTTGCAGATAGGAAACCTGAATATGGAGCAATTTTATTAAACTCTACTTTACTCTCTGGCACATCCTTATTCTAACATCAATTTTTCCAGAGATATTATTATATATATTTAAATTATTTTCTGTTATCTATATAAAATGAATAATACTTTTACTACTATGTACCCAGTACTACCTCTAAATAACAAAAAAGTCTGCTTGGATTAGAGTAGGCCATAGTCCAACTGCTTAGACATGTACCTAACCTGAATTCCCAATGTTTTCTACAAAGTTTGGTTGTCCAATTTAATCGTTTTTTGTTATTGTTAATCCTCACCTGAGGATATTTTTTTCCATTGATTTTTAAAGAGAGATTGGGAAGGAGGAAAGTAGGGAAGAGGAGAGAGGAAGAAGGGAACATCAATGAGAGAGACATTGACTGGTTACCTCCCACATGTCTCCTGACTGGGGCTGGAAATAAACCCACAATCCTTCAGTGCAAGGGCCAATGCTCTAACTACTTAGCCCCACCAGACAGGGCCCAATTGAATAGATATTTCTTAAAATGTAAATTTAAGTAAAGTTTTAAAATTTACTTACCAGTATTTTATGCTGCTGTGCCATAAACTATATTATAATTATGAGAGACCTGATGCATGAAATTCATGCGCAGATAGGTTCCCTAGGCCTAGCCTCAATCAGGGCGGACCGGGGCCTTCCTTCATTCTGCACTGACCCCTGGTGGTCAGCACACTTCAGAGTGAGCAACTGAACTCCTGAGTGGACAATTTGCATATTTGCCTTTTATATATATAGATATGTCTCAGGGGAAAATGCTAATGTTACATATTAACTAAAAAAAAATGTCTATTAGTAGGAAACTAGGAATTACAACAGTAATTTAAAAAGTTATACAACACTTACGAAGAAGTAATTATTCCTAGTCTTCACAAGAATATGAGTGGAGGTAGGTCTAACCGTTTTCCTATCTTTAAAAACTTCTTCATGGAATCACTAAAAGTAGTTAGATTCCTTTCTTCCTCTAAATTAGTCCTACAAAATGAACCTTTCTCTATTTCTATCACACAGGGAGGCTTTCCTACCGCCCCCTTCAGCACCCTTGATAAAATAGTTCCATCCTTATCTTTTTGCTTTTCTAGTTTGTCCTTAGTTGTTAAAGACCCCCTTGGGACTTCTCCTTTGTAGTGCCATTCCACAGAAATGGATCATACACTTGCTCCAACATGGTATTTACACTAATAAAAGAGAAACATGCAAATTGACCATCACTTTGCGACACCCAGCAGCCAATCAGGAGTATGCAAATTAACCCAACAAAGATGGCGGCGCCCCCACCCACCCCCCATGCTCCAGGCCTCTGGGAAGCATGCATGCAGGCATGGAGCAGCCAGGCGGGTGGGACGCCTGCTATGAGGAGTAGGGTGGGGGGCAGAGGGAGCTACAGTAGCAGTGCTCCAGCTGGAGTGAAGATTGAAGGTTCCGGCCAGAGCAAAGATGGAAGGGGGTGGCCAGAGAGAAGGCCTGGGTCCCGGGTGCCAGAGGAAAACCAGTGCTGGCAGCCAGGGGAAGGAGGGCCTATTGCCCGAATCTTCGTGCAATGGGCTTTTAGTATGTGTATAGATGAGAAAGCTTCCATGAGGTTTTAGGTAGTATGTGGGGGTTAAGATATAGTTGGTATGAAATAACACTGCTTTTGTGGTAACTGATAACCAGTCTGATAAACATGTGCTTATGGGTAAAAGAAGTTGTGATATGAATAAATTCGAAATTTACCCCTTCATCCTGTGAAAGGGGATTATTGATCATCAGGTCCTGCTGGCCAACGACTTTCCTCGGGTTGGTGATGTGCTGGGGAAGAAAGAAAGAAAACGAGAGATTAGAGGCCACTGGACTTTAAAGCACACATTTGAAAACACATTTTAATTAAAGTGCAACTTACTATTTCTTTGATGTTGCTATACCATGCTCTTAATTCTTTAATTTTACTTATCCACTGACTTTTATCTTGAGGAAGAACACAAAGAAATAGCTGTCAAGAAGAAAGAAAAAAAACTCTTATAAAAATCATAAGAAGTAAAGTGTGGAACTATGCCAAAGAGAATCACCTGAAAATTCGGAGATATTTAAGAAATATGTATTTTCATAATCCAAATATGAACAAAGACCACTCTCCCCCCCAAGATCTCAAAAGCTACACCACAAAATGGAAGCAACCTTCTCTCTCTCTCTCTCTCTCTCTCTCTCTCTCTCTCTCTTTCTATATATATATATATATATATATATATATATATATATATATATATGAAATGAACAACAAATGCACTGAGGTTCAAGTATGATTCCAATTTTACAGTCCTAAATTACTATGCCAGTAAAATGGAGAAGTACTGTTTGGGGGAAGAGAGGACATTAACAGGCATAAGGTCCAGTTAGTAATTTCAAGGTTTAAGATTTGTTCTGAATGAAGCAGGTAGAGGACATACTAGAGCAATCTGAGGACACAACCTGAAAAGTGAAGTTATTCTTTTCACAGCAGACAATTCAATTTATAACAGGCAATCAGCTTATGAAAATAACAAGCATACTTAAAAAAACAAATTTGATTTAATTTAGCTTAATACATTAAAATAAATCTGGATTTGAGTTTATTTTCCACAAATGAAGGATACTAAAAGTTAAACAACAAAGAATGGAGGGGGGTGAGGCACGAATATTCGTATACAAATATTTCATCAGCATGTCTCCTGCCTTAACTGCCTGCATCTATCAGAGAAAAATGTTTTTTTCATTATTAAAAAATTATTAAATCTAAAACTATCTAATACATCATGTTTCCTTACTGTCTGTACTTGCAGGCTCTGGATGCTCAATTCATGCAGACTTACCCTAAAAAAAAAAAACTTCCAGTAAAAGTCATTTTAGAAATGTGACTAAACCTAAATTAATTCATTTTGAGTAGAAAAAGGGACAATATTTCCAATCAAGTAAAATGATAACTGTGGATTCTTATTACCAGTTTTGGTAGCCAATGACCCTTTCTTTTAGAAAGAGATTGACTTAATTTCCTTCACTTCTTGCTGCCCTACACTTTGTGTTTCCAGTAAAAGAAATATTAAAAAAAAAATCTTTCCTATCTGCTATTTATGAAGAGAAAAGGAAGGATGGATAAATGATGGCACTAGATATAACAGGAATCTGAAAGTGAATCCCCCTTTCCCCTGCCCCGCTTCAACAGTTTCTGTAGCGGCTGGGGCATGTTAGGGTGTTGCTTTGAATTCTGCACCATCAAGTGAAAGGAAAAAACTGTTATTTCAAAGGACTTATTACCATCACCAGTTATTCAGAACTAAGGTAGTTCAACCTTATTAGTAAATGTTCTATGAAAGATAAGCATAGATGGCAAAAAAAAAAAAAAAGTCTAGAGTGCAGCTCCTAGAAAATTCAGTGATCCCCCAAATGGGTAATCTTCCAGGGCATCAGGTAATGTGTTGATATACTGCAACCGCAAACTGTAAATAAATATTTTCTTCTTACCTTCCAGCAAATGCTGCGGAACCTGCTGCTTCTCAGCTGCCCATTAATCCCCTTCTGCCTTATTGTTGCCAAGTAATTGTTGTTTACAAAGAGGTCCTCCCATTCTTTCCTATATGCAAGAAACCAAAGCATGGAGATCCTTTTGTTAAAATTCTTCTGCTTGGAGAGGAGTGCTACAGGAAATTAATTTTAAATAAGCCTAAGAAATGCAACTTTTAAGACGTATATATTTAGTTGTGCACTGCTTCTGAATGCATGGCTGTCTTTTTGGACGGAGTTCTTCTGTAGATTTAATGAATATGTAGATAGCTATAATTATGCCAGCTACTGAAATTCATAATGTCTATGGAGGCTATTCTATTTCCTCTAAAATGTTGGTAGTGCAGTTCACTGAATAGACAAGACAAAAAATGAATATTAGCATAAGCTTATGACTGCTTTAGCCATTGACAAAGATATACATGCTCCAAAAACACACAATAAAAAGGTGCATTGTTGATTGCATTGGCTTCTCACATGAAATATCTGTTGAAATGAACCCATTTCTCTTCAATGTCAGGCTGGCAGGTAGATATACCAGAAGAATGCTTTCTTTTACTTTTTAGTTCTATTTGCTATTGAAATCTCTGCAACTTCTTTCTACATGATCTGTTTTAAAATTTTAACAGGTGCAGGCAAACTTGGAAAAAATAAACATCAAAAAATTAAAAAGCCTCACTATAAAAACTGTTAAAGGCAAGCTTGAGTACCTTGCAGTACCTATGGCTGAGTAGATAAACAACTGAAATATGCCTCCCAGGCACGCAGACACCAGGGGCCTAACACCTGTGCCTCATTAATATACAAGTAAATCTGCTCTACTGGGAAACAATTGGAAATTAATTGTCCCAAACCACTTACTGAGTTTGAATAAAGAAGTAGACTTATATTCCCAGTATCTTATACCAAACTAAACATCAAGAATCATTCGTCAACAGTTGAGGCAACCGAGTACAGCTTTATGAAATTTCTCTCAGATATAATAATGCCACAAGAAATGTGTAATTTGAAATTTTTTAATCAAAGCTAAAGCCTGGCAATCTCTTCAGAGACTTACTCAAAGGAAAGCCTTTGTAATTCTCAATCATCCTTCCCCACACACATGCAGCTGCCATTGACCAAACCCTACTTATTTTGAGAAAGGCCAGTCTTGCAGGCTATGCTATCTGACACCCAGGAATGTAACCAACTGAATACGTGGAGTTAAAAAACCAGACTATGGAGCAAGCACATCTTCTCCAGTTTTCCAGAAGAGTTTCCAGGGCAATGGCACATTCCCACTGGAGCAGCAGAATCTCCAGCCTCAGCCCTGTCGCACTGCCCCCTGACCCACCAAGCCTTCTGCCTTGTGACTAAGTATCCTGAATGGGACACACACCCCAGAAATGCATTTCTACCACCACTCCATGTAAACTTCCTATTCTCATCACTCTATTCATAAGAAAAATGATATTTCATTTTTATTTTAATTTGATTTTATATCATTAATGAAAATGAAAATTTATCATGCTTTAGGTCATTTTATATCTCTTTTTACAACTTCCTCTTTTGTCCTTTGCCTATGTTAAGATGTATAGGATAGTGGTTAAGAAAACAGACATCAGAACTACACTCCTGGAATCGAAAAACAGTCAATGTACAAGCTACTTAACCAGCTATGCAATCATGAGCAAGCTACTTAACCTCTTTATATCTCTGTTTCATCATCTATAAAATGGAACAATAATTATATCATCTCCCTCAAAGAATTACTATGAGGATTTAACTATATGACAGACCCTCAGAAGGACACACTGTATATCATAACATTCAATAAATAAGATCCTATCTAATAAAGATGTAATATGCAAATTGACCATCACTTCAACACACAATATGGCCACCCCTATGTGATCAAAGATGGCCACCACAATATGGCCAGCAGGGGAGGGTAGTTGGGAGGGACCAGGCCTGCAAGGGAAGGCAGTTGTGGGCGATCAGACCTGCAGGGGAGGGCAATTAGGGGTGAATGGGCTGGCAGAGGAGGGAAGTTAGGGGGGACCCAGTCCTGCAGGGGAGGGCAGCTGGGAGGGACCAGCCGGCAGGGGAGGACAGTTAGGGGCAATTGGCTGGCAGGGAACACTTAGGCATTAATCAGGCTGTCAGAGGAGTGGTTAGGGGGTTATCAGGCTGGTAGGCAAAAGTGGTTAGGGGCAATCAGGCAGGCAGGAAGGCGCGCAGTTTGGAGCCAGCATCCTGGATTATGAGAGGGGTCCCAGATTGTAGAGGGTGCAGGCTGGGCTGAGGGACATCACCCCCGTGCATGAGTTTCATGCACTGGGCCTCTAGTTGTTAATAATGTTATAATAATAATGCTATTATTATAGTAGGCCTCATCACAGGCCTAAGAGAGTTTTTCATACATTAAAGACATTACACCTTTCCAGCCTATATGTATTTTTAACCCAATCCTCTTGATTGTTATATACCCTGCAGCTTTTTAACTTGTATGTAATATAAACCTAACATTATATGTAATATAAACCTAACATTGATTTATCTTGATGATCTTTCCATTGTGTTTATGCTGAAGTATTTCTTAGCCACTCCAAGTTCAAAGAAATAATCACTGAAATCTTATGGTTTCAAAAATCACTTAGGTTCATTTGTGTTCCTATAGTATTTGAAATACATTATCTATTTTCCAACAATATCACATACATTATCCATCTCTTATTGTTCAAGTTTTGTTTTTATCCAGGTTTTAATGATACTCAAAGATGAGATCGGCAATGAGTACAAAGAGTATTACAGGAGTATATCTCAGAAACTGTACATTCATATAGCTTGTGGTCTATAAACAACAAGTGCAGATTTCAAATGTATTTTAAACCCAAGAGGAATCAGAACTCGTGAGAGACGATGCAGTTCCATGGCCTCAAAACACCGATGCATTCTAGATCAGAGACGGAAGTACTGAGGCAATGACTCCCTAGCTCTTGAAAAATCAGCTTCTATTCAAAGGTACCAAGATATTATGAAAGTAGACACAGCTGGTGGCTAGATTCACTGCCATCTTGTGAAGTAAGCAGCCTTTTAAGGTCAAGTTACATACTACTTATGTAATGAAGGATAATCATTTGTTAGCTTAAATAAGATCCTGTGCCTTGATTACAGGGTTGGCAAAGAGAAAAGGAGACTGAGGCATGTGAAATGGAAACACTGTCTCTGAAATTCACAATCATTTAAATTTATTCCTGGGTACTTATAGTTCCAATTAAGCTTTAACATCTCAAACTGATGAAGAGCTCTAACAACAGAGCAACATAAAGCCACAAGATAGCTTATTAATTGTCTTTCTCTCCTCTGGAATAGTGTTTTGTTAATAAACTGTGATACAGAGTATGCATAATAAACATTTAGTGCCTACCATGTGCTTAACACTCATATATATATATATATATATATATATATATATATATATATATATTAAGCATAAAGTTAAGAGAATAGATATGATTAAGACAAAGTACTCTGGTAATACAAAGGAGGGGAGAATAGTTTTGTATCTAAAAATTAATACTCATTATAGAAAATAATAAATAGTAGCACCAGGAGCATACAGCACCATGTTGGATGAGATGCTACATCCAACACCTGAGCTGTCAGAGGTTTGACAGACCTTCAAGGACAAAATGTTGAAAAGTTTAGTCCTTTGAGGGGAGCTGGACTACTGGACGTGGGAAGAGAATAGTAAGTACTGAGGAGCCAGTGGTGGAATTTTCAGTTTAATTAACAAAAAATAAAAGGTAGTTGCTAAACTTTGTTATACATTTATAGGAACATAGTGTTCCTATAATAGCAAAAATCTGGCAATGATGCTATTAATTTGCTTAAATTCCACCTATGTCACAATATGTAAGGTTTTGGATATGTCACCGTTTTAAAAATCATTACCTGAGGATATGTTTTTATTGATTTTTAGAGAGGAAGATAGAGAGAAACAATCAGTTGCCTCCCATAGATGCCCTAACGAGGGATCAAACCCGAGACCTTTTTGTGTATGGGACAATACTCCAACCAACTTAGCCATCCAGCCAGGGCTAGATATTATCACTTTTAACCTCTAAAACAAC
Source organism: Pipistrellus hanaki (assembly GCF_964339955.1). Classification (NCBI taxonomy): domain Eukaryota; kingdom Metazoa; phylum Chordata; class Mammalia; order Chiroptera; family Vespertilionidae; genus Pipistrellus; species Pipistrellus hanaki. Next base: position 39,481,481 of record NC_140515.1, read on the forward strand.
CCTCCTAGGGTAACTATATTTAATCCTCTTTATAAATGAGAAAAACAAGACTCAAAAAAAAATTAAATAGGCTGTCAATAAAGGGGGGGGGGGAGGAATGAGAATTAGCTTGAGCATCTTCCTGGAATAACATGGAAGACACTACTGCAGGGAATATGGTACTCCAGATATCCAAGACAAAAATTGTCCCTGGTAACAGGCAAGATATTAGTGTGCCCTTATACTTTCTTCCTTAGATTTTTAGTTATTGAACATCAAATCTAAGGGTATAGAGAAAAGTTGTCACCAGTGGACTGAGAAGGTAGGTCAACAACTGCTGTGAGTGGTTATGGACTTCCAGGAACATTTAGGTTTATAAAAGCCTCAAATGGAACAGATTAGAGACTTCGGCTTTGAGGACGCTCTTGACATAGCACTAGTGCCATCTAGTGGCAATTACTATGCCTTGTAGGCACTGGGTCCCTGAAAACAACCAGCATCTCACCAGAGAGAGGCAGGGATAAGCTGGTTGCATTTCTCATTGCCAATGTTAATGAAATAGTAGTGGCTGCCTTGGAAGCATTCTGTTGAGAAGGATTCTGAGCCTACCCCCGTCCTCCTCAAGAATGTTGTTACTAATTAAAAATGTTGGCCATGAGCGTCGCAATGATTTCTAAGTAAATGAAATCAACTGCAGCAGCAATTGCTGCCTTCCCTCTAAGACCAACTTAGGTAGTTAAGCCCTTCTGCAATAGCTTTTTTAAACATGGAGACCAACTAGAGTATGCAGAGAATAAAAACACAATGATGATCATAAGGTACTGTCTATTTCTAATTATGTACTTTAAGGTAGTATTTTCCCAAGCTTTGAGCATAAAATTAATATGGAACTAATTAAAGCCTTTTAAATATAATTATTTAAATACTTTTATAACCTAAATAATGCATAAGTGACTTTATGTGGCAATTCTGGACTAGAAAATTTCTGAATTGTTCCAAATGGTGATACACTCGAGCAGTGATTGGCAAACCACGGCTCACAAGCCACATGCGGCTCTCTGGCCCCTTGAGTGTGGCTCTTCCACAAAATACCACGTGCAAGGCATGCACTTACAGTGCGATTGAAACTTCATTGCCCATGTGCAGAAGTCAGTTTTTGGCCTGGATGAGTCTATTTTGAAGAAGTGGCATTAGAACACTCAAGGGGCCAAAGAGCCACATGTGGCTCGCGAGCCACGGTTTGCCGACCACTGCACTAGAGAATACACTTTATACTGTATATTTTATATGATGGCTTCTACTCCATTTTCGGGCATTAGTTGGACAAGGGAGAATGTCTCTATGAAACTCAAATGACTACAATAATTGAAAGAGCTCAGAGAATACATAGTCTAGCTCTTAGAATCTTTAATACTTGGTTTAGAGAAGCTACTTGGATTTTTACTGATGATGAAAGCTGCTGAGAGCAGAGAAGGGATTATCTCTATGGAATAGGAAGGAGGGTGGATACACGTTTCTTGGAAGTGTCCTAAGGAGTTAGTGTGCTAGAGGAGTCCTCAAAGATGACGCCTAGATAATTGATATGTTTTTTATAGCCTATAAGGTTGGCCAGTCAACCATGACCATCATTTTTGGTATTTGACTAAAATAATAATAAAACTCAAGACTAGGGCAGGATGAAGATGATCTTGAAGCAGGATAAACACAGATTTAGATGTGTAGAAAATATTTGAAGGTAAAAAAAAAAAAAGAAGTGAACCTGATGCAAAAAGATTCATACAATGTTTTTAATCCTAAAGTGCATGCCAATATTTGAAAAATCGCCCTATTATTATCATATTTGCTTTATCAAATGCATAGAAAAAAGCAAACAATAAACTCGTAATCTGTTTCTAATCTGTCTAGAAACATAATGGAAGATTTCTATTAATGAAGGGCTGTGCTATAATTCCAATACTCCATTAAGAGTATGTAACTTTAGAACATCTTTAAGGTATGATTTAAAAAATACTATTTAAATAGAACAAGGAACATCTAAAGTAAAAATCAATGGGAATGTGAGAAGCGTAAATTAGGTATGTCGGCATCAGACTGCAGTGTGGCACCAGATCTGGTTAAGCTATAACATTAGGACTGCAGGTGCCAAGATCAACCAGATAAACACTGATGTTATCTATAATTACCTCATTTTTAGCTTAAATCACAGGTAATGAGGGAACTCAGATTTTAAAAGGCAATTAGAAAGTCTACTGGCTTTTTTGCTTCCTGTATCAGGGATTTTTTTAAAACTTACTTTTATTTAGCGCTTTTTACCTCTATAATGAAACATCAGAACATAGCACTTATATGTAAAAAAAAACAAAAAACAGAATGCACAATTGCTCATAAGCTTAAAATGAATTTCTTCTGTGTCTAGGTGAAATGTGTTCTCATGTGACGAGGCTACCTTGAAACAAAGGCAATCATAGCTCAATTGTTAAAAGTAATTCATGATGATGTTTTGATTCAGGTTTGAACTTAACATTAAATTGAGAAATCTTGAGCCTCCACCTCTATATCCACAAGGACATAAAGGACTGAGTAGCAAAAGTTTTGGACTGTCAGATAGAATGGTCTTTTTTTTTTTTTTTTTTTTTTTTAAATAAAACATGTCTTATTTTCTTCAAAATGTTTTAAAAGTTTCTAAATTCAAGGTCATGTTAAAGTAGGTAAATTCAACAATCATATTATTTAGAAAATAAATCAAATAAAGCTATGTCATAAGATTATAAAAATTAAATACGTACTAAAGACACATAATCAAAGGATCAGCATTTAGAAATGGGGTGAGAAAGGGATCTTATACCAGACAATGTCTACGAAGTTGTCTGGAATGAATACCTTTTATATTCTATGGCTTACTGATGTTTCTTATATAATTAATAAGGAAAAACCCCCTTCTCCAGCCATCTCCCTGCAGACCTTCCCTCCCTCTTCCCATTCCCCAGCCACCACACTTAGCTTGAGATTTGTGGGAATTAGCAAGAGCTTGATATCTAACTTTTTGTATGATACACATTCTATAATGTAAGCAATATTGTAAGGGAAATACAGAATTTAGAACAAATTATTTTCCAGTAATTTAGAGACAGGCATTTATTTAGCAAACTCACACCTCTTATTAAAACCCAATTTTATCTCTGAAAGCATGTTTTCCAAGACTGTGTTAACTTACAGAGTTTTGCACCTATAGAAATAAATATATGCTTGAAATAATTTCTCTTAAAAAGGTTAAAAAATATACTTTAACTGAATCCCCCACTTATTTGATATCCTCTAGATCAGCACCATCCAACAGAACTTTTTGAGATGACAGAAATGTTCTATGTCTGACTGTCCAATGTGACTAGTGCAACTGAAGAACCACATATTTTATTTCATTTAAACATACATTTATACAGCCTCATGTGGCTAGTGGTCATATTAGGCAGCAAATCTCAAAGTATTTTAAGGATGGTGAACCATTCATATATATATTCAATCTTTAAAATAACAACTATAAAGGTTCAAAGGATATAAACAGTAAAGATACATACTCACACATAGTGCTATTGGGTTAAAAAGACATATGATAGAAGTTAAATAATATAAGTGGTTGAAAATCAAGATAATTCCATAAGGGATGTAACACAATATATACTTAATTATAAGTGAAACGTGCTACTAGTAAGATCAGATATAGATGTAATAAGTTATTTTTGTCAAAAATTCTCTATCTCATTGCCTCTCCCTGTCTGTGTTTCTGTCTCTCCCACCACTTCCCCTTGCTTAGTCCCACTTCCCTCTTCTTCCATTCACATACATGTAGAAGTTGGGAAAGTACATCTTTAATAATGACAGTGATACATCTATAAGTTATCAAAAATTATCAACAGTGAATCATGAGCCTAATATAACCATACTCAACAATAGACTGGTTCAAAGATCCAGGAAAGGGTCATTTTAAATGAAGATAAATGGGTAATAAGATAAACTTTAGTTTAAGGTCAGTATGTAGTTTATAATTTGTTTGGGTTAATGTGGGCTGGGGAAAACACTGAAACAAGGAAACCAGGGCTTTGGAGACCTACTGAGTCTGCACTGTTTCCCATGAAGGCTAGAACAGTAGGAGTAGTAGTTTTATTACTGATTTTTTAAAACAGTTGCTCTGCATCATAGGGAAAGATGAAACATTTTCTCATGACCTCTTAGCCCAAATTAAATTGTGTGTCATAAAAATTCCTGTGTTAGGCAGAAGTATTCTCTATTGCTGAATTTTTTTATTATTTGGAAGTTCACCTACTTCAAAAGAACCCAAATCTTGTCCTGACTTCACAAAAAGGCCTTTTGTTATTTGCTATTCTATTATCCATACACTCAGTAATTCAGATTCCAAATGCATGCCACAAAAATTTAATTATATGACCACAGATATCTCTATGAACCAAAGAGAAGTTTCCATAAAGTAACAACTTTATATTATGGGATGCTATTATAAAACTTAAAGTTGGAACCATTAAGAAAATTCTCATTTTACTACGGAGTCTTTAAAGACTAGGATTAGCAATGGCATCTAGAAATGGACAGGTAGGGGTTCCAAGCAAACAACAGTAGTTCAATGGGAGATTATAAACTTATTATTGGGGATGGAACAAAATCCAAATAATGAGTGATCTGTGCCTGGTTCAATGATAGAGCTTTCATGTTCAAGAGAACTTTAAGATCTAGAAGCACTCTAAAAACCTGTAAAGAGAATTAGGAGATACTATACTGTTCAACTATCCTGATTTAGTTCCAATTGATTGAGAGACCTGGCATGTCATCATAATTACTTTCCTGATCTGAGCAAGTAGCTTGAAACACAATCTTTACAACTCTAGTGAGAATATTCAAGAGTATGTCAACCAGACTGAACTACTTCTATATCTTTCTCAGAACATTGCATCTATATCATGTAATGAAAACTATGTCCATATGTTCAGATGATACCAGGACATCTTTTAAATTTCAAATACTCCTTCATTAGCAGGATATTTCTTATTCTACCCCATAGCTGCTTTGTAGATTTTCTCATTTCTAGGCATATATTTTTCATCCTCACTTTTATCATTATCAAGTTATTCATTTAATTGTGTGGGATTTAAAGATACATTATTAACACCTAGTTACATTTATTATATTTGATTCAAATATATCAAACATCTATGATATATTGAAACCTAAAACTTGAATATTGTAAAAAGAGCAGTTCATGCAAAGTAACAATGGAACAAATATGTGTAAATACCCATGTTGTGGGTCATTTTAGCTGTCTTTACAGATAAGGACATAATTTTGTCATTGAAGAAATGTAAGGCAAATCAAATCCACCCATTCTAATAGTGCAAAAAATTGCATTGCTAAAGAGTAGAAAATGAAGATTATCTTTTTTCATATTGTTCAACTCAGAAAACCGCTGTCCTAGAATGTCCAGTAAACATATTCTCCTGCCCCCAGCCTCCACCTCTGTTCTAATTACCCCATCTGACATCCCCCTGCTCTTGGTAAAATTCTCCCTTTGCAACACGTCATTATCTATGTTAGTTGGTTCCATGTTTGTCTCCCTCATAGAAGAGGACACTAGGGGCAGGGTCTATGTTTTATTCCTCTTTCGTTCTTGGTATTGGAGGTTTAGCACACTGCTTGCCTATGATGAGTGTAAAATAAAGATTTGCACAGAATGATTGAGATGTGTTGCCTTTCTTGAATAAAACAAACAATTAAAGATATAAACATGTTGGAGAAACAAAAGCTCTGGATTAAAAATAAAATGAAAAAATTGGATTACTAACCACTGCTATTTACCCCAAAAGGCAAGGTAATCTGACATAAAAAATAGACAAATATTGAATATCCATTTCTAGTAAAATAGCCAATGAAAAGTTCATCCTTAAAACTATATCTTTGAAAGTTACAAATAAAAATCAGATATGAAGCTTTACATAAAGCTAACAATATAAAGTTGACCAACATAAAGATAGTAAGCTATTTGTAAAATGTTTCAAAAGATTTATAACTTTCCAAGTTTCAACCCTAATCCTATGTATTATTTTCTCAAATTATAGATCCAGCAACACACTTCAACATCATGAACCAAATAGTTAATTGATTTTTTTCTTTCACTATTATACCTAAAAAGTGCACGTGCTAACATACATAACAAATTCACTACAAAAGTAGACAGTGACCCATTCCCACTGGGAACACCAGGGGAAGACAGAAGGATGTCCAGGGGAAGGAACCTTGGTGCTGACTGATGGAGAGAAGCGTATCCTCCTGTCTCAAATGTATGCCTGTCTTTTCAAAGATAAACATTTACACAGTCTTTAGATAAGTGCAGCTTGCAGCTGACAATGTAAATAAACAAATATGAAAAAATTTCCCTTAAAGCCTGGCTACAGGTACTAAGGCTTGAAGAGGTTTCTGAAGGAAAGGAACTCAAACTGGAATATGAATACTCAAGTCAGTTTGGGTGATGTTAATTTAAGGCTATACAGTCATGCATCACTTAGTGATGGGGCTATGGTCTGAGAAATGCATCCTCAGGCAATTTTCTCATTGTGCAAACATCATAGAGTGCACTTACACAAACCAAGATGGTTGAGGCTACTACACACCTAGAATAGATGGCACAGCCATTGCTCGTAGGCTACAAACTTGTGCAGCATGTTATTATACCAAAAATACTGAAGTAATTTTAACACAACAGTATTTGTGTATTTAAACATATCTAAACATTGAAAAAGTACCATAAAAATACAGTGTAAAAGATAAAAAATGGTGCACCTGCATAGGGTACTTACAATGAATGGAGCTTGCACTAACTCTGGGTGATTCAGGGAGTGGGTGTGGAGTGAATGTGAAAGCCATAACTGTAGACTTTGTAAGCATCACACACTTAAGATGTACCACGTTTCTAAATATATCTATTTCTTTATTCAATAATAAGCTTAGCTTTCTGTTAACATTTTTACTTTATAAACTTTTAATTTTTTTAACCCTTTGACTCTTTTTTAATAATACTTAGCTTAAAACACCTATTGCACTTTTGTACAAAAATATTTTTTCTTTCTGTTTTTGTTTTCAATCCTCACCTAAGGATATGCTTATTGGTTTTAGAGAGAGATGAAGGGAGAGAAAGAGAGGACTTCAATGTGAGAGAGAAACAGTGATAAGTTGCCTTCCGTTTGTGCCCCAACCAGGGATGGAACCCACAACCTTTTTGGTGTGCAGGACGATGCTCCTATCAGCTTAGGCCAGGGCTCTTCTTTCTTTATATCCTTCTTTCTTTATATCTTCTTTCTTTATATCCTTTTCCATTGAAAAAAAAATTTTTTTTACTTTTAAAATTTTTTTTTAAAAAAACTAAGACAATCACACACAGCAGCCTAGGCCTACACAGGGTCAGGACCAATATCATGGTCTTCCAGCTCCATATCTTGTCCTACTAGAAGGTCTCAGGAACAATCACATGCATGGAGCTTTCATCTCCTGATAGCAATGCCTTCTTCTGGAATACTTCCTGAAGGACCAGCCTGAGGCACTTCTTGAGGAGGTATTACTTTTTCAGAAATATGTACATAGTGGTTTAGTTGGCTTGTCTCTCTTTGTGATTACAGATATACTTATAAACAGATAACCCACTATAAACATTCCGCCCTAATAATGAAAACCTTTCAGTGTTTGAGATCATATTTTAAAACTTTTTAAGGAGCCTGCTGAGGTCTGAAAAAGCTTCTGCTAAACTCTTTACTGTGAATTTTCTTGGGAGTTCTTTTTCTTCTCTTGCAGTTTCCTTTTCTCTTACATCTTCTTGAGCTATGAGTTTCCATTCTAGTTCCAATAACTTATTAGTCAATTCCCCAGGAACCATCTCTAAGAGCTCCTCAATGTCATCCATGACATTATTTGCCTTGTTGATTTTTCAACCTACTTATCCTTGGCAAATCCTCTGAAGTCATAAACGAACTTCTTGAGTATCTTCTTCCAGGCACCATTCATACATGCCTTGGAAAAATCACTTCAAGCCCAAGCAAGGTTCTTGCTGCAGTCATAGACACTGTAATCCTTCCAAATCCTTCAGCATTGCATCGGTGTCTTCTCATAGTCTTTCCCGGTTGCAGAAATAGCCTGGACAAAGGTCCTCCTCTCGGGTAGGAGGCCTCAAAAGCTGCTATAACTCCTTGATCCATTGGTTGGATCACAGAGATGGTGTTTGGAGGAAGAAATATCATTTTGACACTGGGACAAAGAGTACCAATAAAGAGAGGAAATGCAGGAGCATTATCAACAATCAGCAAACTCTTGAAAGGTATGCCATTCCCCAAACAGTATTTCTAAATTTCACTGGCACAGCAATTCAGGATGGCATTTTGGAAGAGAAGTTGGGTCATCCATGACTTCTCACTGCTCCTGCTGGGCACTGGCAGTGTGTGTACTGATACTCTTGAAGGCCCTGGATTCTCACTGTACCAGAGAGCTTGCAACATGTCCCCCAAGCAAGATTGTTATCCTGTCCACTAAAGCCCTGAAACTTGGCATTGACGTGGCCTTCTTATGAAAGTCCTCTCAGGCCTCCAGTTTCCAGAATAGGGAGATTTCATCCATATTGAATATTTGCTCTGGCAAGTGATTTTGCTCCTCAATCAGCATTTCTAGGATTTCCAAAAATTCTTCATCTGCCTTCACATCAGCACCCACAGACTCAACACTCATTTCATAGTATGTAATGAATATGAATTCTTGAATTGTTTAAAACATCCAGAACTAGCAGTAAATTCAACATCCTAGCCAGGTTCAGCCTTTTCTTTCAACATTGCAAACGAACCTTTTGCTTTAGCCATGATCACCATGGTCCCGAGAGATACTCTTCTGTATCTAGTCATCCATATAGGTTGTTAGAGGTTTCTCCATGTCTGATATGGGCCCTTCTTGAATTTTTGTTAGTCCCATTGCCTTCAATGGAGCAGATCTTTAACAGCTTCCATCCCTTTGTTCTTGTTCTTCAAGATCATAGCTATGACCAAATGAGGATTACCTGACTGACGAGCAATAAACATCACTAATTTTTCACCTTCCCAGTACTTAGTCACTTTTAAATTTGTTGCCAGGTAAATCACTAACTGTGGCCTCTTATTGACAACAATAGCAGTGAGTTTTGTATGCTTGGGGGGGTCACAATGAATAAACAAAATAAGATTAAATCAAGCACCAGAGAAAATGACACAATGAAGAAATGCAATAAATGAGATCTATGAGGTTGCTGCTAGAGTAACACAGTATACTGTTTTATAGCAAACTTTGTTTTATGAGCAAAAAGAGTATACTCTAAGAAGTGATAAAAAGCATAGCAGAGTTAATGCATAAACCAATAACACAGTCACTTATGATCATTATCAGATATTATGTTGTGTACATAACTATATGTGTTATACTTTTATACAACTGGCAGCTCAGTAGGTTTGTTGACAATAGCATCACCACAAACACGTGAGTAATGCTTATACTATGATGGCTGAAGTGTCACAAGGCAATAGAAATTTTTTATCTCTATTATTATCTATATGTAGCTTGCCATTTACTGAAACGTCATTATTCAATGCATCACTGTTCATGAAAACAAACCAGTTAATTATTTAAATAAAAGGTGACATATTTCCAGAGCCTTAAGTGATCAATAATTAGTTCAGGCAGATTGAATATTATACAGATGCATAGATATTGATGAATTCCACTATCATAAAAAATAATGAAGTTACTTCAAGAAGATATATTCATCACTCAAATGCGATTTTCATGTCTTCTCTCAAATGCGGCTGCCTTATGGAGATAAAAATAAAAGGTAATATCCTGATTTTGGTTTCTTGATAATGTTAAGGTTACACGTTTTGTGTTCTTTGAAATTATAATTTAACTATAAAGGTTGTGGTGCTACTTGAGCAAATATGGAAATAAGAAAAAAGAAATAATGAGATTGTCAGGCTAAATGACAGTATCTATAATAATAAAAGTAATATGCAAATCGACTGAATGACTGAACAGCAGAATGACCATGACCATCCAGAGGACCACGTTATGACATGCCCTGACGCCAGGCCAGCCAAGGCGGGTGCAATGCAATTGGTTGGGGGACCCCACCATCACCCCAGGATCGCCCTGCAGAGGGAAGCCCTGGCCACCAGCTAGTAGGGCAATAGACTGAGGGGGGAGGAGGGTCCTGGGATTGCCCCAAAGAGGGAGGCCCAGGCCACCCTCTGCGTAGCGATCATTGCACAACCCTGGACGGGTGGGCAGGGCCTCCTTCTCCTGGGTGATTGATCATGGAGCCTCGTGATCAATTACCCCAAGAGGTACTTGGCCACTGGCACTGAGGCGTGGGCAGGGCCTCCCTCTAGGAGCCATTGATCACCCCACAGAGGCAGGCCTAGGCCACCCAGTCAGCAGCCACAGAGGTAGGCCCAGGCCACCCAGCTGGTGGCACTGAGGCGGGTGGGTGGGGCCTCCCTCTGCAGGGCAATCCATCTGTGGGACCCACGATTGATGCCCCACAGAGGGGGAGGACCAAGCCACTGGCCAGCAAAGCTGTGGCGGATGTGAGGGGCTGACTAGCAATCGCCCAGCTGAGGGAGGCCCAGGCCAGTCAAGCAATCTCACCCACACCTGTCGCCCACATAGAGAGGCTACCGGTGGTGAAAAGGGGGGCAGCGCTGCCCAGATGGCAAGCAGTCGCAGAGGCGAGGGCGGAGCCAGCAGACAGCAGCAGGAAGAAGGAAAGCCCGAATAGGCCCTGATTGCCAGACGGACCTAGGGACCCTACCTGAGGGGTCCTGGATTGCCAGAAGGTGCAGGCTAGGCTGAGGGACACTCCACCGCCCCCGTACAAGAATTTTGTACACCGAGCCTCTAGTGGATTTTATAAAAATTCCTCTTATCTAACCTGTAGATTACTGTAGCTATCTGTATATCTGATTTTTTATAGTTAAGTGTAGATTTTATTTTTAATTATCATTTACTGCCACTTTAGAACTGAACAGAATTTTAACAATACTTTTCTAAAAACAAACAAACAAACAAAAATACTTTTCTGAGACAAAAGACAACTCTGTTGAAAAGTTGATTAAAATTAAAATTTTAGAAAAGACAGAAAGAAAGGAAAAGTGATGAAACTAGTATTTGTTACTTTTTATGTATTAAGTGACTGGGCCTGGTGTTCTACACATTTCTAGGTATGTGCCCTATAATTCTATGGCAGGGATTTTTAACCGCTGTGCTGTGGTACCCTGGTGTCTGGCAAGAGGCACACCAATTTGCCACAAGAATTTTTTAAACATGCAATACCTGAATAGTCAGAGGCAAGGACCTCTCTTCCCTTAGACTGTCAGACAAAAATTGACAACAGCTAACATAACAATAGCTGTCTGATGTGAGTGATCAAAATTATACCTCCTTTTTTTGTCAGATCAGCAAAAAAATATTTTTGGTGTGTCGCAGAATTTCAGTAATTAGTTTATTGTGCCATGAGATGAAAAAGGTTGAAAACTGCTGCTCTGTGATACAGGAACTGTTAACATTACTACTTTACCAATGAGGTTGCTAGGTATCAGAGAAGTTAATTACCTTGCTTAAGGTCCCACAGGCAATAAATGGTGAAGTCAGTAAGTGGTGGTCAGTACTGGTGAAGCCTTATATCTGTGTGCTTTTTCCAAATTGTTTCCCTAAATGTATTTATTCTTAAGAACTTGAAAGAGTTTGTGTCATATAATTATATAGATTCTCAAGCTAATAAAGGCAGCACATTAACATGAGAAAAGCAATGCTCTAAAAATCAGAAAAGAAATCTATTTAAAAAAATATATTTTATTGATTTTGTACAGAGAGGAAGGGAGAGAGAGAGTTAGAAACATTGATGAGAGAGAGTCATCGATCAGCTGCCTCTTGCACACCCCCTACTGGGGATGTGCCTGCAACCAAGGTACATGCCCTTGACAGGAATCGAATCCGGGTCTCTTCAGTCCCCAAGCCGACGCTCTATCCATTGAGCCAAACTGGTTTTGGCCAGGAAAAAAATCTTAAGTTCAGGCCCTCCTTTCTCATCTACTTACTAAGCTATGAGGCCCCGAAAAAAAAATAAAATACATAAATAATAATAAAAAAATAAATAAAAAGCAAAAATAAATGTAAGTGATGCAAGGATGTTTCCCACTTCCTCCCAAATCACTTATTACATGTAAAGATGATACATAAAAATCATCATGATACAACATGAAGACTAATTTTTAAAACTTACTCAATGACTAAAATGAGTTCAAATTAACATATTTTTCCTTATTGAGTAAGAGACTTAACTATTAGATTATGAAAAATAACCCAAGTAAATTTTTAAAAACGTTTTACCCACTTAAACAGCTTTGACTCTGTGGGATATGGAACATACTCTATTGAGAAAGGGAGGCAACTCTGGAAGCTCCGCTCACTATTAAAAATTACATCCCCACCACTTTAGACAAAGTTAAGAAAGGGGAAAAATTCCCTTTATTTCTTCAACAAAAGTTCTTTTGAAATATGAAATATCATATTTCTTTAGAGAGAAAGGTTAGAATCCAAAAAGTATGAATATTACTTAAATTAAGGACATAAATAATGTATTGTTTATGTTTTTAAGGTGTTTATACATTTTTCAAATCTCAAGTCATCTTACTATCCCAGTTGTAGGATTTATTAATTCAAAAGAAACACATATGAAATCCTTTTGTATTCAAATACCATTGTTTTTTAATTCAATACCAGGGTTTTTAACTAAATTATCCCAGCCTTTGTTTATTGGCTCTGACATAACTGAACAACCATTAGTTATTATTTTAAACTATGTCTCATGGAATCAACATTGCATTTACAAAGTATTGTTGGAAAATTTTCCAACTGTAAAAATCCAAAAGATAGTACATTTTTCCTAATAGCACAGCGTGGGAAAATATACTCAGAAATGGCACCATGTGAAATTAAAATTTGAAAATTATTAGGGTAGGCTAGATGATTTACTAGTGTGTATACAGCCTTTAGAAAATAAGAATTAAATATACAAATTTATTTTAAAATAATCAACAATGGTTTATGGTCTAACCTATGCTACTTATAGAATGCCAAGACAATGTCTGAAAATGAAGCATTATTTTGAATTTCCCAGAAAATACCAATAATTGGACTGAGTTTTCTCTAACAAACTGACAATTAAGCTAATGAATTTTAACAAATATTTGTGGCTATATAAATACCATCTAATAAGACAAAAATGAAGTTATTTTCTATATTAGAATTATGACATACTTTTAAAAAGCATTACAATGCCTCAAAAACCATACAGATTTCCCATGAACTTTCGTAGAAAGTTATAACTTGATCAATAAAGATATTTAGAACATAACATAAAAATAGAAAAATTTTAAATTTTCACCTTCAGTTTATCTCATTGATCACTGTTATACAACCTAATATGATAATTAAAAACATGCAAGCAGCTGGTACTACAGCTGAACAGATTAATGTAATAGTCTGTAGTTATATATGCTAGCAAGGGGCTTGCCTCTTTGCAGAAGAGAAGGTCAACTGCCCTTGGGAAAAGGGGGCAGGGTGGTAGTGAGAGAATAATCCTTCTACCATGTGGCCTTGTGCTACACAGTCACTTAGTAAAACATCTATTGCAAACTGTTAATCAGTGAACTACTTTTCTTTCATACCCAGCAAAGGGGTCTCTCAGTTTTAATGGTTATATAAGAAATATGGAAAGCTCATATCATCTGATAGAAAAATTAAAACTGGTCTCCTCCCAAAATTACAAAATCTAATGCATAAAGCAATAATATTTTCTCAATTCTTACTGATTTTCCATTTTAATCAGCTATCTGCAAATTACTTAGGACATATGCAATCAAATTTTAACAAAAACTTCCAATACAAGATCTAGTCTATTACCCAGGCATCAGTCCTATAACAATGATACTGGTGCCTTAGGAGTTAAATGCAGCTGTACTCTATCTTGAATCAATGAAGGAAAACCACAAAAGATACAAACACCAAGTAAAACTCCTAGCTTATGAAAAACAAATCTATGAACATTTGGGCACAAAGCTATAGATTAGGGCCCATCAATTTTAAACTTCAAAATTTTTTATCAAATTCCAAAAAATCCATCTCTGAACTTACACTATGTTCCTTTCATCTTTACTAGGTGTACAATTTTGCTATATAAAGGCAATCCTGTATCAGAGATCTAGAGTTTCAAGCCTCAGAGTAAGCTTGTTCTTAGCTTTCTTTCTGCTAACAGACAAAAGTTATTTTCCTGAAAGGTAAATCTTTTTAAGTTTTCCTTTTGCTATTTTTATATGAGAGCACTATAAAAAATTTCTCTGTTACCAAAATGATGTCAAGCTAAAACCAGCTAATATTTTGAAATTTAGCATTTACCACGTGACATTATCCCACTGACTCCTCATAATGGTGCTTATTATTCCCATTTTAAAGATGAGGAAAGTGAGGCTAAAATTTGTTCAAAGTCTCCAAAGTATTTGGAGTCAGGATTTGAACCAACTCACAGTGTTTAGGTATTACTAACAAAAACAAAACGACAGCTCTGGCCAATGTGACTTGAACATCACCCCATGCACCAAGAGGTGACCAGTTTGATTTCCAGTCAGAGCACATGATCAGGTTTCTAGACTCAGTCCCCAGTAAGGGACATGGAGGAGGCAGCTAATTGATGTTTCTCTCTCTCCCTCTTTCTTCCTCTCTCTCTAAAAATCAATAAAAATATATTTTTAAAAAACAACAACAATAAGAAAATGGAGACTGTGTCCTCTTGAATCTGAAAATTTAGGACCAAAATAACAAAAATAAAAAAATATAGATTTAGGTAACCAATTCAAAAGTTAATAAAACCTCAGCATATGCAATAAAAGGGTCCATGTGTTGAAGGTTTAAATGAGGACTAAGACAATTTACATGAGGTAAAGCATAAAAGCATAATAATGATGCCATGCTCTGCCTTTAGATTTTCCAAAGGCTTTATCTTATACATTTTATCTCAGTCTTTTAAAACAGCTGTGAGAAGGCAGAATCCATTTAACAGATGACAAACTAAGGCTGATCATTATCCTGGGCACAAGTATATGCAGCTTGAGTGTGTTCATACCAGGCTGACAGCCAGAACTACCTAGCTGTGAAGGAAGGTCAGGATTTCTGAGGCATTTTAAGTAATACACAAAGGTAGAATTGTTAAGACGTTTGAGGATGGTGGAATATTAACATTTTTCCAATGACCTATTTCTAGTTAGTTTAAAAGAGCTATGATGGCAGGAAAAAAATCATTTTCATTTTCAAAAGTAAATTTTACTGACAATTCTGTAGCTATTGTAGTGTGATTTTGCAAAATTCCTTGGTTTTATCAGTTAGACTTAATATGAAAATATACCCCAGAGCTGTGCTTCTATGAATTCTGCATTTAACCCAAGTGTCAAATTCACAAGTAAGCTCATTATATTGTAAGAACTATTGCCTAGTGAATAGAAAAATATTCATTTCACACCTTAAATACTGTAATACTATTTAATAACAGTACTGGCCTGCAAACTATTAAAAGCTTGTTTTTATATATTGTACCACCTGAGCTTTTTATCTTGTCTTTTTAATTACAATAATAAATTAATATCTTAACATTATAACACTGACAGGCATTGATTAAAAATATATTAGTTAACAACATAGTATTTATTGTGCAAAGTTGCATTAGAAGTTCATTTTCAAAATACAATTATCATTCAACTAGAGGCCCAATGCATGAAATTTATGCATGGGGAGGGGGTCTCCTCAGCCAGCCTGCATCCTCTCCAATCTGGGAACCCTTGGGGAATGTCCAACTGCTAGTTTAGGACCAATTCCCTCTCACAGTCCTGGACTGTTGGCTCATAATCGCTCGCCTGCCTGCCTGCCTGGTCAACCCTAACTGCCGCCATGCCAGCCTGGTCACCCCTTACTACCTCCACTGCCAGCCTGGTTGCTCCAACTTGCCTCCCCTGCCGGCCTGTTGTCCCCAACTGTCCCCCAACTGGCCTAGTTGCCCCTCACTGCCTCACTGACAACTTAATTATCCCCAACTGCTCCCCCCTCCCCCCAGCCAGCCTGGTTTCCCCCAACTGCACCCCCCTGCTTGCCTGGTCACCTCTAACTGCCCCCCTCCCTTCTGGGCCTGGTCGCCCCACAAGGCTGCTTGTTCAGTCATTTGGTTGTCCCTCACTAACCCCCCTGTTGGTCTGGTTGCCTCACCCAGCCTTCTTGTTCAGTCATTTGGTCATCCCTCAGTAACCCCCCTTCCAGTCTGGTCATAACCAGCCATCTTGTGAGGGCATGAGGGTTAATTTGCATATTACATCTTTATCATATAGGACAAAACTAAGATTCTTTAATCTTCAAATCATTCAAGAAGAAAATAAATTATAAATACTGTTCATTCATATTAACACATATCTCTTAATTTTACACTATGTCCATTATTTACAATAATTAGTTCAACTATAAATGTAATGTAAAATATATTTCACCAACAAAAATTATATACATACAGATTTTCCTTCCTTTGAAATACATCTTTACTTCCATTTTGTCTTGGTTATTTTTTATTGTATTTATATCTACTATCACCACCATAGATTTCACATGAATTATCATATTAACATTCCTCAGTTACATGCCAACTCATGAATCTTTACTTAATTATCATTTATATTCTCCTTTTCATTTGGAGTGATCAGCTACAACATGTTCAGATAGAGGATTCTACCTATTATTTAATATGTCAAATTCCAAGTTTATATTACACTTCAGCACTAAAAGAAGGATTTGGAGAATTCGAACATTTATGAGCTAGGACAGATACAGTGAAAATATAACAACAACATATGAGCTTGACTGCTGTGATAATACCTTTTAGAACACTGTGGGAACACCAGCATTTTGTAGCATCCATGACATTAGAGCAACTGGTTATCTATACAGACCCCAACTGGTACAAAATAAAGATGTCAAGTGTTTCAATTATCAGCTCGTTTTTTTGGAATCCATAAACCAATTGTAAAATCTTTCACATTTACTACATTCTTTTTAAGTGCTTCCTGTATACAAGTCCCTACTCTAGATGTTAAAAGCTTGCCTGGGATCTGAGGAAACAAATAAAACAGTTCCAATTAGGGATATAGAGTATGTATGCAAATAAAAATATACAGATTCTAAGCATAACTTCCATATTTATTATATAAAAAGAATGACAGCTTAACATTCAAATGAGTTTCCAAGTGTACAATGGTTCTTGCATATACTTTATAGTGTCATTACACAAGTATCAGAACCAATTAACCATAAGGACAGTGTACTCCAATTATTTATTCAACAATCTGCTTTGCTATCTATAATTCCAAAATGTGTCATTATTGAATCTGCACTCTTTCCCCAAAAAGTAAAAACCTAGTTCTTATATCTTTTTGGGTCACTATATAAATTTTCCAATATTGCTGAAAATGCTTTACTCTTTCTTCTTTCTAGGTTTCTCTGTTATAAAGGTACAAATTCCATATACTCCAGCAAAGTCAAGTTAAAAGGAGAATATGTATTAACAAAAGACTAGATAAAATACATTATTTTCTTAACTAGTGTATCCTTTTAAAAAATTCACTAATTGAGACCATAACTACCCTGTCTGCTGACGAGCCAAACAGTATATTAACAAACAGCACTTATTATAACCACAGAGTACATTTCATACTCTATACATTTTATATTGCTTATAAACAGTACTCTTCATTTTAGTAGGAAACTTCAACAAACAAACAAACAAAAGCCTTTAGTACTATCGCAGATATACTGGGGGAAAAAAGGATTATAATGAAGCTTAATACTATACATATATTCATTTCAATTATCCTAACATAGGTTAACAACAGATATCTACAATAAGATCATTCATTCAAGAACTGAGATTGCTGCATTTCCGTTGCTCAATAAATCTGCATAACAATCACATATCTTAATAGTCTTTACATTTGTCATAGTTTTAAAGTAAAGGTAGCAGTTTCTTACTACACTAAGGTGAGAGTTCCATAAGATTAGGTATTTTGTACATTATCTTGTAATATTACGTATCTATGTATTCATCACCTACCTATAGGAATTAAAAGTCCCATCAGAATCTAAAGTAGAACTTGTTCTTCTTCCATTTTTATTTGAGTTGCCTGGAAAAAAAATTTAAAAACACTGAAATAATGGATATTAGAAAACTGAATATTTCAGTTGAAAAGCTACTATGTGAGAGTCCTATACAGTATGTTGGATCAAAAGGCAGATATCCCCTTATCCATCCCCCAAATGTATTTTATAATCAGAGCCCATTAGGCCAAATATTTATATTGATGCTAAGAAATAACCAACACCACTGTTTCTAACTTGAATAGGAATATTGCCAAAGTGACTGATAACAGGAATAAATGAAGTACAGTACAGATATTTTCTTTTTATGCATCACAGGCAAGCCAATATTTAAAAACCACTTAATCATACACTAATGTTTATAAACAAAGGGCAACTTTTTGTTTGTGACCAAGTCACCCTCCCTGACCACTGGACACAGTCAAAAGAGAACAAAACTGGAATGTTTCCAGCCTCCAGTTCACCCTATATAAAAATTTTGTAAACACAGAAGTAAAACAGAAAGCAGAATTGGGAGGTGGTGAATAATAATGTATTCTAGTGAGCTTTAAATACATCTTAATATTCTTCCCAAAGCTTTAGGTTTTAACTGTGGGCAAAAGTTCAGCAGTTTAAATAAGGAAAAAAATAACATCGAAAAGTATTTCTGTCTCACGTGGTAATATCAACCATTTAGGGGGGAAAACACATTTTCACTCAAGAAACTGGCATACTCATAAACTAGATTTAGAACAAATTCATACCTATGAGTTTAAAATTATAGAATAACAATAAATTTGCTAAAGGTGTTTAAAAATGCTCACCAATGCTATAATATACATATTCTTATTGACAATTTTAATAGTTTAAAGTTTTAAATACATACTGCAAAGTATAGTTTTATGAAACCACACTATATTACTATAAAACATTCATTTTTAGAAAACATTTATTTTTAAAAACAAATTAAGAAGACTAGAATCTGATTACATTTTATACTCCTAATTCCTGTAATGTAACTTTCAAACATCAGGTTATATTCATTTTATGATATTTAAAGCTTAATAATTTACTGATACACCCAATTTTAATTTATAATTTTAATCCACTTTGAACAACCTAAGGTGCCACTAGAGATCATCACAGTGGTCCTGGTTAAGTCAAATAGCAATTACAGAGCTTTCACTTTAAAGATGAGATTATTTTTAATTATTGAGAATAGTACTTAAGGTACCATACTTATATAATTATGGTACTCATTAAATGGTTATTGAAAGCTGAAATGTAATTTTAATGACAGCTACCTATTTTTATTTGCACATTTTAGAGTTGACAGGTTAGTCAAGAATGCTGGTTCTCTTCACAATCTTTGCAGCTGCACCCAAGTTTTAGGAAAATGAGAACTGGACAGAGCCCACTTACTCTTCTTTTAACTCTATATTTTCAAAATGTACTTTCAGATTTCTTTGATTAAACAAAACTCCTAAAATGGATCATAGGGCTCAAAAATTTTGATAATTATTTAAAAAGAAAATAAATCAAAGAACAGTTAAGATCATTCTAGCTGGGTATACTTTGTTAAATCTTTGAAAATATGGGTACCATAAATTGACTCACTCAATATACTTCACTTTCTTTAAAAAATCAATAGTTTTACAATAAATAAAAAATGTTAAGGAAAATTAGTCTCTGTCTTGCTAAATGAAAATTTCCTATAACACATGTTATTTAACAGCTTGCAGACATTTCCTGTGAAACACTCTATAATCAGCATAGAATAAGTACATCATATATTGAAATATATGAGCCTTCTTTCTCTTTAAAATTAAAGATAATGATTACTTAAATATGTAAACTCTCACCAATGGAACATTTCTTGCCTTTTGCTGATATTTACAGATCAAATATAAAATCCTTCAAATAGTTAAGACTTACAGGCTTTTAAAAAACACACACCTAGGTTTTGTCATAACACATTACAAAAGTGTTCTCTATTTTATACCTGTTTTGAAATTAATATATATTATATGTAATGTCAAAGCATGGTAATAAGAGGAAAAGGCAGGTTTCTTTCTCAAAAACATACTAAATAAGGAGTACAATTGTTTCTCTAAACAATATTTGAGAAAAGATTTCAGAGTTTGCTATACGAGAAAAAGGCAATCAAGTTTTGAAGCAGGAAAAACTACTTTGTTCCTTCAATCCTCTAGTTGAAATTAATTATAGCAAATGTTTATGAAAACATCTGTTCCTGACAGTTATAAATTCTTAATTTTAGTATGGACAATTCCAGACTCTTATTTTGGAAGGATATTGTCTGACAACTGAAAGGTTTACAAAAACACAGACAGAATTTGTAATTCTGGAAAATTGTATATGGAGTGTGCTATATCCTATGGAGACTTTCATTTGTTTGAAACGTTTGGAGGGGTTAGCAGGAAAGATCAGACACACAGAAAGGCGCATCTTTCATGTTTAACCTGCTTTACAAGAAAAACATATCTATAACACAAGAAATAACAAACAAAAATTGAAAACAAATATTACTTTACTATCAACCTAATTTTGAAGTAAATATAATAAACTAAGTATTAATTTTGTCAGGGATTTTAATAAGTCTAATGCTAATAATCATAGGAAGGTATGTGTAGTGTTCCCTAAAAATAACAACAGAGGGTGCAAGAGAGTTTAATATAATGTTTTTAGTTGTTCTTGATTCTAGAACTAAGTTACAGGTCGCAGCAGTACTGTTTATAAGGATGCGTAGGTTGTTTTTAGAACATTCTCTTTCTCTCTCTCTCTCTCTCTCTCTCTTTCTCTCTCTCCCTCTCTCTCTCACACACACACACACACACACACACACACAAATACATTATTAAAGTAATATTACACAAATAACTTTACTAGTAAATGATCAAAGAACACAAATAGTTAAATGTTGAGATAAGAGGCTTCCTTTCACTTAAAAATAAATTTAACAATAAAGTAAATTTTTAAAGCACAATTGTGATTTTAAAGGTATTTCAATATTTAACATAAACTAATCAATAAAATAATCTGGATTTATTAACAGTAAATTTTTCTAAATGTATAAATCATATATAATATGTAACATAAATATTGTGTTACTATATAAGTAATATAACATTATTCAACATTATATATTTATAGAGACAGTTCATTAATTACTTGGGAGCATTACAGTTTGAAATTTATATAACACATTTATTTCTTGTTAGTGGTAAGTTTGTACAATGAGTTCATAATATTCACAATTAGAATGCTTGTTTCATATAAGGACACAGAGAGCATAGTTTTTTCACTAGTAATTTCTAATATATCTGTATCTAAGTTATTAAGCCAAAAATACATATAGTGGTGACATATTTCAAAACATGAAAATCTAATTTCTTTCTTAATTTTAGCACTTACTGCAGTCATGTTTAGTGAAGGGCATATATAGATAGCATCTATCTGTGTACTGTTGAGATCACACTAAATGAAAGTTTATAAGGATTTTATGGTGTTTTTTATGCACAAATATCTGCTTTATGAAAAGAGAACCAGAGATTTTAAGTTAGGTTAGGTTAGGTTAAAAAGAACCAGCATATTGCTGTGAATGAGCACATGAACTCAATCGTGTCTTTCTACATCTAAAAGACATCAAATTTTAGGTATCACATCACACTAGTTATGAATTCTGATGAATATTACATAATAAAAAGGGTTTATTTCTCAATTGTAAGAGAAATGTCACCAAGTATATGGGATGAATATTTAATAGAAAGAAGGGGGAAATATCTGGTTCATACTGAAAATAAAGCTATGGGTACCACATTTCAATTGTGATAGGAAAAGATGGTATAAATGTTAGTATAAAGACCTGTAAGACCTTTCATGTCTTTTAAATGAACTGGTATTCCTACTGAAAAGTTTGTTACATTTACACCCCCATTTTAAGTAATGATTTTCTAAAAATCTATGAATTAAGTATATTCATATGTTGACACATCGCCAAGGCAAAGCATGAAGACAGTAGCCTCACTGATTCATTTCAGGAATCAGTTAAACAACAGTTTCTCTATGCTAATTATTTATGCTAAAATCCAGGACCATTCATTAGATCTAAGAACCAGCACTCAAGTAAATACAGAAAATCTATGTATTTAATAATTTTTCATTTTCTGTATTATTGTCAATTTATCTACACTGTAATGATTTAATGGTCTTATTTAACTCTCTATGTAGTATTTCCAAATTATTTTTTAGATAACAAAAACTCAAATATAAAACAGAAATGCATAGAAACTATTTTAAATAAGTAAATTTCGAGTGGGCAATTTTAACTTAAGAAAATTTTTGTTATTCCTATTAAATCATTAATAGAATTCTTTTTAAAAAAGAAAGCAGTTACATCAACAGAGTGGTGGGATATACAACTCCAAATTATCCTCCCTCAGAAACATTGAAAACAAGCACTAAAAAACAACTTTGGAACAACTCTGGAAAATAGTGAAAGATTTATAAAAAACAAACAAACAAAAAAAAAACACACACAAATGAACAATGAATCAAGAAAAGCAGATTGAAAGCTTTGTGGCAATTTTACTTGCTCTTGCCCTAGCCAGTAGCAGTTCTGAAGTGAAAAACCAGTTCCCAGCATAAGAACCTAGTACCCGGAGGATCGAGGGGTGGCAGAACAAATCATATTTGCAAAAAATTGTGCAAATCTGTTCTATTTTGAAGGACTTAAGATACTCATCTCTTTTGCATCTAATTAAAAAATAAAATAAAAATAAGGTGGTGGGCATTGCTTGTCAAAACACTGTAAGCCAAACAAACTGAAAACCAACAAATGCAGAAGACTGGGGCAAAGATTACAAAGACTCATAAAACAGACCACATAAGGCCTGGGAGCAAAAGCTTATGAAAGTTTCTTTGGGAAATTAGGACATTCAAAAGGACCAATATAGCCAAAACCGGTTTGGCTCAGTGGATAGAGCATAGGTCTGCAGACTGAAAGGTCCCAGGTTCGATTCCTGTCAGGGGCATGTACATTGGTTGCGGGTGCATCCCCGGTGGGGATTGTTCAGGAGGCGGTTGGTTGATGTTTCTCTCATTGATGTATCTAACTCTCTGTCCCTCTCCCTTCCTCTCTGTGAAAAATCAAAAAAATATACCTTTTAAAAAATGTTTTAAAAAAAGGCTAATATATACAAGGGAAAGTGGAATACCATTGTACATGCATGCCTAAGACAAGCTCCATGATCAGGAAAAAAACTGAGACCGTAAGCTTCCAAGTTAAGTTGATCACTCAAATGAGTACAAGCCTGAATAACAAACTAACGATTGTCATAGCACAAAGCCAATCTGCAAAGACAAAGAAATGTTTATTTTTTGTTTTGTTTTTGTTGTTTTAAGTACTAGCATTCAAGGAAGTCTCTGTCAAAACTCTAGCACAATACAAACTATGAAATAAACACTGCAGTGACTACATATGTCAAGGTCTAAGTATTTGCAAAAATACTTTGAGAAAGTCACTGGACACATTCTAAAACAGTTTTAATCCAAAAAAAAAAAAAAAAAATAGCAAACCCTGGGGAATGGAGGAATCTGATATCCAGAGTTACTAAATTATAATATTCAAATATCCAGTTGTCACACAAAAATCACAAAGGATACAAAGAAACAGGAAACATGACTCATCAAAGGAACAAAAACAAAGGGACAAAATATCCCTGAGGAATCTAGAAATTAGATTTGCTAAACAAGGATTTGAAAACAATTTTCTTAATGATGCTCAAAAAATAAAACAAAACTAATCAAAATTATAGATAAATTAGGAAAGGAAATCAGGTAAACAAATGAACAAAAAAAGAAAAGAAAAATACAGAAATAATGAAAAGAAACTATTTCTGGAGCTGAAAAATACAATAACTGAAATAAAAATTCATTAGAGGAGCTCAAAAACACCTGTGAATAGGTAGAAGACAGAAACAGCAGATTTAAAAAGCGGGCAATTGAAATGATCAAGCCTGAGGAAAGAAGTAAAAAAGGATGAAGCAAAGTGAACAGAGCCGGTGAAACCTGTGTGACAACATCAAGCACATCAACATATGCATTATGAGAGCCTGAAAAGTAAGAGAGAGAAAAGGGCAGTTCTGTTACTTAACTGCTCAATATCTAAGTTTCCTCATCAGTAAAACGGAGAAGAAAAATTTTACCAGAAAGTGTGGTTATAAGAATTAAATGCGGTAAGTACAGGTAAAGTGGTAAGTATAGATTATAACACAATAAGTTCTCAATAAGTGCTACCTATCATTTTCATGAACACTTTAGTCAATGTATTTAAGATACTGGAACCAATGAAAGAATAAAGAGAGAGGCTATTAATTCTGCTTATCTATAATAATAAAGGGGTAATATGCTAATTAGACCATTAGACCAAACGTCCTTCTGGGTGTCATTCCCAATGTCCTTCCAGACAAAGCTGAAGCCCAAGTGAAGCCACTTGGGTCCCGGGTGCCTGGCAGCGGCAGCTGGAGGGAAGCAGCCCAGGTCCTGGGTGCTGCAAGGAATCTGTTGCCTGCAGCGGGGGAAGGAAGGCCTACTCTTGCATGAATTTTTGTGCATCAGGCCTCTAGCAGAGAATAAGTTATTCATAATTTAAGTTGAAAACTGCAACTTTATTCTCTTAGCAAGTAAAAACATTTCTAATCCTTTTTTTTTTTTTTTAATTATCAAGAAGTATCTTTCGTGAATTATAGAAGGATGGCATGAAAAATCTGTGGTATCCTTTTAATATTATTCCTGATCGTGATTATACCAAATAGTGAATATAATATACAGGGTGGGGCAAAAGTAGGTTAATAGTTGCCCATATGGAAAATAATATAATACCGTATTTTCCGGTGTATAAGACCACTTTTGAAACGAAAAAAAGCCTGCTCAGATTGGCCAGAGTCAGAGACACGGTCTATTAAAAAAAGAAACTGGTGTTGCCTCGGAAGTGGGGGGTAGTCTTATACAGCGAATATAGGCCTAAACCTATGTTTTAACTGTAAAATTAGTGGGTTGTCTTATACGCAGGAAAATACGGTAATTAATAAATAATACAAGAATAAACTTATGTTTTTGTGTACTCACAAGTGTAAACCTACTTTTGCCCCACCCTGTAAACAAAGAGAGCGGAAAAATAGAAAATTTTTATTGATTTCAGAGAAGAAGAGAGAGGGAAAAAGAGAGAGTAAAAAACATAAATGATGAGAGAGAATCACTGATTGGCTGCCTCCTGCATACCCCCTACTTGGGTTCAAGCCTGTAACTCCAGCATGCTTGGGAATCGAACTGTAAAGGTGCCTGGTTCATAAGTCAATGCTTAACTACTGAGCCACAGCTTCTGGGAGGAAAAATAGTAAACTTAAATAATATTACAGTCTTGAAATATAAAGATGTCCAATGTATGGAGCTTAATATATGTATAAATAACTGTTATCAGAACTGCTAAAATGTAGATAACGAACTAAAATGTAGATAGTCAATCTAGTAATAAACTATCACATGCATAAGTATAAAACAAGCTTTAAAAAATTCATTATTATGCAACTGAATGGAACCAAGGTCCAATTTTAAGGCCTATATAATCATAAGTATAATACCCAATTTAAGTTAACACGTAACAATATGTAAATGCAAATATTTCTATTATTATGATTGTCATTTTCTGGCATATTGTTATTTCTTTAGGCAGTCCATTGATTTCAGAGTCCTACCATTTACAGATTATAAAATAGGAACATATCAGATTATGCTCATAAACATAATGATAGCAGGTATATGTATGTGTGTACACTCATGGGCACAAATGTAAAAGTGAGAGATGAGGAGAAGGAA
The DNA here is from genome assembly GCF_964339955.1 of Pipistrellus hanaki. Classification (NCBI taxonomy): domain Eukaryota; kingdom Metazoa; phylum Chordata; class Mammalia; order Chiroptera; family Vespertilionidae; genus Pipistrellus; species Pipistrellus hanaki. Next base: position 39,507,635 of record NC_140515.1, read on the forward strand.
GAAGATGGGGAGAGAGAGAGAGAGAGAGAGAGAGAGAGAGAGAGAGAGAGAGAGAGATTGGAAGAGATGAGATAGGAAGAGATGAGATAATCATAGGTGGGGTTCAGGATTCCCCACTTTTAAAAATCTTCCCAGATTATTCTGATAAACCATGAGTCTTTCCTAGTCCAAAATAATAAGATTCTATTATGCTAAAAGAGACAGTTTCTTTTTGTAGAAGGCAATGTATTTTTCTCTGAATAAGAAAATTACTGGGTATCACATATGCCATCATTTACTACAAAGTATCAATGAGGCAGAAACTTTGACCTCATTTTTTAGCTGTAGTAATGAACTGTGCCAACTCTGTTAACTTCCCTAATATGACCACTAGCATGCACAGACTATTGGGGGAGGGGGGGTCTTTAAAAATGTATATACACTTTAACAGATGATAGCTCACTTTTGAAAATGAAATGTATTTTAATAAACACTGCCTTATAATTATTCAAAGTGTATATATACATTTTTGGGAGACCCTATATAATTTGCCCTTTGCTATATATGTTTTCTTACTAAAAAAAAAAAAAAATGTAATGGTAGGGTGTAAACTTTGACATATTTAGTTTTGCTACTAGTCTTAGAAAAGTTTCAGTGAACTCCCTCTCACAACCCTACCACACACATAATAGCTTTTGAAAGAGAATCTAATTGATACTTAGGGAATTCTAACAGGACATGAAATCATCTCTTCAGGGCCTAAATAAATATATATAACAAAAGTAATACACAAATTTGTTAAATGAAATAAAAATATATCTTGGTTTTATAGCCCTATTTCACTTTCTACATATCTTTCAAATAGTAACAGTATTTATATAAATTGTTCTTTTTCTTCAATGTACAAAAAGGGAAATAACTTTTTCTACAAAATAGATTCCTTTGGACACTTCCCATTTTTACTATTACATTCAGTGATAGATCTTTTAAGATTGGTTTATCATCTAGTGGACAAGACCTCATAAAATTAATGCCACCCATTAACCCCCAGTACTTAACTTTAGATAGTTGATATTGAAAAACTCTCTTTTAGGTATCAGAAATAAAATGGAAACTATTTGAGAGAAATAAATTACCATTGATGAACCAGGATAAGCAACCCTATTTGTGACGGCTAATCAATCAATCAATCAGTCAATAAAAACATAACGAACTTCAGGGTTGAGCAATCTGAGGGTGGATGAGGGAGGAGAGTGGATGGAAGGGAAATGGAGAAGGTAAAAAATGGTACTCAAAGGTAAAAAATGATACTATAGCTATACTGATGATACTATCACCATACCATCTTAAGTATGACAATTTACCATTTTTGTAGGTTGTTTACATTATTTGAAAGTCTACTATGTGCCAGGCACTGTTCTAGGACCTGGAAATACTAGAGTAAACAAAACAGAATGAAATCAAGGTCAGGAGGGGTTAGGAAAAGAAACACAAGAAAATAAATATAGAATATATAAGTTCAGATAACTATAAAGAAATACAGCAGAATAATGTGACATCCAGTGATTGAGGGACGATGCTACCTAAAGGAGAAGTAATATAGGATTTGTAATTCCAGCAACAAGAAAAAAGATAGCCATTTAAATGTCTATAGCAAAGGGCACAACATGAAAAGGCCCTACAGCAGAATTTGGTCTTAGAAAACGACAAAAGGCCACGGTGGCTAGAAAGCTAGAAGTAGAATAGTATGAGACAAGGTCTTGGGACAAAGAGGGGCCACAGGATTTAGGTTTAGAGGGAGAAATTTAGACTTTACAAGTACAATGTGAAGTCACCATACAGTTTTAAAATGATGATAAAGATTATCGACTTCAGGTTTGGAAAGATCATTCTAGCTGCTTTGTGAAGAGTGAGTTGGAGGGTAGCAAGATGAAAGTTAAGAGATCAGTTAAGATCTGGATCACAGGATAAATTGAGGGCACTGACAACTGAATACTTAATTCCAAGATAGTCTAAAGAAGATCTGAAATGTGAAAGTCTAAAGAAGATGTGAAATGTGAAATAGTCTAAAGAAGATCATACACATTTCCTAAAATTTTTAACAAATGCAAATGCTTTCGATCAGGTATTTCTCACTTGGACAATTCTATGTAGGATATTCTTAAAGTGAATAGCAGTATGAATATATTTATTTATTGGTAGAATTTAATTGTTAAAATAATTTTAATTATTTTAGCTATTGTTTTAAAATCCATGAAGTTGCTGAAACCAGTTTGGCTCAGTGGATAGAGCATCAGTCTTCGGACTGAAAGGTCCCAGGTTTGATTCCAGTCAAGGGCATGTACATAGGTTGCAGGCACATCCCCGGTGGAGGGTATGCAAGAGGCAGCTGGTCGATGTTTCTCTCTCATCAATGTTTCTAGCTCTCTTTCCTTCTTCCTTCCTCTCTTAAAAAATCAATAAAATATATATATTTTTAATAAAATAAAATCTAAGAAGTCATTGAAAGTTGTTTTACATTAGTGTTAAACCATATGTTATATGTAAATTATAGAATAAAGTATGTGTTTTCTGCCAAAGTTAAAGAGCGTCTGTAATATCAATCTACCCACTAAGACAAGCTGACCCAATATCTAACCATAAGGGTGAGTACTCAGGTCAGGAAAAATGTTTCAAGCCTACATTTATTTGTTGTTAGGTTTAAATATACATTATAGTTTAATTCAAACAACTTAAAACACTTTGAATATAGATATGAGTAAGATAAGAACTTTAAAATACTTGCTTATAGAAATTCGTGCATAGGGTGAGGAATGAGAGGGCTCAGCAATCTGGGATCCCTCAGGAGATGTTCCACCCTCCAGTTTAGGCCCTATCCTGCAGACATCCCTCTAGCAACCCGGGACCACTGGCTTCTAACCACTTGCTTGCATGCCTCATTGCCCCTAACACCTCTGCTTGCCTGCCTTTATTTCCCCTAACTGCTCACCTGCCTGTCTGATCACCCCTAACCACTCACCTGCCTGCCAGATCGTGCCTAACCACCCACGTTGCCTACCTGATCACCCCTAACTGCTCGCCTGCCTCTTCATCCCTAACCAATTTTCATACCTGCCTGATAGCCCCTAACTGACTCTACCTCAACCCCTGCAGCAGCAGTTTCATCCAGAAGGATATCTGGAAGGTTGTTCAGCTGTCTAGTTTAATTAGCATATTATGCTATTATTATAGACAATTCAAACTTATAAAAATAATACTTGAGCCCAGCCGGTGTGACTCAATGGTTGAGTATCAACCTATGAACCAGGAGGTCACTGTTCAATTTGGTTGGGGCACATGCCCAAGTTGCAGGCTTGATCCCTAGTGTGGGGCAGGCAAGAGGCAGCCGATCAATGATTCTATCTCATCATTGATGTTTCTCTCTTTCTCTCTCTCTCCTCCTCCCTTAATAAATAAAAATCCTCTCTGACATAAATAAAAATATAAAAAATAATAATACTTGAGAGCACATTTTATCAATAACTCATAGTTTTATGTGTTGAAGGGCAATGTAAAGTCATGGATAAATAAGTAAGAATTGCTGCTCACAGGTAACAGCTGAATGAAGGCACAGTGTATTGGGGGGGGAAAGGGAATTTTCCTTGCCAAATCAACCTATAAGTTTATAACAAACAGCAGAAATGTATAGGATTTTTAAAAATCCAGCTGAATATATCAAATATTATACTAGTGGCCCAATGCACGAATTCATGCACACTGAAAGGAAATAAAATAGAAGAAATATTTTAATATCACTATTCACTCTTTCTCTATAATATAAGTGTCAACCAAATTCACAATCGACAATGACAGATCAAAACATACACATGCGATTGGCACTAGTGAGAGCTTTACATATATAAATTTGTGTAATCAGACCTGCTTTCTGATTTAGCTAAACTTTTTCCAGCCCAGTGAAGTACCTCAACTTCTCTTTCAGGTAATTGTCAGCAACATAGCAGTAAATATCAGCATGAAGCAGATTATTATTATAGATCATGCAGGGAGAACAAAGGGTAAGATACTTAACTGCAGCAGTGTTTGACTATATTTTATGCAGTGAGAAAACCTGAAGTCATTTTCATGGTCCATCATTTCTTACTTCTTTTCAGTTAGGTAAAGTTTCTAAGCTTTCTAAATCTCCACTTTCCAGGTAATGAAAAGAAAATAGGATTCCACAGAGTCGCCTATCTACCTACTCCAGGACTTCTATGAGGATCAAATGAGATGAGGCATGGGAAAACACTTCACAGATATTTGGTTGAAGTGTAAAATGTTTCCACCTTACTATAAAGCAAGTCATGTTCCTGGGCTGAAGAAACTTTAAGGAGGCTAGTTGCTAGGGAGAGTAAGCCGGCGTTGCTATGTGATATCATTACCTGGTGCCCACCGCCACCATTTCTGGGCTGAGCTGGGCTGTGGGCTGTATTTTACGCCATGGGGTCTCGGCAGCATCAGCTGCGATTTGGTGGTGTCACTCCAGGGTGGTGGCGGGGCCTGTGTCCCACTGGGGGAAGTCAAGTGTTGCTTTATGGGCACCAGGTCCATGGTGCCATTTCTCTGTAAATGGTCAGTCCGTGTCATGGCAGCTCCTGTGTTGAGTGTCTGTGCCCTGGTGGTCAGTGAGCATCATAACAACCGGTTGGACAGATACTTAGCATTATTAGCCTTTTATGTATATATATATATATGTGTGTGTGTGTGTGTGTGTGTGTATATATATATATATATATATATATATATATATATATGTAGTGAGAATATATTACATGGAGTTGAGGTTAGCTTTCATGGAAACAGCTAGAGGTACAGGTATAAAATAGATCACAACCTTCTATTGGGTCGGCAGCTAAGTAATTGCGGATTTTTTAAAGAAAATCAAAGACAATTTTTTCATGGAACTAAATAACTTTATTCTGTAATGTATTGCCCATTTTGATCAATGACCTTTTGCCATCTTTCAGGCAGCATCATAATCCCACGTTCAAAAAACTTCTGGTTTTTATTAGCAAAAAACTGAATCAGGTACGATTTGACATCATCATCATTATTGAAATTTTTACCATTCAAGGAGTTTTGTAAAGATCGAAACAAAAAGTAATCAGATGGTGCAAGGTCAGGACTATATGGTGGATGTGGCAAAACATCCCAACCAAGCTCCATTAATTTTTGCCGAGTGACCAAAGTTGTGTGTGGCCTTGCATTGTCATGATGGAATACAACACCTTTTCGATTTGTCAATTCGGGCCGCTTTTCTTCAACTGCATTGTTTAATTTCGTTAGTTGTTCAATGTAGACATCAGAATTGATCGTTCGGTTGGGTGGTAAGAGTTCAAAGTAGACAATTCCTTTGTAATCCCACCAAACTGATAACAAAACCTTCTTTTGATGAATATCAGCTTTTGATGTTGTTTGAGTTGGTTCACCTGGCCTGCTCCATGATCTTTTCCGCTTGATATTGTTGTAAACAACCCATTTTTCATCGCCAGTTATCAGTCGTTTTAAAAATGGATCATTTTCATTACGTTTCTTTAGCAAATCGCAGCTGCTAATGCGTTGCGTTAACTGTGATTCTTTCAGTTCGTGAGGAACCCATGTATCGAGTTTTTAAACATAGCCAAGTTGTTTTCAGTGATTTTCAATGCATGTATGTGATACATGAAGCTTCTCTGCAATCTCACGTGTTGTACTGTGACAGTCTGAATTGATTATTGCTTTGATTAGGGCGTCATCAACTTCAACTGGACGACCAGAGCGTTTTTCATCTTTGAGTGAAAAATCACCAGAACGAAATTTGGCAAACCAATTTTGACACTGCCGTTCTTTTAAGGCTTCGTCACCATAAACAGCACATAACTTTTTATGAGCTTGCGATGCGTTTTTCCCTTTGAGGAAATAAAAAAGCAAAATATGACGAAAATGTTCCTTTTGATTTTCCATTTTTTAACGAACGCCAAACGAAAACTACAAAACAGATCAAAAATTTTTTTTTACTGATTAACAGCTGAATAGCCAACTATCAAATAACAAATGTGTTTTACATTTGTACTACGTCTGCAAACCTAAAAATTCAACTGAAGCCATATATGTGTGAAACCCGCAATTACTTAGTTGCCGACCCAATATTTCATACCTGTACCTCTAGCACTCTGGTGGTGTCAATCTTAAATTCTAAAAGATGAATTTTTCAATGCATCAGATTTTACTGGAGTCAGGTTCCTCAAGCCAGTTCTGTTCATATAAGAAATTAAAGTATATATGCCAGTTAATAGATATTTGTGAGAGTCTATTCACTACTGTCTCTACATATTAAAAACCTACCTAAGGTTTCATAAAGTAAATCAATAAGGAAAATACCATAGTAAAAGGGGATTTGAAAATTAATTTTAATGGCTTTAGTTTTTTTCTAACTTGATGATTTCATCCTTCCACACACCTTTGGAGATAACTTCTGTGAACATTATGGTTTTCTGAAACAAATGCTCCTTCTGTAGCTAATGTTCAAATAGTTATTATCAATGCCTACTTTTTTTTCCATTTCCAGCTAACCCTTCTCACAGATTAAGTTATTCTCTAGGTATGTTATATTACAACCAAGTTCCTGAGCATGTCTCTCAGTCATTTTGCCTCTCTAATATGACTATTTCTACTGCTATCTATTTTACCTTTTGACTCTCAAAAGGTAATGTTTTCCAAATTTTCAGTGCTTCATATGTGTGCCCCGCTATTGTTCATTTTAATGTATATTTTGAAAGGATGAAATATGATAGATTGTTCAAATATCACTTGAATATCACTCATAGGGCTACAAATGTTTTTTAAATAAAATATAGAAATGTTGGTGATCAAACAATAATAAATATTAGCTTTAATATAATAATGGGTTAGGGAGATTATTATACCAGCACATGCATGATTCAATCTTTTGATTAAAAAGCACTATACTTAAGCAAGTTATAAAAAGCTCAGAAAACTGGAAACATAAATGCAGCCTAGGATAGATTATTCAGACTAATATACAAGTCTTGGCATGAATAATAAGAGAATTGTGGTTGATCCACAGAACAGTTGGATTATGAACCAGAATATGCAAATCAGGTAACTATTTATAATAATTATTAAAATGTTAACTTGCAAATAAAGCACAGAAAATAACATTCTATAGTAGGTTGATTCAAGCACAGTATAGGACAAAGCTGTATAATTAGAAATATATGTAGTTTATGGTATGTATTACTTTCAGGCATGTTAATACCAAAGCAATAATGTAAGCACAATTTCTTTTAAAGTTAGGATAATGGTATGTTCTCTTTACATGCATGCACACACTCATGCACATGCACACACTCAAGTGCATGCACACACACACACACACACAAATACTGTCTATTTATTTACTTAATATGGGCTTCTCTCAAGTCTCAGACTTAGAATCTTCCACTTTTTCATCTAGACATGATAGTGAGTTGTGCTGATTTATTGTCCATAATACTATAAAGCTGCTTACATTATCTTCATTTGCAAAGCCACAAGACTCCTTTCCTAGCTTTCCAAACCTAACATTTGTACTGCTACTTTGCAAAAGATTCAATATCTGCTTTCATTTTCTCCTTCAATAGTTCTAAAAATAACTACCAGATTAATCTTCACATAAATAATCGTGCTTATAAGGGCTTGCAGAGCTGTGTATGTGTGCATGTATATGTTCTGTTTGACCTGATTACAAATCCAAGTCTAAACTCCCATCCGAAGACTCAAAGGTCCTTGTGAAGTGGTCTCCTGTCTTCTCCAAACCAATGAGACTTAGGTTCTCATCACATCCATCACTTCATTTATACAGTCCTTTCAATCTTTCCTACCAATGATTAAATTTCTGCTTTATTGATTCTGTTCCTTACTGCTCCTAACAGATATTTCAATCCTTATGATTTTTCCAGCTCTCTCTTTATCTTTTCCTATATTTTAATAAAATTTACTTCCCTTCCTAGATTTAAATCTTTTCTATGAATACATCTTTACTCAGTCCCATAAAAACAATGCTCCCTTGATTTTTTTTCTATGGCATCTTTTGGTCTTTGCCTATTTACTCATTTTGAAGTCAACTCTGTACTTTATAAGTATGAAGAAGGATATGGTAGTGAATGACTTTCTTTGGTTTTCTTCATTATCCACATATTGATATTTAAATATTCCAGGTCTTAACAACATTGGCCAAATCTCTAACTTTGGTTGCCATTTGCTTACTATGGCTCTGTAGAACAGAGCTCACCTGGGCGCCACTACTTCCTGTCTATCGAAAATAATAATAAATCCTGGATAAACTGAAGCATTACCTTTTCTCTAAAGATACATCAATAAAAATGCAACACCTGACTGCATAGATCCCACACTTTCCTGGCATTAATTTTCATATTGGCAATTGCAATATGCCATGACCTATCTTCTTCCTTGGCCACATTACATTATCAGGAACTTCGCTGCTGAATAAAGCAAGGCAATAATGGGTCAATAATTGGTAGGAAGAGGTCAGCATGGTCATGAAATGATCTTGTCACAAAGTAACTCCTTCAGAGCAGAAAAGGACTTCTGTGCTCGAAGACCTGGTATCTCAAAGTGTAAGCATACAATAGAATTTTTAAACACCTCAAAAAATAAAATAAAAAACTACCTACCACCATTCTGTTTCTGAACCCCATTTGCATTTTGGTTGGTAGAAATTCTTCCTGTTGTCTGGCAGATTACAACCCAGAATATTTATGAGTACTCCCTATATTTTGAATGTTCCTCCCATCCCTTCCTAAGTTAAACCCTAGCCATGTAAAAGTATATTTTAAATGAAATCTTTATTTTTCTCACTAGATTATAAATTTCTTGAACCCAGGGGTACTTTCATTCATCTTAGTATTCCCAGTACTTAATAAACAAACAATGAACCACCTTAACAAAAGGAACAGAGGGGACATTACCCTATAGTGCAAACTACTTCCCTTAGAAAATCTATACTATATGGTAATTTGGTTTTCTATAATATATCAATATATATTATCCAAAATTATAACACTGAGAAGAAAAGAAATTTTCAAGCAAACAAATTGCTCCTAAACAAGACTAGATAAGGGGTCGAGAAATGTTAGATTTGCATATGGTGTATGAGTTAAGGATGGTTGCCATATTTCAAAATGTTTCTTTAAAAAAAGATCAAAAGGAAACTATCTTGTGACACATGAAAACTAAGTGAAATTCAAATGTTAGTTATCATAAATCACATTTTACTAGAACATAGCCATTCCCATCTATTTACATGTTTTCTATGGCTCTTTTGTGTTATAAGGACAGAATTCAGTAGTTACTACAGACCATACGCCTACCATGCCTAAAATATTTACTATCTGGCTCTTTACCAAAAAAATGTGTCCACTCCTGGTCTCAATCAGCAAAGCTGACCAGCAGGAACCTGACCAACAAAGAGCAAGGGTGCTGCACAAGAAAGAAAGGCTGTATCTCACCAGAGCAAAGAACACTCCTTTGACATCAAACAGGGAGTATTCTCTCAGGGGGAAATGCTTAAAAGGAATCATCCTACTGGTTGACAGAAAGCAACCAGCTGAGGAGTATAATTTGATTGTTCACTTTTAAATCATATCCTCAGAAGCAGACACTGACTCACTCCACTCTCCACCCCTCAAATACACACTTACTTTCAATTTACGCACTTCATAAACATGAATAAACTGATAACCAGCCTCCTGCGGTGACAAACAAGGACATATATGTTGCCCTCCAAATCTATCATGTGGTAACATTATCATAAATTGAAAAATATTTCAAGAAGCAATGGCTCCTATGGTGTAACTATTCAGAGTAAGAAGAACATGATGTTAAATATACCCAACCTCAGATCTTTGTTTTTGGCAGCTACTTTCGAGTGCACACATGGTAAATGCCAAACAAAGTCCAGAAAGCCAGGTAATTCCTGGAGGAACATATTTTTAGCCAATTCCTTCTCATCAGTCCATTAGGAGGTAATGGTATTTCAATTCAGATGTTATACAGACCTAAGTTGCTTCACACCTGATATATCAATAGATAACTAATTGCAGGTTCTTTTCATATTTCCCAAATTCCTGCCATGTTTTGTGACGCAAAATTCTGTGGTATCAACACAGTACTTTCTCACATGAATTGCTTCTTGAAAAACATTTTGACTCTGCCTATAAGCATCTATATAATCCACATCAATGGGAGAGCCAGGCCCCAATGAGAATACAAGTCAATATTCTTCTATCAAGATGAGATGCTACTGCTTTGCCGTAAGCTTGTTTGCTAGCTAAAAAATCTGAGTCAGTTCATTTAGTAAAAACTTAGTGAGCTTCTGCTATGTGCCTACTGGAATTCAGGGATGAAACACAAAACCTCTGCTTTCAAAGAACAAATAGTTTAGTTGGGAAAACAGATGAATAAACCAAATATAAAGTGTAAGAAAACTCATCTAAGACAATGTGCAGGTAAATTTTTAAAAAAAATTACCTTATTTCCATTTCTCTCCTCTAGTTGCTTACTTCCTCTCTTCCCCTAACTACAGGAAACAGTGGGATTTTAGAAACTTACTTTATTGGCTTTCAGTATAATTTGGGTTAGGCTAGCCATCATTTCATTTAAGAATTATTTTTTCTCTCTTTGGACCTAGACAGACCTATAGACAAGAGATTTCTATAGAAATAAAGGTTCCTAGATTCCATTGGCTTTGGGTCCTTTCCTTAGAATTATAATTTTCTTTAGGAATTAAGTCCTTAGTTTTGCTTTGTGTTTTCATCAAAAGTGACTAAAATAGTTCATCTTCAACAGGAATACTTAAGTTATTGAATAATACCAGGATTGGAAATTTTATCACATAGAAATTTTAAAGTTTATAATGAAAACAGGATCTGAGGAAGACTGAATTTTGGAAGTGAGCATTGGAAGTGAATTTTTTAATTACCCAATAAATATTTTGTCTAAAAATAGAGCAATAATACTAATAAAAGAAATACTTTTTTATTCATATTAAGTATTAATAACGGGTATGACACAATTAATTGCCATATATCCGCTCTTATTTTTTAAAAACCCAATAGGGTTTTTAAAGTGAATGAGATCATTATAAATACTTTGCTTGCTATAGAGAAAATGCGCACTAAGAAATATGTTTTATTGTTACTCTGAGTTTGACCCTTCATCCAACTGTTTAGTGCCTTCCTGATTTTAGTGAGTTGGATGTGGACCACCTAGTTAGGGCCTAGCCTTTGACAGCCTTTAGTCAATCCTTGGCTCCCTCCCTCCTGACACTAATGGAGCAGTTACAGGGTCCAGTTTCAATCTGGGCTTCATTACAAACACCTTATATGCCTCTTGCTCTTCCTCATTCTTCGGGATACAGAGACTAAGCATTATAATTACTAAAAACTCTTAAATGAATAATTAGCAAAACGTTAGGAATATTTATAATTTTATTTTTTTAAATCTTAAATTGTTGGAAGTATTACATATGTCCCCTTTTCCCTCCATTGTCCTCTCCCTGCTCTCCCCCAGGCCTTCATCACCCTATTGTCTGTGTCTATGGGTTATGCATATGCACATATGAGTTCACTGGTTGCCCTCTGCCCCACCTTACCCTCCCCCCTTCCTTTCCTCAGGGGTTATTTATCAATAACCTTTATCTAACATCAGTGATTATTACAAGAGCCAATATGATTAACTCCTTTTGAAGTTAATACCAAAAAAAGTCTTTTCTTAGAAATGGTGCGCTTTCTTTCCTTAAAGGAGGAGAATTATGTAACCCACAGTGTTAAACCTTTGTCCTGGCCAGGAGCCTCAGGCTGTATTTCTGGTGTTTCATTCCTCTAATGACAAATAATCACTTGGGGCTATGTGCCTGGTGCTGGGGATCCAGTGTGCACAAAACAAACAAGGGATCTGCTACTTTTTAAAAATTGTCTTTTTAAAAGCTTTCAAAATACAATTTCTTCCCTTTCTATAAAATCTTAGTTCTAAGTAATCAGACATTTTTAAAAAATATATATTTTTATTTATTTCAGAGGGAGATATAGAAACATCAACGATGAGAGAGAATCATTGATCGCTGCGTCCTGCACATCCCCTACTGGGGATCAAGCCCGCAACCCAGGAATGAGCCCCAACCAGAATCGATCCTGGGATTTGTCTGTAGGACAACGATCTATCCACTGAGCAAAACTGGCTAGGGCAAGACATTTTAATATGTAGGACTGTTTGATTCCTATGCAAACCCAGAAAAGGTTCTTACAGCCAACATTCACTTCTGTGAGTTATCTTAGACTAGAGGCCCAGTGCACAAAATGCATACATGGGGGGAGGGAGTGTCCCTCAGCCCAGCCTGCACCCTCTCCAATCTGGGACTCCTTGAGGGATTGGGCTTAAACGGGCAGTCAGACATCCCTCTCACAATCCAGGACTGCTGGCTCCCAACGCTTGCCTGACGGCCTGATTGCCCCTAACGCTTCTGCCTGCCAGCCTGATCACCCTCTAACCACCCCACTTCCAACCTGATTGACACCAAACTGCTCCCCGGCCAGCCCGATTGCCCCTAACTGCCCTTCCCTGCAGGCCTGATCACCCTCAACTGCCCTCCTCTGCTGGCCTGGTCACTCCTAACTGCCATCCCCTGCTGGCCTGGTCCCTTTCAACTGACTTCTCATTCAGACCTGGGTCCCCCTGCAACTGCCCTCCACTGCAGGCCTGGTCGTGTCCCCCTCCCCCAACTGCTCTCCCCTGCAGGCCTGGGTCTCCCCAAATTGCACTCCTTTGCTAACCTAGTCTCCCCCAACTGTCCTCCTCTGCCCTCCCCCCTCTCCCCCCCGGTCATAACCAACTGCCCTCCCCTGCCAGCCATCTTGTGGTGGCCATCTTGTGTCCACATGGGGCAACCATCTTTGGTCACATAGGGGTGGCCATCTTGTGTTTTGGAGTGATGGCCAATTTGCCTATTACTCTTTTATTAGGTAGGATATTAAAATCCCATTTCTAATAGAATTTGTATAGGGATATATGCTAAGAAGTCTTTTAAAATAAGTTAGCAACATTAAAAACAAAACTCTCAACTTGTAATGATCAGAATTCCTTACCCCCATCAATCTTGTGTTTAAACTGGTATTCCTGAAGATGGTTTTGTTAACTACACCAGATCACTGACTTCATAGAAGCATTGAGATTAACAAGGTTCTAGGAGCACCTACAGGGCTCTGCCTTTACCTGAATGTGCAGACACAAACACCTCTATCTAGAAACCATGGCTTCCCCATAGCAGCAAGTAACATAAATTCAGCCCAGAGTTCCAGCTCATTTGGGGTAGGAAATTCCGCTCACTGCCCTTGTTGATCACATAGTCTTTACTCTCCCAGGCAACTGCATTCCCACATTCTATAGGACTCCTGCTTGGGCTAGGTTGGTCCTTAATATCTTTGCTGCCGTGTTTCTCAATAGTACAGCTGTGGGCTTTTGAGCAAGATACTTCTTCACTATGTGGAACTGTTTAGTGCACTGCAAAATCTTTAACAGTTACGTACTAAATGCTAGTGGGGTTTCCTAATTACTATGGCAAACCCTCTAATACACCACACACACACACACACACACACACACACACACACACACCTGCTCTATGTATATACATCCAAATGCTTGGGAGGTAGGAGGGGAAAGAGGTAAAGGAAAATGAATAAAGAATGTAAGCTCCATGGGGCAAGGATCTTTCCTTTGTTCATTACATGCACCAAGAACACAGGTGCAGAACTCAGAAGGCCTAATACTCAACAACCCCGATCTTTAAAATGATGGGCGCTGCTGTAGAGAATTAAGTCCTGCCTCAGCACACCTAAAACATGATTCCTTTGAAACCACAGGTTCTTTCGTGGTTTTAAGCTAATGCTGCTTCTTATTCATTAGTTTATTATAAGAGGATACAGGGAAGCTCTTTTCTTACAGATGTGGCACTGCCTGATCCCATAATGCCTTTAGCTAGCAAATCTCTGAACTCTTTAGACCAAAACACTTAAGACTCTGCACCAAAAAACTCAAAGCCATATTTCTCCTTCCATTTACCTGGAATGGTTTGAGCCTTAAAGAGGGGATTAATAGTCCCCAAAGTTATCCAGTGGCTGAGAGGCATCAGCACATGACTGGAGACCCCAATATCCAATTAGTGTTTAAGTATGTGTTTGTTTTCTAATATAGTTAGACAGTAGCTTATGAATATTATTGACTTGGAAGGACCAGACAAGCGTATGTATCAAGAATTGAAAAATATATTTAAAAATACATTAGAATCAACGCAGTTAGCATGAAATGAAGAAATAGAAATTTCATTATTAGAAGCTAAATATAAAAAGAGAGTGTGAAGTATATATAAAGTAGTTATTAGGACATAACTACTATGTCACATTTTTATTTCCTGAAGAAATGTCCTATAACCACACATTAGTTTACAATGTAAAAAATGAGATTTCCTAAAGTCTCTTAGCCCATGTCTAGCCCCAGATGCATAGCCATTCATTCACACATTTCACCATTTATTGTATGTGAGGGCCATCCAGCCTGTAGACAATTCAATTAATCTTATAACCGACGTACAAAAAAAACCCCAACAACAACAACAACCAAAAAAACAGATGTGGCATTAAGATTTACAAAGTTATTGAAACTTTTTAACAAGTAAAACGCATCTTTACTTAGCTACACCAGAATGAGGAATAAAGGGGTTTACATATGTTCCAATTCTAAACCTATCAATCAAACCCATGTTATTCCTTTGGGAGCTTATTTACATGCATATTTATCAGCCTCACATGCTAATTCCCTGCTGTTTTATGCCTGTGAGGCATGTTTATGAGTCATAATTGTTGATCTCATTTGATGTATTTCACTGAAGGAAGACATTTTTCAGTTATGTGGCCTAATGTCAATGAGTTACGATGACCTGATCTTCCCAATGCAACTTGCTCTTTAATTTTTATTAGGACATAACTTATTGTACAGGAAAAGCAGTGTACTAGAATAAAAGAATAAATGTTTTATATGAAGGATTTAGTTAAGCATCTCATTTTTGATCCAACTCACCCTCATATTCACTCTGAAATGTGGCTGTAAACACCGTGTCATTCATTCACTTTTTTCTACACTTGTGTTCTGAAGCTGAGCTTTATAACCTGCACTTCAGTCTAACTCTCAGTTCATCCTAACACATGTTTTTACTCACTTAATCTACTAATATTCCTTTACTATCTTTTCCCCCCTCAATCATGATTCAGTGACTTTTTAAGTCTGTACTACAAACTTGACTAGCCAAACTATTTTCTCCAATTCACTTAAAATGTTACTTAAGGCAGGAGGGTCTAAAATAGATAAATTGGGTAATGAATAACTATTTCTGCACTCGTTAATCCCTTAGAAATTATTAAGTATCCTGTTTATATCACAATATCACTAATTTTTTTTAAAAGTACAAATATATGCAACATATAGCAGACTACAATTTAGTGGTGGCATTAAGGGAGAGTATGCACTAAGACCTTTTATTATTGTGAAAGAGAAATGGGATATATGCAGTGTACACTTGAAGAATAAAAATTACAAAGAATTTGAATTTTGGAGTGTATGAGAAGATGTTTGAATGGAAGGATTAAAAGTTTACACTGCAATGAAATATTAAAAGTATTAATATTTTTATACTCAAATATTTTTTTTAAGTTTGGTTAAGCAACTGGCTGGTGTGGTTCAGTGGTTGAGTGTCCACCTATGAACCAGCCAGGAGGTCACAGTTTGATTCCTGGTCAGAGAACATGCAGGGATTTCGGGCTCAATCCCTAGTAGGGGGCATGCAGGAGGCAGCTGATCAATGATTATCTCACATCATTATTGATTCTCTCTCCCTCCCTCCCTCCCTCCCTCCTTTCCTCTCTAATATCAATTATATATATATATATATATATATATATATATATATATATATATATATATATATATATATATAAAGTTTGGCTAGTTTTCCTTATTTCCTAGCATTTGCAAAAGATCTAGAGCAGTTTGATAAATAACAGTACTATATAAACAGCATTTTATAATCTCCAGAACAAGTTGGTATCTAGTACATATATTCACAATGCCGTGGAATTTAAAATGTACTGTAGTGCATTAGAACTTACATGTGTTAATAAAATTTAATTGATTTGCTTCTTCTACAGAGATAAACCAATCACATTACACATTTATTGCAGTAGGTCAGAAAGTAAGTAAAATTATCACATAAAGGAATAAATTTATCCTTTAAAAATACTATAAATAAATGATAAACTACACTAATAGGATACACAAAAAATGGTGAATGCCAGTTGCAGAATATTATGGTTTTCCAACATTCTTATCATTGTGATATAATTAGAATAATATTAAAATTCAACACAAATCTAGTGTGCTATTTAAATAAATTGAGGTTTTATAAAGGATGTTTTTAAAAATTTAAATACTTACTTCAGGTTTTTACACAAATGAAGGAGGCCTTTTTGCTTTCCTGATGCCTTAATTAAAATTGTAACACCATCCTTCATTTACTTTCTATCCCTCTTCCATGCTTCATTTTCTCCTTAGCCCTTATTACCACCAAAAATAATATCTGTTACATACTGACCTTGTTTACTGTCTGTCTTCCACTACTAAACTTCTAGTTAAGTTTACTGTGTGAAAATTATTGTGTGTTTTGTTCACTCCTATATCCCCAGCATCTA
Source organism: Pipistrellus hanaki (assembly GCF_964339955.1). Classification (NCBI taxonomy): domain Eukaryota; kingdom Metazoa; phylum Chordata; class Mammalia; order Chiroptera; family Vespertilionidae; genus Pipistrellus; species Pipistrellus hanaki. The sequence continues at coordinate 39,524,446 of NC_140515.1, forward strand.
TAACAGAGCTGAGCATAGAGTAGGCACTCAATTAGTAGCTACTGAGTGAAGAACTCAATGAATATTAAACTTTAAATGAATATATTAAGGTAAGTTAAGTAAAATGAAAAAGTTTTACATTAACAATCAAACCAGAATATGTAGGAGAGTTGGTACTGAATGTCTGATAGCCCTATAAAATTCTAAATAATAACATTTTATTAATATCATAATACATTTTGCTAAATTATCATGACCCCTTTAACCTATGCACTCAATCATGTCTCTTGAGCTATTCAATCCCTCACATACAATGAAAATAAAAAAATCACAAAGTGTTAATCCTATAAAAAGCTACAATTATGACCTCCCCACCCCCCCTCAAAAAAAAAAAAAACACCTCAATTAATATGTACAGAATAAAAACTGATTAAGAAATTGGTTAAAAGTCTTAGGTGTCAATATCTTGAAAGTGTATTTGAATCATGAGAAATTAAATAAAAGAATAATTACTGAACGTGAGCAATCTAATGTCTCCAACATACTATTTAAATATGATTTTGATAGAGGATTAAATAACTTAGCACATTAATGTAAACACATGAACTCATATAAAATAAATTTATAACATGGAAGATTCCGTTAATATTCTAACATTCATTCAAAAGAAAACAAATTTAGAGATAAACGTAGAGTACAAGACACTAAACTCTTACAAATGGTAGGAAAGAGGTTTGGGGGATTTTCTTGTACTTCAACAAAGACTAAAATGTGGAGGTGGTTCTGTGGCTCAACATACTGAATTTTCTTCTTCTCTCTTCCATTAAAATAACATCTGTACTGGCCATGAGTAAGTAAATCAAATTCAATGAGAATTTAACTGAACACAAGGTGGACATACCTACTGATAGACAGATTTGTGTGTTTTTTCTACTTAATAAAACTTTTTTTTTATTTAGAAAGTAAATAAAAGTACAGTTTTTGTAAATAACAAGAAGTGAATGTGCTGGCTTATAATTAAATTGTATAATTAAAATTTATTTCACTCTCTTAAAAAGAGTTTTACTTTTTAGCTGTTTATGATACATCTTGGAACAAGCATGCAAATATCCCATGAGGAAAAAGCTCATAAACCTCACTTTTATACCAACGGTAACTTTCAAAATGACATGTTCCTCTTAAAGAACTTCGTTACCAATGGTGAAGTGACTTAAATTAAGAGATAAGATACTTTAAAACAGAATCTACCTTATCATCTATTAAAGGCATACAAAGCCAAAGTCAGTGATCATTTGATAAAATTACTCCTTTTCTTTAATTTACCATTTGGTAATACAGGACAAACAGACAGAATAGGTTGAAAATATTTTTTCTGGAATATTACTACCTATTCATCAAAACCGATTTCTGAATTATTCAAATAAACACACACACACACACACACACACACACAAAACCTATCATAATCTGAGTTTGTATTTGTCCTGTGAGAAGTTTTGTATTTTTCTTTGGGCAAAATGGGGAAACCATATCTGATTTAATTCATTTAGAAAATGAATGTTTTAGTCCATTTTGACTGATATAATAACAATACTATAAGAACAGATAGCTTAAAAAAATAAATATTTATTTCTCACAGTCCAAGAGGCTAAGAACTCCAAGATCAAGTAGCTGTCAGATCCAGTGTCTGGTAAGTCAGCTAGCTTCATGATTCACAGGTGGTTGTCTTCTTGATATGTACTTTCAGGGTGAAAAGAGTGGAAGAGAGTTCTTTTAAAAGGGTGCTAATCCCAATTATGAGGGGGTCTACCTTCATGACGTAATCATCTCACAACAGTCCCACCCTCCTAAACCATCACATTGGGGGCTGGGATTTCAACCCCAAGCTCCCAATGTGACAGTGTAGGATGAATTTTGGAGGAACTAAAAATTCAATCCATTAAACATGACATAAGTGATTATGAATAAGGTCCTCTGTGCTAGGCATGGACAATATTAGCAATATTTAAAAGGTGGAATAAATTTACCCATACGGATAAAAACAAGCTGGAAGGTATGTGAAAGTAAGAAAAAAAGAAGAGTAACATACTGTAATAGTAGAAATATAAACAACTACTCTAATCTTCACCAGACATATTTGGACATAGTTTCAGAAAATTAAGAACTTTCCCGTCAACCAATTAGCCACATTTTAATCTATTTTGATGTATGACTCACAGTAAAAGTAAAATATAACAAAGGTCAGGAAAATCACATAATTTCAGAAAGTGAAAATAAATTAAACTGAAGTTTAATGAGCAAGGGACACATTGAGACTTAGGATAGATATTGCCAAACTGATTGCCAAAAGGATTATACCAATTTATATTCCCACTAAAAGCATAGGAAAATGTCCATCTCACTGGATTTCAGACAACACCCAGTTTATTTTTTTAATCTTGGACAATTTGGTAAAAAAGTTATCTTGCTTTTATGTTATTTCATAGATGGAAAATGAGGTCATCCCATATAATTATTAAGCATCTAAAATACTTTTTGGAGATTGCTTATATTCTATGACCATTTTTCTATTTTGTTTATCTTTCCTTCTAATTTGTCTGAATTCTCAAATATGAAAGATATCAAACTCTTATTAACCAACTCTAAAGATTAGAATATTTTAGGATTCCATCTTGACCCCATAAATAAATGGTCTCAAATCCAGCACCACTCTTATGTTGACACATCCTAAATCCATATCTGAAATTGTTTTTTTGTGTGTTTGTGTGTGTGTGTTTCTTTTTTTATTTTTTATTATTTTTTTATTAAGGTATTATATGTGTACATATCTTTCAATTGCGCCCCCCCACCCCAATATCTGAGATTGTTACTGGAGAATTCAATGAGTAGAAGATGTGTCCTTAAAATTTATCTACAGATTCTTATATCTTTTTCCTAATATTAAAGAGAGCATTTTAAATATTCCACCACTGAAAATATTGCTATAGCTTTTTATACATGTCCTTTTGCATATCATGAAACTTATCTTCTATTCACAGTTTAATAAGAGTTTTATTTATCATAAAGTTATTTTAATTTTTCTAATGTTTTCCTTATATCTACTGAAATGACTTTTTACTGTGTTAATAAGGTGAATTATGTTAAATATTTTTCTAATGAACAAGCCTTGCATTCCCAGGACAAATAAAATTTGGTAAGATGTGTTGTTATCTATGTACACATTGATACATTCAGTTTACTAATATTTTATTTGTACCTACATTCATAAACAAGAATGGCCTGTGCTTTCTCACAATGCCCTTGTCTGATACTGTTATAAAGGTTTTATTAGCCATTTGAGAACATTCTCTAGATCTCAATTATATAAAATAATTTTATTAAAATAAAATTATCTCTTTTTTGTTTGTTAAAAATCATCTGTCCCCAGTGTTTATTCTGTGGGATATGATTAATATTTATTACATCAATGGTTACAGAAGCACACAGAATTTTTGTATTTGTTACTTTATATTTTAATGTTTATTATCCAGCTGTATATAGTGTGTGTGTGTCCTTTATAAAAATCACTTTAACAAGTAACTTTTACCATTTTAAAATAAATTCTTTGTACATACTCTAAGAGTTAACCTAGCCATAGTTTTAGATGTGCAACGTACAACTCAGAAAGCAACACAAATACTTTAGCCTTATAGAGCACTTACTAATTTACATACAATGCATTGAAATACCTTCATTTCAGTCAGCATTAATAATTTTAATATATTTTTCCATTTTATCTTAGTTTTCAAATTTGTTTCCAGAATATGTTCTTATCTTTTTAACTAGCTTATGATTCTGAATGTATTTTAGAAAGATGTTTTTCATATTCAAATATTCTCTCTAGAAATTTGACTAAAATTATGTTACACTTGTTTAAAGATCTTATGTAAAGACCTTAACATACTTTTAATCTGGTAATTCCAGAAATATAAGAAAACTATTGTTTTTGTTAATTATTTCCCAGTGGTCAACACATTGTTAAGTTCTATTTCTTCTTTTATTTTTCAGTCAATTGTCTTAGGTTTTCAGTTGATTCTTTCTGTTTTTCATCATGTCACCCTCTTTTTCTTTTTAAAAAAATATATTTTATTGATTTTTTACAGAGAGAAAGAGAGAGGGACAGAGTTAGAAACATCCATGAGAGAAAAACATGGATCAGCTGCCTCCTGCACACGCCCTACTGGGGATGTGCCCGCAACCAAGGTACATGCCCTTGACCGGAATTGAACCTGGGACCTTTCAGTCCGCAGGCTGACACTCTATCCACTGAGCCAAACTGGTTTCGGCCATGTCATCCTCTTCTGAATGATTCTTGCTAACATAAAGTACTTCATAACTGCTCATTTACATTTCTGCTTCAGTATTATTGCAAACTGATGGTATTAAACGTCCTAATTATTTCCCTTTTTGAGTACACGCTTTTTACAATGTGGCTTTCCAGTTCCTTCTATATAGAGGCAGTGGCATCATAACAATGAATTTTCCAATCCATACTATCTAATAAAGAGGGAATATGTAATTGACCATCATGCCTTCACAAGATAGCAGCACCCATAGCCAATAAAGAGGGAATATGCTAATTGACTGTCACGCCTTCACATGATGACAGTGCCCACAGCCACAATATGGTGGTGCCCAGTCCCCTCAGCCCTGCCTCATCCAGCCTCAGTCCCCCTATCCCCTCAGCCCTGCAGGGGAAGGCAGTTAGGGGTGATCAGGCTGGCAGGGGAGGGCAGTTGGAGGCAATCAGACCTGCAGGGGAGCAGTCAGGCATCAATCAGGTCAGCAGAGGAGCAGTTAGGGGGCTATCAGGCTGTGGGATCGGGTCTAAACCAGCAGTCGGATATCTCCCGAAGGGTCCAGATTGGAGAGGGTGCAGGCTGGGCTGAGGGACACACCACTCCCCCCTGCCCCCTGTGCAAGAATTTTGTGCATCAAGCCTCTAGTTTATTTAAATTTTCCTTACAGTAATGTTTTGAACTTTGCAAAATACTTCCTATACTTTTGTCACTGTGTCCCTAAGTATTTAATTATTTTTAATGTTACTGTGAATTGTTGGGTTTATAATTTTTTAATGTTACTGTGAATTGCTGAAAATATAATTTTGCCATCACTAAACTGTCACTTGCTTTGGAAAAGAAAATTTGGTGGATGTGACAAAGTACCAATACAAACCCTACTTCTTATAAAACACTGCAGCTTCTGTTTGTCCTCCTGGAATGCTTACACTACTATGTAAACAAGTGAAGGCTAGCCTGCTAAAGGAAGAAACATTTAACTTAGCTACTCCATCACTTCACTCAATAGTCAGCCAATCAATATGGCCACACATATAAAGTAGGCCCATCTTAGACCCGCTATCACCAAACATATAAGCAAGCTCGGCCCAGAACAAGAGTATTACCCAGCGTACCCATTTTCTCATTAGCAATAATTATACTTATTGTTTTAGTAATTGAGTTTAGGTTATACAGTAAAAGCTAACTCCCAGACCACTTATAAATAGCATGAAATATTATTGTTTGACATATACCAAATATGTAATTGACCAATACAGCTCATTTTAGCTATTGAGCTCAGATAAATACCATTCATTTGGAAACATCTTTAATTTATAAATTCAATACATTAAAGTGTAGTTCTTAGAGCTTTTAGAAAATAATTCTAAACTTTCAAAAGTTTTGCTGTATGGTTTTACTAAAAAGTAGTTTGTAATTAAAATAGAAAAAAATATGCCTCAAACCTTTTCAAAATGATACATACATACGAAAATTTTTAAATCAAAATTACTAAGAAACATTTATTTTAGAAAAATTGGCAATGCCATTCTTCATAACACTGACTATATAGAATAAATACTGTGATGCTTAAGAAAGTATTATATTAAAATACTTCAATATTGCTTTTATTGCAAATGGCTCATCTTTTTTATCACTTAAATAAGTGTTTTTGGTACACAATTGTTTAGTGAAGTTTATTTTGGAGAGTCATCCAAAACATAAATATAAATAATATATTTTGCCGAAACCGGTTTGGCTCAGTGGTAGAGCGTCGGTCTGCGGACTGAAAGGTCCCGGGTTCGATTCCGGTCAAGGGCATGTACCTTGGTTGCGGGCACATCCCCAGTAGGGGGTGTACAAGAGGCAGCCGGTCGATGATTCTCTCTCATTGATGTTTCTAACTCTCTATCCCTCTCTCTTCCTCTCTGTAAAAAATCAATAAAATATATTTAAAAAAAAAAAAAAAAAAAAAAAAAAAAAATAATATATTTTGATGTTTAATCATGTACATCCAAGGCAATGTTTACATGTTCCCTATAATGTGTGCCTTTAAGTCGCATGTAAAAGAAAACATAAGTCATTTTTGTTTAAAAAAATTTAAAGTGATAAATAATAAGACACTTTCTAAAAATGTAAAAACAAAGACATTTATTAGCAAAGAAATAGGGAAAATGTAAAATAACCCTGCAACACTTTTGTGTACGCAATTTATCAAGAAACGTTGTAAAAGAACAAAACAAATGGCTCATTCTGGAGCTTCTTTGTCATCATTAATGTATTCAGGCTTTCACAGCCAAACTGCTATACTTTGAAAAGATTTTCATGAAAGGAAACTCATGTTCAATGTTTAAACAAAGCTGTCCGGTTTACCAAGACAAGATTAAAATTTCCTTGAGTGACCAGAAAAATCTTTTCTGAACAAAATAAAAATAAAAACTATGTTGGTCTTTATTTGCAAACAAAATAAAAGAAGCTTTTGTTTAACTGTGTATCTATTTTTGGAAATAGTATTGAAAAATAACAATTTTAAAGTAAAAGTGAGACTATCTTATACGGCTATTTGTTTCATTACTACCGGAAGTTCTATTTCTCAAATTGATACAAATGATGCCCTCCTGTTTCTGTCTATCTGTTTCTTTGTCAGTACAACTAATTGTCAGGGTTGGGGAGATCTCTTATATCTAAACAGAAGATGTGCAGTTTGTAACCTGCTTAATTCGCCTTATGTCCTACATGCCCTCAGTATGGTGTTCATTAAAGTCTCAGCTGTTTTGTTCGTGGCAGTGGCAGCCTAAACATTGGCTTATTTTTCTTTGTTAAAAGGCCAGATTTTGTGCATAAATATACCCCTAATTTCTATCTCTTTCTCTCTTCGTGTGTGTGTGTGTGTGTGTGTGTGTGTGTGTGTGTGTGTGTATGTTGATGGCAAAAAATCACCAAGCATGTAAATGCTCACTGGTACTTTCATTACTTTAGCCAGGTACTGAACTCAGTCCTTTGTGCCTAAATGTTTATAAGAACAGCACCCATCAGCCTTTGGAGAGAGGTTTAACATTAACAATCATCTCTGAAATCAGATAAACTATATTAAGAACAGCAAGTTGGTATAAATGAATTCAATAAATTGCCACTAAAACCCATTTTTAAGAGCCCCTTCCCCTCCCCAAGAAGTTCCTAGTAAGCTCTATTTTTTCCAATCCTAATTCTTTTCGTACATTTGATTATTTAGAAGGTTTTGGGAATAATATACAGTGGCTCAAATAAATAACTTTTTTCTGGCTTGAACAGAAATTTCAAAACTGTACATCTAATTGGTTAATTTACACCTAGAATTTCTGTTCAATTCCTATGATTTAGTAAGCAGATGTTACTGTTACCCTGAGGTTTTAAATATAATATAAAAACAAACCTCATTTATGTGTATACAAATAATTTCAAACCTCCTGTTTCAATTGCATAGTTAATAGTGTTCATGAACATGTCTGAAATGAATCACATTCTAAAATCATTAAAAGTAGAGGGTAAAAAAATGTGTCAAATATTTACTGCATTTTTGTGTCAAGTTTGATTAACAAGACAAAAGTTTTATTTTTAACTTGTTACTAAGTTACTTGACATGTTAATGTTAACAGCAACTAATTAAATGTACATACAGAACTATTAAAATATGCCTGGAATCTGCAAAAAATTATTTAACCTCTGAAGGACTAAAAAATATATACTGTCTACAGGTCATTTGGGTCCATACAATTATATTGTTAGGATAAAATTATATTAACTATTAAATATAGCTGCTTGAATATGATGACTTTAAAAAAAACAATCATAATTAGTATACCTTCAAAAGTTTTTCTCAAGAACTATCAGAAACTGAATGTAGCAATGGCCTTATTAAGCAAAGATATCGATACTAATAAAAGAGTAATATACCAATGGTTGGGACACCCTCATGTGTAATGACCAATCAGCAGGCTGTGTGCACAGCAGGTGCAAGTGGGGAGGGACTTGCAGCATTGGGGACTTGCGTCACACCATCACAATCCATCACCAGGAGGCCTGGTGCACCTGTGCTGGGGGTCCGGAGGCCTATGCCCAGCCTAGCCCGGGGGAGGGGCTAGGCTGAGGCCTCAGATCAGCGAGGCCTGGGGGTAGAGGGGTGTCTCTGGGCTTCGCACTATGAGGAGATGGGACAACTAGCTCCAGCCTACCTTTTTGGACCAATCCATCGAGGAGTCCCAGATATACCCACACTGTGACAGGGCACAGGACAGGCTAGGGGGACCCCCCCCAGAGTGCACAAACTTTGTGCACTGGGCCACTAGTTACAGATAACTGGCAAAGTATCAAAAGAATCCCATGAAAAGTCTCCTTTTCATTCCTAATGTTAACTTGTGAATCATTCATAGTTTATTTAAAAAGTTGCTTTCAGACAGGTAAAGAATGATGATTTTTTTAATCCTGATGTTGATTTTTTAATCAATACTTAAGGAAAAAAGACATCCCCATACTAAAACACCAGGTAGAAGAGAAACTGAACAGGAGAAAATTACAGAATGGAAATCAAGTACAGCAATAAAAAGCCAGTTATGGTTAATACCACTGTCTTGAAAGGAATTAAGGTTGTGATGATTTCAGGTTTCATCCTTAAAGATGTGAACGGGAGGGTTTTCAACGCACTGTGGTGTGCAATTCTATTTCTCAGTATGAAACCTGTCACACTCCTGATGTCATAATTGGGACAAACTTCATCATAAGCCCTTATGATGAAACTTACAGTTTACTATGTTGTGGGAAGAACTAAAACTTCAGGAACAAATTAATCTGAAAACCATACAGCTAAGAGAAGTCTCCCACTTCTGGTTAAGGTAACAACCATTATTACTCTAAGAACTCTTAATGGATAACAGGTACACCAAATATATAACCTACCAGAGGTTAAACAAACCCCCAAGAGTGAATTCACAGGACCCACGGGGATGAGGGAGAGGAATGAGGCACCCATTAGCCCAACTTCAATCTTCTTTAACAAAATCTAAGAGAATAACATATTAAATTCTATACATTTGCAAAGTGAATCTGGACAACAAAGTTAAATTACTTAATAGAAATATAATTTACCTAAAATTTTGAAAATTATATTAGAATATATAACATCAAGCCGGCACTGGTTTGGCTCAGTGGATAAAGCGTCGGCCTGTGGACTGAAAGGTCCCGGGTTCGATTCCGGTCAAGGGCATGTACCTTGGTTGCGGGCACACCTCTAGTAAGGGGTGTGCAAGAGGCAGCTGGTCGATGATTCTCTCTCATCGACGTTTCTAACTCTCTATCCCTCTCTCTTCCTCTCTGTGAAAAATCAATAAAATATATTTATAAAAAAAAAAAAAAAAGAATATATAACATCAAAACTTTAATTTTAAAGTTTTTAATTTAAAGAGAAATTTTAAAGTATAATACTATCATTCCCACTACTTTCTAATAATAAAGACATATAAAATAAATGGAAGAACTTACTAAGTACTTCTGGTATTGAAATAAGAAACATTTTTTAAAAAAAAGTATTATGAGATTTGTGATTCTTCTGTACATGTCTAAAAACATTATTGCCAATTTTTCTGCTTTTTCTATATATTCATTATTTTAAAAGATAGATTTTTAGCCGAAACCAGTTTGGCTCAGTGGTAGAGCGTCGGTCTGCGGACTGAGAGGTCCCAGGTTCGATTCCGGTCAAGGGCTTGTACATTGGTTGCGCACACATCCCTGGTAGGGGGTGTGCAGGAGGCAGCTGGTTGATGTTTCTCTCTCATCGACGTTTCTAGCTCTCTATCTCTCTCCCTTCCTCCTCCTCTGTAAAATATCAATAAAATATATTTAAAAAAAAAAAGATTTGTCATTGTAAATGACTCTTCATAATACAGCTGTAGAAGTGACTGAGAAAATGGCAGAGCAGGGAACTCCAGAGCTCTAACCACAAAAATAACTAAAAGTTGGCAAAGAAAACACACACACACACACACACACAAAAACAAACAAACAAACAAACAAATAAACAAAAAACACTGTTAATAATCAACTTTTGCATAACAAAGGAAGGAAAGATTAATAAAGAAAGAGGCTGCTGCATTGTGGTAACCTGGAAGTTGCTGAAGTCAAAGTGAGCTACACAGACCTTGTTGTGAAGGAAAAAAAATGTAATACAAGTTTCAACCTGTCTGGTAACCCATTAAGAACCAACAAACCCCAAGAACATGGGGTAGGGGGGCAGGAGTAATATGATATCTAGAGTTGCTAAAATGGTCAAAATTAACCAGTTTGCAACAAACAAATTAAGAGAAATGCAAAGAAACAAAAAAGTATGGCTCATTGACAAGGGGGAAAAAAGAAATGAACAGAAAATGTCCCAAAGGAAGCCCAGGCATTATACTTACTAGACAAAGACTTTAAACCAATTGGCATAAATATGTTCAAATAGCTAAAGAAAAGCTTTCTCCCATGAATCACAAATAAGACACCATTTATATTCAGCATTATACTAGAAGTTCTAGCCAGAGTAACTAGGCAAGTAAAAGAAAAGGCATCTGAGTTGAAAAGGAAGAAGTGAAATGATCTCTATTAAAAGCTGACATGATCTTTATATAGAGGAAATACTAAAGAATACACACACATACATTTAACATACACAAACTAATAAATGAAGTCAGCAAAGTTGCAGAATACAGGATCAATATACAAAAATAAGTATATTTCTTTATACTAATTAGCACAGTTGCAATTCAAATAAATTAGTGAGTACTTAAGAAATCATAATAAAAGAGTCTTTTTGACAAGATGCCTCTAAATTCATGTAAAGCAGGGGTCTTCAAACTGCGGCCCGCAGAGGAGTCTGATCCGGCCCGCCAGGTTTTTTGGGCAGTGAGCACAGCCGAGGTGTTACAGTAGGAATTAGTAGTTCATATAGTCCGGCCCTCCAGCTCTCTGAGGGACCATGATCTGGCCCTCACTTTAAAAAGTTTGAGGACCCCTGATGTAAAGCAACCTTTTGGTTTAGTAGTCCCAAGCCTAGTTTTTAAGATATTATAATTTAAAGAAAACTTTGGAAAAAGGGAACATACCATTATTCTCTGTCACACTTCCATTATATATATTTACTTTAATAACAAAGTAATCGTTATTCTAAAATAGAAGTCAACAAACTACAACCAATGGGCAAATGGGCTGACCTATTTTGGTAATGTTTAACTGAAACACATCCATAGGCATTTGTTTCAATATTGTCTATGACTGCTTTCAGACTAAAATGGCATTGTCTACAAACCTAAAATATTTACTATCTGGCAATTTAAGAAAAAAATACCAATCTCAATTCTAAAAAAGTATACAATTTGACCTCAGATTGGCTTCTGAAATATACTAAAGACTTTTCCTTTACAAGCCTATATAATAAAAAGCTAATATGTAAATTGACCGAATGGTAGAACAACAGGTCGCTATGATGTACACTGACCACCAGAGGGCAGACTCAACACGAGCTGCCCACTGGTTGCCAGTGTTCTCCCACAGGGGGAGTGCGGCAGAGAGAAAAGCCAGGCTTACAGCTGGTGAGTGCAGCGGAGGTGACGGGAGCCTCTTCTGCCTCCACACAGCACTAAGGATGTCTGTCTGATGGCTAGTTGGACATCCCCGGAGGGATCCCAGACTATGAGAGGGTGAAAGTTGGGATAAGGCCCCCACAGTGCACTCAATTTCATGCACCAGGCCTCTAGTCTATTATAAGTAACCAGGAGAATCAAAGAAAAAAATAAGTATGAGAATATTTCCAATCTAAATCAAAGGTTTTACAAAAAAAAAAAAAAAAAAAAGCATTTTATGCACTAATTAAAAACAGAAAGATTTAAAAACACTGTTAAATGAAGGATTAGATTGGTAATAAGTAATGTTATGGGAAAGACTACACACAGGATTAAACTGTAAGAGAATTCAGGCTATATCAGGAGTGAAACAGAGAATTATTATAAACTAAAAAGGTCTGAGTTAAGTTAATCGAGAGATTTCATCATGAGCAGTGAGTGTAGCACACTTTTTCCTTTTTATAATTTGTCATTTCCTAGTCCTGAGTATTCTTTATATTTCAAATAAACTACACATGTGCTCTACATTAAAGCGTCATAATGAATGAGAGGAAAAGGTATGGCACCACTTACTTGGAGAAGTAAAAATCAATGGAAGAGAAACTCTGAGGTCTTTTTAAAAATGTAACAAACTATTTTTTAGAGATGTTTTAGGATTTTAAAAAATTGAGCAGCCCTAACCAGTTTGGCTCAGTGGATAGAATATCAGCCTATATAGACTGAGGGGTCCCAGGTTCGATTCCAGTGAAGGGCATGTACTTTGGTTGCGGGCACATCCCCAGTAGGGGGTGTGAAGGAGGCAGCTGATCGATGTTTCTCATTGATATTTCTAACTCTCTCTATACCATGACAATATCATAAAGAATAAAGACCTTCTAAAGACCCCCTGTGCCCCACCTAGTCACTTTTCCCTTCTTCCCTTCCCTACCCGTAGGGACCACCACTAATCTTTTCAGTGTCTCCCTTTTGCAGAATATTATAGGATTTTGTTATGTAATCTTTTCTATTGGTTTTTTCCCCTTAGCAGTGTGTATATTAGGTTCCACCTTGTCTTTCTGTGGCTTAATAGCTTATTTTTATCACTGAATAATAACTCCATTGTATACATGTACCACAGATTGTTTATCCATTCATCTGCTAAAGAACACCTTGGTTGTTCCATGTTTTGTCAATTATGAACATAGCTGATACAAACCCTGTGTGAAGGTTTATGCATGGACATACGCTTTCAATTCATTTGGGTAAATACCAAAGAGTGCAATTGCTGGATCACACAGTAAGAGTATGCTCTGTTTTGTAAAAATAAATAAATGAATAAATGTCAAACTGTCTTCCAAATAAACTGTGACATTCTGCACTCCTAGTAGCAGTGAATGAGAGTTACTGTTGTTCCACATCCTCACTGGCATTTAGTATTGTCAGGGTTTTGGATTTTAGTCATTCTAACAGGTGTGTAGCAGTACTTCATTTTAATTTGTGATTCCCTGATGCCCTATGATGCTGAACATCTTTTCCCATGCTTATCTGCCATCTGTATATCTTCCTTGGTGAAGTTTCCATTCAGATATGTTGCCCATAGGTTGTCTATTTCTTCTTCTTATTATTATGAAAGTTCTTTGCTTGTTTCAGATACCAGAGTCCTTTATCAGGTATGTTTTACAAAGATTTTTCTCCTAGTCTGTGGTTTATCGTTCATCATCCTAACAATGTCTTTCAAAGAAAAAAAAGGTTTTAATGAAGTCCATCTCATCAAAATTTTCTTTCATAAATCATGGTTTTGAAACTAAAACTAAAATGTCATCACCAAATACAAGGTCACCAAGATTCTCTCTTATGTCATCTTCTAGGAATTTTATAGTTTTGTACTTTACATTTAGGTCTATTATCTATTTTGAGTTAATTTTTGTGAAAAGTATAAAATCTATATCTAGGTTTTTCATTACATATGGATATTCAGTTGTGCCAGCATTGTTTGTTGAAAATACTATCCATTCTCCATTGAATTGCATTTGCTTCTTTATCTAGGTCACTTAACTATAATTACACTAGAGGCCCAGTGCACAAAATTTGTACATGGAGGGGGGTTCCTCATCCTGGCCTGCACCCTCTCCAATCTGGGACCCGTTGGGGGATGTCTGACTGCCTGTTTGAATGTCTAAATTGGCAGTTAGACATCCCTCTAGCAATCCGGGACCATTGGCTCCTAACCCCTTTGCCTGCCTGCCTGATTGCCCCTCCCTTGCCCGTCCCTGCCAGCCTGATTGACTCTAACTGCTTCTGCCTTGGCCCCCAGTCTGACCTCCCTCTGTGGGAGGTGACCTGGCAGATCAGGGGAAGGCACCACCCCTGTAACCCTGCTGTTGCTGCCACTACTGTCCTGAGCCTCAACCCTTCACAGGGGCCCATGGCTGCCTGAGTCTCGCCCTCAAAGCCACTGTGGTTTAACTGGAAGGACATCCATTCTAATTAGCATCTTACCATTTTATTAGTATAGATGCGTCTATTTTTAGGCTCTTTAAGTCAGGTGGTGCTAGTCTCCCAAAGACTGTTTTCCCTCAATGATGTATTGACTATTCTGAGTAGCTCTTAAATTTTAATAGTGAAATCCTGTCTAGTTTCACTGGAAAGTGAGTAAAAAAATGCTTAGAACCAGGCCATGAAAGCCTTTTAGAGCTTACTCTAAGACTTCTCTTAATCCAAGAAAACAGGCTACTCTATAGTGTTGGGAAGGTGCTTCTGGAACACTATAAAACTGATATGCAGTTGAATCAATCTTCAGACCTGACATAGATTAAACACTTTAAGGTCATATTATGTTCTTTCAAAAAGTTTGCAGCCATTTCTTACTCTCCAGATAGAGAGAGAACTAAGAATGAAGACCACATATATGTAAGATTTGGAAGAAAGTTTACTTCTTACATTTAACTTTTTTCTGATATAACAAATCAATGCCTTTTAAAAATCTATTACATTTTAAAGATCAAGGTTTTAAATAATCAGATTCTGGTTGTTGTTTCAAATTTCTCTAAGATAGGTTAAGGAGTCTATAGTAAAATCATCTTAAAATTCAAGATAGAACTGAGAGATCAGATATAATGAAAATCAAATCAGGGCCAAATGAGAACTGATTAGTACAGTACTAGAGGCCTGGTGCATGAATTCATGCACCAGTGGGGTTGGTCTGGTCTGTGGGATCAAGTTAAAACCAGCTCTCTGACATCCCCTGAGGGGTCCTAGATTGCAAGAGGGTGCAGACTAGGCTTAGGGACCCCACCTGTGCATGGTTGGGGCCAGGGAGGACTCCAGGGCATGTCCTACCTGATTCGCTCAGTCTCGATTGGCCATTCCCTAGCAGCAAGCTAACGGTTTAAGTATCTGCCCTCTGATGGTCAGTGCATGTCACAGCAAATGGTTGACTGGTCAACTGTCTGCCCCCTGATGGTCAGTGCACATCATAGCAAGCAGTTGAGCATATCATTAGCATATTACACTTTGATTGGTTGAATGGCTGACTGGATGGCCAGACACTTAGCATACTAGGCTCTTATTATATAGGATTAGAGGCCTAGTGCATGAAATTCATGTACAGAGGTATGGATCTCTCAGCCAAGCCTGCATCCTCTCCAATCTGGGACCCCTTGAGGGATGTCCAACTGCCTATTTAGGCCTGATCCTACATCTCTCTCACAATCCAGGACTGCTCTCCCATGCAGTCCTGGGTCCCCCCAACTACCTTTCCCTGCAGGCCCAGTCACCCCCAACTGCCCTACTCTGCCAGCCTGGTCACCCCTAACCGTCCTCCCCTGCAGGCCTGATCGCCCCCAATTGCCCTCCCTTGCAGGCCTGGCCCCTCCTAACTACCCTCACCTGCTGGCCATCTTGTGATGGCCATCTTGTGTTCACATGGGGATAGGATCTTTGACCACAAGGGGGCAGCCATCATGTGTGTTGGAGTGATGGTTAATTTGCATGTTATTCTTTTATTAGATAGGATAGGTAGTAACTACTTCAAGTAATAGTTGATATATTTAAATATTCAAAATGCTATTTAAATAATTACCTCAACTACTTTTCTACCATTACAAAATAAATTGTTCTTTAAGTAAATTATCCAATTCTGACTCATCTGATCTATGAACAACTTGGTAGAATGAACTCAGAATTTGGGATACACAATAAAAGCTGGTAGAAGAGCTGTTGGAAAACATATAGAAGTATTGAAAAAATTAAGTATACTCCTATGAACTTCTTTTCTAGAAATGAGAGATATAGTTAATATTTCAAAGTCTGTGGATTCTCTAAGTTTCTTCTATTTTATGTTTAAATATTTATTACCTAATTATTCTTGTGCCTGCTTTTATTTACTTGTAACTTTATGAATTTTTATCATTAGCCAAAGGTGAAAAAAGAGAAAAGGATGCAAGCAATATAAACTGAAATCAATCAATCAAATTAAGCCAAAAATTATCAAAATAATTTTTAAAGTAGAGTATTGAATTATTTAGATTGCATTTATCTCTCTTCCACATAAATCTCCACTTGATTACATGATAGTAAATTTTGCTCTCATGTTTATAGAGAACAGCAGATCTTATTAATTATGGTTTTGTGGACAAGTCACCTCCTTCCTCTTTTACTGCTCATACAGAAACAGAAATGTAATCATTTATTTCTCCCTGGGTCTTCTGATCTCAACAGAGGGTAAAAGAGCTCTTTCACTGGCTATTAGCGTGAATTCTTAGTTAAGATCTATACATATTAAAATATTTTTTAAAAACCAGTGTAAGAATCCAAATATTTTTGTTTCTTTTTTTATATTCCACACCATTCAGTTCCCCTTCATTAGGATTATTTTTAAAAATTAAAATACTATTGCATTATTAAGTAAAAATAAATAAATAAATAAAATAAAGTAGATAAAATTGGACACTAAAAATTTTTGAGAATTTATGTTCCCTTCCCTATTTACCATTAAAAGTTTCCAATACTCACTATACAATGATAACCAGGACATGTATTGCTAAATATCAAGTGAAGTATTTGTTTTATTTACATTCTTACAGCCTTAGCTTTCTGGCTTTGTACTTTCTGTTCTATCACTTTATATCTAGCAGCTCTTTCACAAAATCACTTACTCCATTAAAAGTTTCTCTCTTTCTGTTATAAGGAGCCAAGAATGCATTATTACATTTTTCTATATGAAGTATGCCATTAAATAATAGCTTGTACACTCATTAAGCAAATGTAATTGTGAGAACACATTGACATTGTTAAAGTAAATTACTCAATTTGTTAATAGTTTCATTTCAAGTGACCTTAATTGTATTAATTGTGATACTAGCAAATTAAATTGAAGAGCATTAAATACATTGTTCTAATATGTCCTGGAGAAACAAATTTTCCATTACATCAGCAAAGGGAAAATGATTATATGTCCCCCACCAAAAGTCTCACACATATGCACACACAGTGTTTCTAAGATAGGTTAAGGAGTCTATAGTAAAATCATCTTAAAATTCAAGATAGGACTGAGAGACCAGATATAATGAAAATCAAATCAGGGCCAAATGAGAACTGAGTAGTACAGTACTAGAGGCCTGACAATAGGTCAAACAGAAAAGGTCTCACTATTTACTATTACTATGAGTTGCATGGTATGACACAGAACCTTAAATAAATGGATAATTTTAGGGCATCTTTTTATCTCAAACAAAATCTACTTCACCATTATAAAGAGTTAAAATGTTGAGAATGTTAAAATCTTGAGAATGAGGAAACAAAGACTGGTGTAGAGAACTGCAACATGGAAATAATTTTTTTAAATATTACAACTCAGAGTAAACCAGGCATTATTTATTAGATGCCTGTTATCAATAAGTAAGGATATATAGTATATTTAAAAGTTATGGCCCTCATTCTGAGAAGAAACTATAAATTCAACGGAGATTAACAATACAGTTAAGTCTGTCTTTATAATAAAAGCTATACTCCTCAGCCTGATTTACAAAACCTCATAATCTGGCCTTGGCCTACCAGGACCATTCTGTGCCAAGTCCTGTCACTCATAATGCCTCACCCACAATGACTTCCTTCAGTTCTTCAAATATGACAAGCCTAGGTGTTTCCTTTGTATGAACTTTTCCTTTTGTGGTTCCTTCTTTCCATCTCTCTGTCTCTGTCTGCCTGTCTCTCTTTCTCCCTCTCACCATCTGTGCATGCTTTGCTCCTTCTCCAGTATCATTCATATCTATTAGCTGGCAGAGCACCTTCACAGAGAGATTGCACCCAGTCACTCAGGGTAATATTACCCTATGTCAATTCTTTGCCTAGTATTTATCACTCTCTCATAGTTTTTCTTATTTCCATACTTTTTCATTTTTTACTATCTCACGCTAAAAAATGAGTTCCACTGAAAGAAAGCACTTGGTGTATTTGTTTAATAGTGTATCTCAGATACTAGATGATCAATAAATACTTTTGAATGAATGAGTGAACATCTGCTCTTGTCCCCTGAGGCCTTATCAAGTGTGACAAAATATATATGTTTCTATACTCTCTATTCATTTATTGAGTATCACTGAAATTTCTTAACTATCAAGCCAAGATTGAAAATTTTTAAGTAAAATAAAACAAATCTATTCACAATTCTGATTAAAGATTTACATTGATAGTATTATTTGTTCTAACCTTGGTCAAAATCAGTCATAGTCTATTAAAATTGTCACTAAGCAAATATACTAGGATGCCAATTGCATTAAATTTTTCTATATTTGGGAGAAGGGGGCAAATAAAGTAGAAGAATTATTATTTATGTACACATATTCCTATAATATAAATGATTATTTGGCTTACACGTTGCCTTATACATGACTTGAATAAGTAAAAGCAAACTCTCACTATTTGTTGATAAATCAAGGCTGGTGAGTGTTTTTTTCTTACTAAAACCAAATAGATTTGTAAGTTGAAAAAAGACAAATAATCACTATAATTTATAGGAATACAATAATTACCAAATGGTAGAATATCAGATCATTTCCAATGACTCAAGAAAATTATATTTTTAATATTGGAGATGTAATAAAAGAAAAGGACAATTTAAAGTAAATAACTTAAGATATTATAATTTTTGTGATTTACTTGCTTCTTAATTTCTTCAGTTTAAAACATTCAGATTTTCCTAAAATGTGAAACTAAAACAGCTTGTTGCTAACGTAATGTTTTTCCCTTGTGTTTTCCGATATTGCTCATATGGGTCTCGCAGAACAGGATAGTCAAGCTCCAGAGTAAAGTACAAGTATTACATGGAAAAATTTTTCTTATTTCAAAACATCTATTTGATTATCAAGTAAACCCTTTTTATAGGAAATGTATAGTGATGGCAACCTAAGGTAACTTATTTTCAATTTTCAATTTTCATAGAATACAGTTAAGAATGAAAAATACTGCCAATGCATATTAATCATGGGCTCAGATTAATGATGAGCTTAGATTAATAATATATCATTGGAGCAAAATGCATTCTCAAAGCTTCATCTATTATAAGTCTTATATTAAAGAGTAAATTAACCTTCCTCATCAGTTAAATATTTATCATGGATATTTATCCACTATCTTTTTCTGTTAACTCTGAATCAGATTTTGAGTTCAATTCAATCCACTCAAGTGAGTTAGAAGTATTTTGAAAATGGCTTACCCACCTTATAGATCATCAATATTCTTCCAATCACCAAATCATATATTTTCTCCTTTTATACTCATTAACTTATGCAATCCTTGAAGCACTGATCACTTTGGACCTTCTGGAAGCTCTCATATATGTAGCTTCTATAACTTTGGCCTCCTACATCTTTCCCCTATTTTCACTATTCCTACAATATTATCAAAATACTGCTCCATCTATTCAATTTCTAATCATGGAAAATTTCTACAAATCAATCCTCAGCACTCTCCTGCCTCTTTCTTTGGATTTCTTAACTGTCTTATACTTTGAATTGACATCTGGAGAATGACTCAGATCTCTAACTCATGACCTTTCAAATTAAGCCTCTCATTTCCAACTTTCTTTTGAACAGTTTAATTTAGAGGAATTGGGCATGGCTTGTTGATTGCTCTCTGATTTCACTTCTACTTACTGTCATACCACTTAAAATCTGTTTTTAAGGAGTCATTTTAACCATCCTTTTTAAAATCCTTGCTATTGTTCTTTAAGACCTCAGTTACTCTCATTTATTTTACCATCTTTATTTTCAACAAAGCTACTTTTTACCTTAGTAGTTTTATAGCCTTGCTTAGAATTTTTCATCAATTTAAACTACCTTTTTCTTGATATATAAGAAAATTATTTATGTAAAAATTATTCTTGCAAAACTATGCAGATAGTAAAAAGATCAGTGGTTACCAGGGATAAAAGGATGGGGAGAGGGGAGAGAATACAAATAGACAGAGCACAGAAAATTTATGAAAATACCATATAGGATACTTTTAATAATCAATGCATCCTGATATGAGTAAACCCTAATGTAAACTATGGACTTTTGAGTGATTATGATGTGTCAATGTAAGTTCATCAGTTCTAACAATTAAACTACTCTGGTGGGGGAAATTGATAATGGACAAGGCTATGGGATATCTGTACCTTCTTTTTAATCTGGTTATGAACCTAAATCTGCTCTCAAAAAAAAAGCATTTAAAATAAAAAGACTTCAAACCTATCCAAATCGAAGTAGATGAAAATCATTACACAGAACTAATGAAGGTATTGAGCTGGTTTATTTGCTACTACTAAACAATATTCCATTGAATTGTTATATGGGATATCTGTACCTTCTTTTTAATCTGGTTATGAACCTAAATCTGCTCTCAAAAAAAAAGCATTTAAAATAAAAAGACTTCAAACCTATCCAAATCGAAGTAGATGAAAATCATTACACAGAACTAATGAAGGTATTGAGCTGGTTTATTTGCTACTACTAAACAATATTCCATTGAATTGATGTACTTATCAAATAATTATATACTGTTCCCATATCCCCGTCATAACTCCCATCACTATACTACTCTACACTTCATCTTCTCTGTCTTCATCCCTTCCAAAACTTTCTTCTCTGCCCTCTTAGAATGCCATTGCTTTACAGTAAACTGTACTGTATTCTCAAAACATCAATGAATTCTTTCACCATCAACTCCCTTGCCTTTTGCTCTACTTATTAGTATTACACTCTCCTGACAAAACCCCTGCCTTCTTCACTTTGTGGCTAAATCCTAGGTGCTGAATTTTGCTGGAAGATAATCATCCAAGTTTATAAGGTTGTATCACCTATAAATGAGGGTGTCTAATCTAAACTTGGATCCCAAGGTTATGTATTCTTTATCAACTCAATCTAACCTTTATCAATCTTTACAAATCACTTCCAGCAAATTAGCTCCCCCTAATTTATCAAAAAAGAGATGAAAGCATCAGTGATATTTAAACTGAACTCAGTGATATGCCACTGAATGAACGAATTCACTATACGTAAACACCTTTTTCCCTTCCCTCCTATTATTACAATAAAAATAATGACACTCTTTCTATCTACAAATAACTCCATCTTGGCTCTAGACTGTGTCTCCTCTGAATTTCCAAGACCCAAGACTCCTCTTCCATTGATTTTAATTTTTTCAAGTACTACCATAACTTTTGTATATACAACACAATTCATTTATTTTAAACTAGAAACTCGGTGCATGAAATTTGTACATTGGGGGGGGGGGGGGGGGAAGTCCCCTCAGGCAAGCCTGAAATCTCTCCAATCCGGGACCCCTCCGGGTATTGTCTGAGTACTGGTTTAGGCCCGATCCCGGGGATGCAGCCTAAACCTTCAGATGGACATCCCTCTCACAATATGGGACCACTGGCTCCTAACTTCTTACCTGCCTGATTGCCCCTAACTGCCCTCCCTGCCAGCCAGATCACCCCTAATTGCCTCTGCCTACCGGTCTGGTTGCCCCCAACTACCTCCCACCCCGCAGGCCTGGTTGCCCCTAACTGTCCTCTGCTCGCCCACAACTGCCCCCCACTATCAGCCTGGTCACTCCTAACTGCCCCCCCCCCCTGCCGGCCTGGTCACCCTCAACTGCCCCCTACTGGCCTGGCCAACCCCAATTGACCCCTGCCAGCCTAGTTGCCCCCAACTTCCCCTCTGTTGGCCTGGTCGCTCCTAACTGCTCCACACTGCCGGTCTGGTTGCCCCATACAGCCTGCTGTTCAGTAATTTGGTTGTCCCTCACTAAGCCCCCTGCCAGCCTGGTCGTCCCACACAGCCTGTTGTTCACTCGTTTGGTCATCCTCCCTAGTCCCCCTGCCGGCCTGGTTGCCCCATGCAGCCTGCTGTTCAGTCATCTGTCTGGTTGTTTCAGTCGTGATTGCCTCTGGCTTTTTATATATTAGGATATGGAGTATATACTGAAGACAATGGATTCTTGGGAGATTACAGAAAGCACCATTTTGGTCATAGTCACAGTGACTGTTCAGTAGAAGCATCTTCTTTCATGAATCTTTAGCAAGATAGCCATATTGTCATGATCAAGAGTATGAATTTTATTATTAGTCAATGGAAAACTACTGAATAGCTATTCAGGAAAGAGACATTGCCCCCACCCTCCCGCCCACCCTCAAGAAAATTCCAGCCAATTAGACCGAGGACAGAGTTTAATGTGAGTAAAGTGATTCAGGTAGCATCCTATACTTTGACTGGGTATCTTAAGAAGAACAAATATATCTTTTACTCAAATCTAAATCCACTCCTACTTATGTGGAAAGCAATGCTAAAGATCATAACAGAAGAGTTTTAATATATCAACTTCAATGAACTATTTTAATTATTGCTGGTTTATTCAGCAATAAAACCAGGCATTCTCTTAGAGTTCTAAAACTCTATAATATTATAACAAAAAGAAAGATTTGGGACAAAAACAAAATTATCAGAGGCAAAAATGGAGTAGGCAGGATATTCAGAACAACTTAAATTTTTTTAAAGTAGGTTGCTAAATATTTTATACATAAAGATAGAAAGAAAGCTTTGAAACAGATATTATATAAAAAGGCATTACATTAAGTAGTAATTATCTAAATACTATAAAAGTTGTAAGTAAGAAGGCATATATAATTGAAGCTAAAAATACTGGCAATATGTAACAAAATGCTATTCTCAAAAGAGACCTAATAGAGGAAAATATTTTTTCATCATGAGCAACAATCTCTTATAAGCATGTGAAAGCAACTAGTCATTCCAGGTTTTCCCTAAATCTTGATCCTGTTTTGTTTGTTTTTTTGTTTTTCAGTTTAAAATAAAATAATTTCTTTTTTTTAATTTAATTGGTCTCTATAAGTTAGATGCTAAGAATGAATAATCATTACTAGTTAAACAAATAATTTGCTTTTTTATGGTTTCAACAGAATTACAGGTAACTTATCAATTACTAATTAATACTCTTTGTTCAAAGACCTGGGAATTTAATTAATGTATATAAACAATTTTATTAGGCCACAGATAAAATGTCATATTTGCTATGCTATTGTCCATTTGAAAAGGCAATTCAAGCAGTTAAAAGTTTAATTCACGTGAAATATATGTCCTAAGATTTTGCATGTATATATCAATTTTTTTTCCTCACCGACTTTCCTCAACCACTCATGAAATAAAACAATGAAATGCAGTTTTCTCTCTATCATTCCTATTATGTGCCTATTTTTTTAAAATACTTTCCAGAATACTAAAAATCATTTAATTCAGTAATGTACTGCTTCTTTATAAATGTTTAAATTCAGATTTCAGAAATTAAAGACTTATTTGTTTACTTGTGGAACCAATAATAGGAATTAAGGAAAAAAACATCAATTCTATACAGGAAAACCACTGATTAAAGTCCAATGTTTGACTACTTAGAAAATGAACCATCCACAAATTCACTTGTGGGGATAATGTACAAAAGGCTTCAAATATATGGAGAAGACCATGAAAGACATATATTAAAATAAACAAACGTACTACAAAGGTGATGATATTTAAAGTAAATGTGACAACCCCATTAAAATGCTACACACGTTTTCTGCAAAAGGGAAATCTAAAAAGATGAAATAGATGCTTTATATAAAATATTTACATATACAATGTGCAAAACCCACTATGGATAGTAACCTTTATGGCTTTGAAGAACTAGATATTTACATATCTTTCTTTCTGCATGTGTGTGTGTGCGTATGTGTGTTTTGTATATATTTTTAACAGTTGACAGCTGTTTTAGAGCATACAGGGATGCCAAGTTGAATGAGGGTCTTGATTACTTCAAGATTAGCTATCTAAAGTTTCTATTCATTTTAAGTGTTGTTAGTTGGAAGAGTCATTAGTCACTTCCTTGTCTCATAGAACATCAGCATACATTTACATTGTTAATGAACATTTGGGGTAAATGAATTAATGGCACTTTTAAACATCAATTCAGTCCTAATAACTCTGTATGTCATAGAAATGTTAGGCTAGGATATAAACGAAAAGCCTTTTCAGAAAAGGTAACTACTCATTCCTGCAACAATAAGGGATAAAATTAATTTAAAATGTTTTTTTAACTACCTTTTTAAAGACAAGCCTCCATATTTAATAAACTAGATCAGAGAAAAATATGCACTTAAAAAACACAACACAAAATTCAATGCTCTAAAATAAACATTTTAGCCAGAAAATTTTGGTGAAATTATTTTAAATATGTCTAACCCAAAAACATATTCACTTTCATAATATCCACTGATATAAGGGTTTGCAAAATAATTGGACTTATTTCATTATAAGTGATTTTTGCAGGTATTGCATTTGGGGAAAAAAAAAAAAAAAAAACATTACGAGGGAAGGCAGTATTTTTACCACTGAAATATTTAAAATGCTGAAACTGAAATGGGACAATTATTTCATTTTTTTTTATATTTCAAAACCTCAAACAGCAGTCTTTTTGAGTCCTTTTAAATAAAAGCAAATATAAAATAAAATACATTGTATGGCAAAGTATACTCTTTCCAATAACATACTCCATAAAACCAGGAGTTTGAAATAGCCAATTTAAGGTATCAATTATTTTTAAAATTCCCAAAATATGAGTTAACGGCAGATCTTTATACCGATATAGAAAAAAATAATGTATTTGAAGTATATAAAACACATGTAAATTGACTAATTACGATTTTTAAAATAGATTTCACAATCCTGATATGTGTATTTCATAAGTGAAATATTACAAGGAGTTTTCTTAGTCAATAAGTCAACTTTATCACCTAGTGAATCACTCAAAATAAGGATAAGGTTTCAAAAGTTCTCACATATTCATTTCCTTCTAATACACCATATTATTATTAATATTAAAAAAAATACAGAGTTCTAATATATACACATTCAACAAATTTTTATGGGGTTAGCCCTGAATATAGTTTACTTTTTAATAATCTAACTTTTAACAATTTAAATGCATAGATCTGTAAAAGTACAACATAAATTTCAATTATTTTTTTTTAAAGGAAAATAAGGCAAGTCTTTTAATTCTGGAGTAATCTCATCTTGCTAGAGTGAAAAAAAATCCTGCTTAAGTCAACACCAAAATGCTTAGACTCCTTTAAAAGAAGTTTGACAAAGTAATTTTCCATTTCAACATCCTTATTCTATATAATAAAGAGATAATGTGCAAATTGACCCTCTCACCTTCACAAGAGGGCTGCCTACCAGGCCGGCAGAGGGGTTAGTGGGGGATGACCAAATGATTGAAGAAGCAGGCTGCATGGGGCAACCAGGCTGGCAGGGGGATTAGTGAGGGACAACCAAACAAACTGAACAGCAGGCTGAGTAGAGCAATCAGGCCTGCAGTGGGGTTAGTGAGGAATGACCAAACAACTGAACAGCAAGCTGCATGGGGCGACCAAGCCAGTGGGGGACAAAAGGGCAGTTGGGGGCAGCCAAGCCGGCAGGAGGGGGGGCGGGCAATTAAGTGCAACCAGGCTGGCAGAGCAGGGCAGTTGGGGGCAACCAAGCAGTGTGGGGAGCAGTAAGAGGCAACCAGGCCAGTGGGGGGGGAAGGGGGGGAGATAGTTGGTGGCAATCAGGTCAGTAGGGGTGGGGGGGCAGTTAGGGGATACCAGGCAGGCAGGCAGGTGAGCGATTATGAGCCAGTAGTCCAGGATTGTAAGAGGGATAATCAGACTCTTACAATCCTGGGGATCGGGCCTAAACCAGCAGTCAGACATCCCTCAAGAGGTCCTGGATTGGAGAGTATATAGGCTGGGCTGAGAGAACCCGCCCCCCTCTCCATGCACAAATTTGTGCATCGGGCCTGTAGTCTATAAAAATAAAAGCATAATATGATAATTAGATTGGACGTTCTTCTGGACCACCTTCGGGACGAAGCCGGGGCTGCATGGGAAGCCCCGGTCCCAGGCGCCAGAGGGAAGCTGGTGCGGGCAGCTGGGGAAGGTACATTTTGTGCATTAGGCCTTTAGTAATAAAGTAACAGTTTAAGTTTATGGTTTTTAAGAAAACAAATGGCAGTGCATTAAACATTTCTCTGTTTTTATCTGTAATGGAAAGTAGATGTTTTGTGGTATTCATTCCTGTTAGTGCTCCAGCAGAGTTGCCCTGCTTGGTTTCTTCCACAGAATTACACACATAAGGCGGGCAGAGCTAACTGAAGGCCCTCTGCTAGGTTCCCAGTAACCGCAGAACGTATCTGTATACAGAACTTACCTCCAGTCCTGTTTGAGTAGCTAGACAAGGGGTCAATGCCCACTTCTTGGTCTTCCGGCTGCAGAGGATGTCTAGTTTCAGACGAGGAATGATACATTGTGAAAACTGGAGGGTGTCAGCAAAAGTGACTACCTGGGAGATGAAAAATATAGGGGGGAAAAATGATTAATATGTTTTCTCTCTGCTATGACTGGGAATAAATACAAGACTAAATGGATTAAATGAGCATTACAGACATTAACAAGTTTTCTATGGGCTCCGGGTATTGTTACCACTCTTTGGCAGTGTATGCAAAGAGTTGAAAAACTGGCACTAAATTTCCATGTCAATAATTCCTCCCCAAATCTGACCTTCATTGGTAACCTTTGTCTCAATACTTAATCACATTGTCAATGAACTGCACAAAAAGTTAACTGTAAGTTAAATTATCACCACATTTGTAACATTCTTTTGTTTCACTGGCAAAATAATACATATTTACAATAGAAATTTTCAAAATATAGAAAATATAGCAAACTGAAATCATTCATAATTGTATTGTACTTCTGTTAGCGTTTCATTTTACATATCCTTCCTGCCTTTCTTCTGGACAAAACACACACACACACACACACACACACACACACACACACACACACATATGTGTATCCTATATAATAAAAGTTTAATATGCCAAGTGTCCAGTCATCTAATGACGGGTCAACTGTTCAACCAATCAAAGCTTAATATGCCAATGATAATACTAAGTCCACTCAATTGCTTGCTATGACATGTACTGACCACCAGGGGGCAGACAGCTGACTGGTTGACCAGAGGCGATGACATGCACTGACCACCAGGGGGCAGATAGTCCACCAATCAACCAGTTGCTATGATGTGCACTGACCACCAGGGGTCAGACGCTCTTACCAGTAGGTTAGCCCTTGCTGGGGTCCAGCTGATCGGGACTGAGCAAGATGGGCCAGACATGCCCTTGAGCCCTCCTGCGGTCCCTCCCTGGGCTGGCCAACATCCCACGTCCCTTCCTGGTCAGCCGACCCTGATTTGCCCAGATCGGGATTGGAGGAGACGGGGCTGGACATGTCCTGGAACCCTCCTGTGGTTCCTCCCTGGCCCTGATCATGCACCAGTGGGGTCCCTCAGCCTGGCCTGTGCCCTCTTGCAATCTGAGACCCCTCAGGGGATGTTGGAGAGCTGGCTTTGATCCAATTCCGCAGGACACTCCCCTTGGGAAGGCGCCAGATGCAGGGCTCATGGCTGGCGAGCACTGTTGTGGCAGGGGGCGCAAATGTGCAACAGGCACAGTGGGGCCAGGATGAGCAGGAGTGGCAGGTAGTTGCTACAGGCTGCGTTGGTCTGTGGGTTTCAGCCCAATCCCCGCAGGCTACCCAGAGGGACCCCACCGTACACCAGGCCTCTAGTGTGAGTGTGTGTGTACACATATACACACACACACACACACACACATATATATACACATATATGTATACTTTTAATATGATCATGCTAAACATACTGATTATATGAATTATTATGTTTTCCTTTCCATTAAAAATCTGTATTATCATTTGTAATGCATCCCTACTATCCATTATACAGCAATAACAATTTAAAGTTACCAATACCTTATTAGTAAACAATTAGAGTACTATCAGTTATTCAACATTATAAACCTCATGATAAATACCTTTTAGCAATATCTCTGTATCATATTCATCATTATTGTCTTAGTATAAATTCTTATAAGTGTAACTGTTGAGCCAAAACATATGTATTTTAAAAATAAGATTTTGTGGTAAGTTTTTGCCCAATTTTGCTCTAGAAATATTTGTGCACAACAATTCATTTCCCGTGGATCTTATTTTTAAAATACATAACAATGGGAATGGGTAGTTCCTATGTTTTGTGTGTGTGCACGCGTGTGGTGTTTTTGTAGTTTGCTTTTTGGGGGCGGTGGGGGGTTGTGAATCAGTGCAACAATCAAATTTCGTATTACATTTGCTTGGTAACTAGTGAGATTACTTGAGACTTCATATGTTTTCTCTGACATTTGTTCACTGCAGTGTAGATGGATTTTATTATTATAATTGGCTTCATGATTTGTAAGCCAGCTTTAAGTATTAAGGATATTAAACCTTTTTCATAGGATACACATATTTTTCTCAATGTTTGTCTTCAAATTATGAAGCATTTTTATGACATAAGTAATTATTTTTATTTTTATGTTCCCAAAATAACCTATATCTCCTTTTGGGTTTCTGTCTCTAGTAATATGCTTACAAAGGTAAGATTATATAAATAATCACCTATATTTTCTTTTTTATAGTTTTGAACATCTCCCTCCTAAATTCTTATGTCAATAATAATTCTCATCTACACAAGACTTTTTAAATTAAGTTATTTTTGAACTTTCAAGCCATACTAACAGAAGGAGAGGATTAGGTAAAACCAATACTGTGGAAAGCAGAAAACTTTTGCTTCTAACATTTAGTAAGGATTTCTAAAGCTGTAAATCCTACATCCAAAAATAAGATAGTTGTCAGTATTTGCTTGTATGCAATTCAATTAGCATTAATGGAATACTTATTATTGTTAAAAAGAAACAGTAGGCCCAGAATGGAGTCACTAAACCCCACATCAGCAAATCAAGACTTAATATTTAACCTAATTGCGGTTTTGGCTTCCCCCAGGAATGTAACCTTTAACCAATCAACCTGGAATTACCTGGTCAGCACTAGTGAGGTTGATCCCCTTCCATCCACATAAGTAGGTTAATAAAATATGAAACAATCTACTCTTTTCCCCATTCTGCCTGTAGAATCCTTACATTTTGTACACCAACTTGGAGCTCCTCTCCATTTGCTCAATGGGATGCTGCCCAACTCATGAATCATTGAATAAAACTGATTTTCAAATTTACTCAGTTGCATTTTTTATATTTAATACTATATTTAATACTATACAGAATGAATCTGGGGAATATAATCTAGTACAGAATACCAAAATATAAACGACTACTTATATTATAAAACAGAATCTGAGAAATTTTGCTGAAGTCGTTTATTAGAAAGTGAGGATCACCAACACAAATGCGTAAGGGGGGTCAGGCTAAAAGCATTATTCATTACTAGAGGCCCAGTGCATGAAATTCGTGCATGGGAGGGTGGGTGTTTCTCAGCCCAGCCTGCACCCTCTCCAATATGGGACCCCTTGAGGGATGTCCGTTTAGGCCCGATCCCACTGCAGGCCTGGGCCCCCCACCCCCCAACTGCCCTTCCCTGCAGGGCTAGTCCCCCAAAACTACTCTCCTCTGCAGTCCTGGCCCCTTCCCAACTGTCCTCCCCTACAGGCCTGGTCCCCCCCAACTGCCCACCCCTATAGGCCTGGTCCTCCCCCAACTGTCCTCCCCTGCAGGCCTTGTCCCCCCCCAACTGTCCTCCCCTGTTGGCCTGGTCCCTCCCAAATGCCCTTTCCTGCAGGCCTGGTCTCTCCCAACTGCCCTCCTCTGCTGGCCCAGTCACCCCTAATTGCTCTCCCTGCTGTCCTGATCGCCCACAACTGCCCTTCCCTGCAGGCCTGGTCCCCAGCAACTGCCCTTCTCTGCAGGCCTTATCCCCCCCAACTGTCCTCCTCTGCCGGCCTGGTCACCCCCAAGTGCCCTTCTCTGCTGGCCTGGTCACTGATAATACCACAACTGCCCCCCTGCAGGCCTTTTTTTGGTGGCCATCTTGTGGTGGCCATCTTGTGTCCACATGGGGCAGCCATCTGTGACCACATGAGGGTGGCCATCTTGTGTCTTGATGTAACAGTCAATTTGCATATTACTCTTTTATTAGATACAATAGCTAACATATACTAAATAATGTGCCAACAAAAACTACTCTTCATGCCAAAGACGGTTTGGCTCAGTGGTAGAGCGTCAGTCTGTGGACTGAAGGGTCCCAGGTTCAATTCTGGTCAAGGGCATGTACATTGGTTGCAGGCACATCCCCGGTAGAAGGTGAGCAAGAGGCAGCTGGTTGATGTTTCTCTCTCATCGACGTTTCTAGCTCTCTATCTCTCTCCCTTCCTCCTCTCTGTGGAAAAAAAAAAAAAAAAATATATATATATATATATATATATATATATATATATATATACATACATACATACATATATATACATATATATATATTTAATTTTTTTTTAACAATAACAAAACACTACTCTTCATGCTTCACGTATACTCATCATTTCATCCTCCCAACAACACTATCTTCATCTTCATTTTCATTTTACCAAAGAGAACACTGAGTTTAAGAGAGTTAGGTCTACAGCCACACAATTAGTAGCTGTTGAAGCCAGATATGAACCAATCCTCTTTAACTCCGGAGTTCACAATCTTTACTCCTACACTATATTTGGCTCCCATTAGTCAATGAAATAGACAATTTATAAAATAAGGGGGTATAAGAAGATAGGGTCTGTGAATAATTGGAACATCCTTTATTCCGATTCAATCTTTTCAAGATAAGCTAGAAATCCAGAATTTTCTGTGAGATATCTTTACTTGTAAGGATTGGAAAGTAATGAATATCCTAAGAAAAAAGAACTTTATAAAACAAATTAAACACATTTTAAAATTGTATCTGGCCCATGGACTATTTTAATGTAAGATTCATATTCTCTATATATTATTATACTCTTAGAAAGCAAAAATAAACACTTGAAAGTGCTTATTCCATGTTAACTATCAGATTTAACATTTCTTTAATCTCCTATAGCATGTTTTCACATTATATCCTTAATTTCTTATTTTTATAATATAGTATTCTTTCATTATTACAAACTTCACACGCATAAAATATACAAAAAAGGGGGACTTTATATATTCTATGATAAATAGACAAATACTGATATCAAAGTATATATTTGAAAGAATATAAAAATCTTTCTATAGTTAAAATAAAATACTCTACACAATGATGTTTGTACATTCCTGTAAGATGCTCATAGGTTCTTAATTTTTTTATCTTTAGAGAAAATTAGTTCAAGAAATCACTTGTTTTTAATTTGAATAAAAATTCTTTATAAACTGACAAGTCTATGGGGTAATAGCCAATAACCACAATACAAAATTTACCGAACACACAAGTCTACAATAATTCTATTCAGTTAGACATCCACTAGATTCTAAATTACTAGGCCTATGGATTAAAACAGAATCACTGAAATGCTTTTATAATTAAATAAAGACAACCTGCTGAATAGTAATAATGAGTTAATATGAAGAAGTCTATTGAAAAAATAGATAATGTTTTTTCTTTTAATTATGGATTTAAATAATAATCTAGTTTAAAAGTAACTTATTAAGCAGGTGCTGCTTTGTTTTCTTGTTGTTTTGTTTTAAATATAAAGGGCCATTTTAGCTTTCTAGAATAAAAAAAAATATTTTAGTGTGTTAGTTGCTGCTAATGTGGTTATCTTATAAAATCACAAAATACTGTTTGTTGCTTTTCAATGTGAAGGAATTTTCTATTTGTGTTTTGACAATACCAAATGAAAATATTTGACTATAAAATAGAATATCAAGGATTTTTAAACAAGTGAATCTATAATTATTTTAATCGCTGTTATAAAGAAAATTTAACCTATAAATATCAGATAATAAGATAGTATTTGACAAAAATTAAAATAAATTAAAAAATTGTTGGTATAAAATTTTGAGATAATCCCTGTAAAAGTCAAAATGGTATAAACATTTTGAAACTTACAATAGATCATTACATTTCATATTTATTTATATTATAAACTTGGATTTCTATACTTTATATGCTTTAATCTTGTCTTCAGATAATCTAGATTAATAGAGAGAAAAATATATAACGACCAAAATGTAAATGCTACTCAAATTTGTAATTGATGAATTTTAGTTTCTTAAGTAATACCAAGATGTCTCTAGAATTTCCCTAATTGACACAAAATGATCCTCAAAATATTTTATAAATAGAGGCAACCTTATTTTTTCCAATTGAGAAAGCATGACAACATACCTTGTAATTGCTGAGAAAGGAGATATCACTTTCTTTGATATATTTCTCATAAATAGCAGTTCCTACTTCACATGAAATCAAAATTCAAAAGAACTCAAAACTGGTTGTGCAATATGGTCTTACTGCTCTCCTAGTTACAGGAAATGGCACATGAGGCTAAAACTGCCATTTAAAATCCAAGGCTAATCCTAAAGACAGTTGTATTGGCTTCACCAATTTGGTTCCTACAGTATTAAATCTTAAGATAAAAGCAATCTGATTGAAAATAAGGAAGTCTTATGAAATAGTTAATATTTAAAGAAAGAGTAAGAGCACTAAAACTCAGAAAAGTTTTAACATACATTAAATAAAATTTCAAAACAATATTATTTTTCATGAAAACTGAAGCAATACAAGTGTCTAAGTGAAAATTTCAAATTATTAGCATTGTACAGACAAAACAGGTTAGTTTAATAAAATTTTCGCTTTTGAAATGGTATCATATAATCAAAGCCTCGGGGGGGGGGGGGGGGGGATGTATTCCTCCTAAAGTGGAAGTTCTATGTATTTCAGCTTGCATTCATTCTTTCACTGTTTCTAATACACAGGCATAGAATTAGCATTCTGAATTGTTTCTTCCAAAGACATCCATATTCAGAGCTCATAAAGCATACTTCATTCATTTAAATTCTTGACTGATGGTAAACTTAAAGTCTAACACAAATGACAGAGTAATATTACTTTACATAAAGATACCTCTTATAAAAAAACATATCAAAGAGCTTAAATGAACCATTTTCAAAGCACAATTATAAAAGGGAGAAAGGATATAGCATGAATAAGTATCTGTTACAGGTAGCATACATTTACCATGATGGCTATATAACCTAAAATATGACATCTTAGCTCTAAAAGCTAGAAACTTTTATAGAAATTATATTTTCACAATTAAGAGACAGAATAATTGAGCATCATAGAATTGACAAAACTCTTTATTTAGAAATGTTGGTACCTAGAGGTAAATTTGATTGTAGAAATTATTAGATTTTCAAGTCTTAATTATAAGGAAGAAAAAGAGGAAGCAAAGGAGAAGGGAAGAAAAGGAAATAGAGGTAGGGAGAGAAAGGAAAAAAAGAATGAAGAGAGATGGCGGATGGAGGAAAGTGGGAAAGAAGACAAAGAAGGAGAAAAAATTAAGTTCTATTTTTTTTTAACTCTGCCAATCTTTAATGCAAGAGGGTTATATTGGACTTTAAATAAGTTAATTAAGTATTAAAATCAATCATCTGAAAGTCTTAATATTTAATATTGGTTAAATTGTATATCAAAGTAGTTTTATTATTTATTTACTCCAAACCTTTCCAGAATACTTCATCTGACAATAGGGGGTCTGTTTCTCACAAGATAAATGCATTTACAATGCCAAATAAATTATATATAAAAGCATTTGTCTTCATACATGTCATTCAATATTAAATATCACCCATTGGTAAAATCCTGAAACCGTAATTCATTTTTACCAACCACACAATTGTATTACTCAAGTGTTGTCTATTAAAGAAGTATAGAACTACAATAAGGATCTACATACTAAGCATAATTATTTTAAGAATATTAGAACAAATTTAGTCCTTATAATTTCCAGGCTATCAGAAAACGATGTTTAAGGTAAACAATCTACTATAAAAATGCTAGATTCATAAACAATATACCTAATCAGAAATATATAAATTATAATATATGACAAATTTACAGGTGGGCTTAAATATTTTATATCATAAAATAAAAATATATTTGGCCTTTCAATATTCAAGTGCTATAAAGTCATACAAAGTGGCAATTAGGACCATATAAACAAGAGAAAATTGAGCATTATAAAGTGTTAAAGTGGACTAACAGAAATTCTCCACAGTGTAGTCTCATATGGTTTCAGATTTCTCATGAACAAATACTAAGTAGCTCAGCCTAGGGACTAAACCTTTTATTATACAGCTACAAAAATACTCTTACAAATTGTACTATCCCTGTTTTATATATACTGAGTAGCCAGATTATTATGATCTCTGAATGCATAATAATCTGGCCACTCAGTGTAGACTGACCACAGAGTTGGGATTTTAAAATAAGGTTTTTCCATGTATAAGAACTACATTGTGGGTAGTTAGAAAGAAGCAGATGACTTACTATCCAGAGGCTCGGGGCCACTATCTCCTGATCCCTCGACCTATCAAGATATGCAAGCTTTCCCTTATACATAAGTACACTGAGTGGCCAGATTATTATGCGTTCAGAGATCATACTAACCTGGCCACTCAGTGTAGATACCACCTCCAGCTATTAAACTACGCAGTTAGGTTTTCATAAACTCAAAATAACTATAATAAGCAGTTAGGAATTCAAGAATGAGCAATATTTGAAAAGAGAAACAATAATTATAACTTGGCCATTTATATTAATGAAGATGCCACTAAGAATAAGGAAAATAAACAAATGGCCACTTTTTGTATAATTATCAATCAAATCAAACATTTTGTCAAAAATCTTCCCTTTGGTGTAAACCCAGGGAGGCCTGAGGTGTTTTCAGAAGCATAGGACATAAAGTGGGGAGATCCTTCTAAAAGCCCATGTGAATATGACATTTATCCCTTGGATATCAGGGCTAGAAAACACAAAGACATTTTATTAAAGATAGCACTTTCAGCCCAACCAGCGTGGCTCAGTGGTTGAGCATTGAGTTATGAACCAGGAGGTCATAGTTCCATGCACTTTTACATATAAATGCATTTCATACTTAATTAACTTATTTAAAGGCCAATGTAACTCTCTTGCATTAACTCTCTAAATTTGCTGGGGTTACTGGCTCGAACCACAATGTGAAGCATGCAGGAAGCAGGCAATCAATTATTCCCTCTCATCATTGATATTCTATCTTTCTCTCCCTCTCTGAAATCAATGAGTGTTGCCAAAACTGGTTTGGCTCAGTGGATAGAGGGTCAGCCTGCAGACTGAAGGGTCCCGGGTTTGATTCCGGTCAAGGGCATGTACCTTGGTTGCGGGCATGTCCCCAGTGGGGGGTGTGCAAGAGGCAGCTGATCGATGATTCTCTCTCATTGTTGTTTCTAACTCTCTATCCCACTCTCTTCCTCTCTGTAAAAAATCAATAAAATATATTTTTTTTTAAAACTGAAATCAATGAGTGTGTGTATATGTATGTATGTATGTATGTATGTATTTTAAAGATAGTACTTTTAATTTGATAGTAACAGCAAAAACATAGCATTTTAAAAGAAGTAGGCACTGTGTAAGTACTTTTACATATAAATGCATTTAAACAGCACAACTCTACATGGTAGGTGCTGTTACCTGCTTTAATGGTAATGAAACTAGAGAAGTTAAGGTCACACAATTATTAGCGGCAAAATCACCTCAGATGACATAACAATGACTTAATAAATGTCCTGAGATAAATTAAACTGGGATTTATAGGATAAAGCTTTTATTGTTATGTTAACTATCAATATAATGTAATGCAAAGCACTCTCATTTATTTTTCCCCAGGCAATCTTTATCAAAATCTGGGATTATAATCTTAATAGACCCTTTATAGTTGCAAGGTATATGTTCCTTTTCAAATCACTATCTGAGAATAAATGCATGTTTAGTGGGAAAAGAAAATATCAAGTAAGCTTTACACAAGAACACAGCTTATCACCCTAGTTGGTATGGCTCAGTTGCTCAGAGTGTCATCATATACACCAAAAGGTGGTAGGTTCAATTCCTGATCAGGGCACATACCCAGCTTGCAGGTTCAAAGCCTAATTGAGATGAGACAACTGATCAATGTTTCTCTCTTTCCTTCTCCCCCCCTTCCATTCCTTCCTCTATCTAAAAAAGGAGAGCTTGTTGCCATTCTAGGTTTATGCACATCCCATATCCTTTGCTGAGAATACTCTGCCAATTAATATCATTCAGATATCTCCTCAAAATCAGGTCAGTGCAAAAAGCTTTTCCTGGAGCATATCTAATCCAGCAGCAAATCTTGCCAAGCCTACCTTCAAAATAAAATCAAGAATTACACCATTGTACACCACAGTCACCCTGATGCAGGTCACTGCCAACCCTGGCATGGACAACTTAGGTCTTCCTGTTTTCAACCTAGCCTTCTACCCTCCATTTACTCACAGCAGCCTGAGTGATCCATTTTAAATTGAACTCAGATCGTATCTCACTGCTGCTCAAAACTTTCCAGTGGCTCCTCATTTCACTCAGAATAAAATACAAAATCTTCATAAAACTCTACATGATCTTGCCACAGCTACTGCTTTGATCTTTTATCCTACAACTTTCCCCCATGCCACTCAAGCCCTTTATTGCTCCTCAAATGTGACCAGCAAGTTCTCCCACAGGGGGCCTTTTACTTTTCTGGGTTCCAAAGCACTTCCCTCAGATGCCACAGGGCTCACTCTTCCACTGCCTTTAAGTCCAAGCTCAAACGTCACCTTATTTGTGAGGTTGCCCATGACCAAAGGACCTCACTCAGCAAATACCCTCTCTTACTCTTCATCCTATTACCCAGTCTTACTTTTTTTTTTTTATAACATTTATCATCACCTAACATACTACCACATATTACATATTTATATCACCTCCTTTTAGCAGTTCTGTGAATTCAAAGGCTGTATCTATTTTATGCATCCCCTATATCTTCCATATCCTAATTCTTTCATTGAGGTCTTCCTGATAACAATTTGAAAGAGTCCAATAAAGTACAATGAGAGAAAAGTTAATTGAATTCAAATTAGATTATTAACTTAAATCAGTTTTTCAAGAATTCCTAGGTACATGCTAGGGATGTATATTAGCATAAAATAAATGTTAAAGGGATTACAATTAAAGATATTTGATAAGACAGATCCCATAAAACAGACTGGAAATCAGGTAATTAAGATCTTCTAATAGTTGCTCTAAAGAAGCAAGGACAGGTTCCTCTCCGTAACAGCGGCACACCCAGGGCCCTCTCCTGGGAGGGCCTGTGGCAGCTGAACAAACACCTGGTCTGGGCTGCTGCTCAGTATATGCTTAGGAATGCAGGATGGGGAAAGAGAGCGCAATTCCCTGTGGGCCAACAGGCTCTTGGACACCCCCATCCACCCACCCCCATCCACACTCCTGACTTCTGTCATCTTCACTCACCACATCGATAACAGGGGAAGCCATTATATCTAATCTTGCCCTTTGGCTAGAGATCCTCCGCTTTCCCAATGAAACCAGGTAAGACCAAAGACAGCAAGAAATATGTGCACCTCACCTGTGATCTGTGCTCTGTGAATCAAGCCCATATCCTTACTGGAAAAAAAAAAATAACCCACTTCTTCAGGGCTGGAACTAGAGATTCTCTCTTAAGCGCACTAGTACAGTGGGTGAGACTGTCATAAGCCCTTGCATTTCAAAGTGCAAGTAAATGTTTAGATTTTGATAAATTTCAGAGAAACTAGTAACATATTAATTTGTAAGCAATATGCAACCTTTATAAAGTTAACCACCCATAAATAAGTAATAAAAGGACCATTTGCAGGCCAATGATGAGAACATGTCATAAACCAATGACTGAAATTAATCAAATTAATAAAGTTCATGAAAAAAAGGTTAACCATTAAAATTTCTAAGTAGCCCCGTATATAGTATCCTCCAAAAAAAAAAAAAAAAAAAAGGAATGGAATTTCAAAGATAAAAGTAGAGACTGAAAGTATTTTAGTGTAACATCTGGTTTATATTTGACATCAAGTAGGTGATATCTTGCAGCTAATCTTTTAAGTCAATTTTATTAAAAATACACAAACACAAAGAAGGTATGCTATATAACCAACTCTATGTCTACTGTTTTGAAAGATGTTTTTACTTTTATTTCAATTATCTACTGTCTCTTCGGAAGAAATTAAATTCCAAATAAAGGATGGCATTTTGTAATTAAAGACAAATTTTATCTATTTGTTAATTTCATATAATACCTATCTCATGACTAACGTGAGGATTAAATAAAATCATCTGTGGGAATACATACTAAAAACAGCAGTGGAACAAAGATTCATTGTTATAGTTTACTGACAGTAATCATCAATATTTAAAATTTTCATAAGACAGCAGATGTCTGACCAACTACCTCCTTTTAATTCATATTGATAACTAAAAGGTGGTGCAGACTGTAAATAGTAAGAATGGACTAGAAGAGGGAGGGAGGGCCACCTGGGCAGAGGAAGCATCATGTGCATGGGCTCAGAGGGCAGATGGCTCATGCACATTCCATTCAAAGTTGCCAGGAGCTGGGCTCAGCTTAGTTGATCATTGGGCTCAGGAAGTAGACAAAGGCTACATAAGGCATGGCTTATAAAGCACACTTAAGATCCTGAGCTATTTCCTAGGGACAACAGAAGCCACTGAATACTTTAAGTAAAGATGAAGGAATATCTGCAGCTTCTCCCATGTTTAATCTTTCTTCAGTTATACCAAACTCATTACCTCAGAACTTCCATATATGTGTCTTCTCTGCCTGGCACTGCTTTCCTAGCCTTCTTTGCCTAATCAACTGATACTTGTTCTTAAGATTCAGCTCAAAAGTCACCTTCTCTCAACATTTCTTCATCCAATTTGATTCAGATGCACTTTTATCTCATGTTTAATTCCACAGCAACATTAACCATTATTTAGTATAATGGTTGGTTTTCCATTAACCTCCACTCTTACTAATAATATAGGATGTGTTTTACTTATCTATACTCCAAGATACTAGCATATAAGAACTTACAAAAATCAGTTATTCAATGAATCAATAAAACTCAAAAGAAACAATATAGTGTAATTCTCAGATATGAGAATTGAGTTATACTTGGTTCCTATACACAAGCATACAAATTAAAAGGTTTAACAAATACCACCTTTGTTTGTGAGTCTGAACTATCTTCAACACAGTATAATATGACCTAAGAAACTCACTTAAATACATACCTACTATGGGTTAAGTGGTATAGCATTGATCCTCCTATCAAATTCAGTAAGCAGTGACCTTAATTCTTTAAACTACTTCGTGAAATTTACCACCATGATACTTCATGTTACAACAACATTGAAATGTAGTATTTGCTTTTAACCATAATTTTGGACACTCACATCAGATAACAAACTAGATTACCCTGAATGTTTTCTTTTCCACAAAATCAAAAACCTTTTTGAAATGTCAGCCTTGAACATCGTAAAATTATACAGAATGATGAGGAACCAGACTTATAGTGCATATAAATACGAGAGCATATTAGGCTGCATTTAATTACCAGTTCAAACAACAACCTGATCTAACCTTTGACAAGTAAAATAAATGTTCTGAATAATTTAACTAAAGCAAACATTTGCTGTTAATGCTAGCTAATTATAGTTAAGAGCTGGAAAGAGAAGCGGAAGATGACGAAGGGAAGAGAAAGGGAAATAAAAGGTTGAGAACTGCAACTACTCATTGAAACATGATTTTTTTTCAATGAATTTAATTCATATAAAAGGGCAAATTCAGCAGAACAAAGTTGTTTTACACATATGCAGATAAAAAACGTTATAGATAATTATTGAGCTCATTCTTTCAATCAATAAAAATCACCAGATTATTAAGGAGACTGGAAAATTAGATATAGATGAATTAGGGTACAGTCACCCCCTTCACTTAAGGGGCTCAAAGTTTAGTGAGGAAAAAGCCCAGGAAATGAGTTGCCAGACTGAGAATTAATAATTAATTGAAATAATCAACTAATTGATATAAAATAAAATAACAATAGTGATGCCCAGTTAAATTTGAATTTCAGAAAAACAACAAAAGTAATATTTGGAATATACTTATACTAAAAAATATTCATCATTTATCTAAAGTCCAAATTTAAAGGCGTATATTTTATTTCACAACACTACTGGTAGATAAGTAAAAATGTCTATGAAAAAATATGTCATATGTCCACTGTTCAAGCTCCTGGGTCAATTACATGAGATCAAAACTGGAAAAGGATGAGATCCCAAAAGAATACACCCAAAAGAGGAAAGAGTTGTTTTCCAGAGCTGGTATCTGATTGCTAATTGGAAAGACCAAAATGTACTAACCCAGCCCCACAATAATTTGTTTTTCAAGAACCCTAAGAAAAGGAGCTGGAACTTCTTAATGAAAATCAAATGGCAGAAAAATGAAACATTCTGGCAAAATCCAAGAGCCACTGAGGACTCTGTTAAGGAGAAACAGAGTAAATCACAATTTTTATGTTGAGATTATCTTTAGCCCTGAAAAACACAGATTTATTTTGAGAGGGGGTGGGGGGGAAGAGCCAAAAAAATTAAACTTTGTTAATTTTTTGCAACTATTCTTATTCAAATATATAACATTTTCATTCTCATGTTGTAAATAGTTAATATGCATACTGCTAAGAATCTAAATTATGATAAGCTGTGACCTTAAATTTTAAAAAATCAATAATACGTAAAGACTGTTATATTCCATATGAAAACTGATGATTTAATTGATTAGTGACATATAAAATGACTAGTTTATTTGCTCATGAAGTAGAAGCTTCTATACATTTAGGCATTAAGAACCAAAAGCTTCAGTATGAATGTGAAAATATTTCAAGTATAATAGAAGATCATCATTATTAATAGAGAAAAGAAAAACTCCAATTTCCCAACTTGATGACATATATATATATATATATATATATATATATATATATATATATATTATATAACAACAGAAAATGAAAATCATTTAAAATATTAAAACTTACTATAAAATAATGAATTTGAGTTTCACTGAAAAATGATATGACTTGAGAGTTTCTCTTAGAATCTTTGATATCCATGTTGATTGTAATGGTTCCACCTTCACCCCAAAGAGGCTTGTGTGCATATAACTTCTAACTACATGTTTTTAACACCAAAACCTCTTCGATGTATCCATGTAAGAAAACTGAGAGGTACCTATACATATCTTTTGCTCAATTTTCAACTGGGCGGTCTTTGCTTAATAATTATAGGATTTTAACAAAACAAATCATGGGTACATAATTTTAATACAGTACTAAAATATCAAAAGTACACTTTATATTAATCATCGTTCATATACTGAAATGGAATCCATACTGTTATTTATATTGCAGAATGCATTTTGAAAAAAAAATGATTTAAAAAAAGCCAAATTTTCCCTTTGTAAATATGATACTATGAACAATACATTATGATCCTGAACCAGAAGGATAAATTATTATTATAATTTGTTCAATGTCTTCCTCTGCACTTAAGAAATGTTTGCAAGATTGATGATTACTAATGCTTTACTGAGTGCTTACTAAATGCCAGGCACTGTGCTTTAGGTTATGATCACATTCAATGTCCTCTGCAATCTTATCAGTAAAGCATCATCATTATCCCTATTTTACAGGTATACAAGAGGATTTTTGAGGCCAGTAGGCCAAGGTTCTCATCCCGAGGTCACACACTAAGTGACTGGAACATGAGCTCAGACTTCTTTAGAAATCCATGTGAGCCAGCCTATCATGTACAATGGCCCTGGGAAAGAATCACCAGGGAACAAAGAATGAGGAGGGCTACATCCTTGCTACCTTGACACTTACAGTCTGTCAGGAGGTGGAACGTGGAAAATACACAGACCCCATACTGAAAGACAGAATGTCACAGCAAAGGATAATACAGCTTTAACTCTAAGAGGTCAAGGGACAATTATGGGGGACTAGCAAGACTTCATGAGAAAAGGAAACGTCTAGGACAGGCTTTGAAAAAAGAGTGACATTTTGACAGGCACAGATGTGCAGAGGCAGCTGATCAGAGGTCAACTCAAGAAAGATTGTTCCAAATGCAGCAAAATGAACAACAAAACAGTAAATCCCTATATTTGCAAAAGTGAATTCTGCAATGAGAAAAAGGCAGCTGCAAAAATAGACATGTAATATCATATGAAATGCAAATTATTAACAATGAACTTTACATTTAAATAGTACTTTGAAATTTACGAAGACTTTCACATGTACCATGCATTCTCAAAGAAGTGCCATTGTTCTTGAGGGAAGAAAAATTATTATTGGGGTTGGAGTAGGGAATCTTACATATTACAAGGGTGCAAGGCCCTCCAGGCGGACACAGTACATAAATAGATACATGGTATATCTCTGTATATGTGTTATATTTAAATTTCATGGGGAAGGGAAATGACTACGGTAAAAAAAGAAAAAAAAAAGCTTTTAAGGGAATAACAATGAAAAAGAGGCAGAAAAACACAGATTAATACTACCTTATTTGATCAACCCTATAATCTAGTGGGTAAGAAAATTATCAGTCCCTTTTTTTTGAAAAGCACATGAGACAAAGAAAACTGAAAGAGTTAAGTGAACAAATAAGAGAAATACAGCTTACCGAAAAATGAAATGTTATTGTTTATATACATGTGTGTATAATATCATATGCAACCTCACTCATAATTAAAAAAATATCAACTAAAACAATTAGAAGTAATTTATCAATCTTCAAATTTGCAAAACAAAAAAAAGTGAGTAATAGCTAGTGGAGAAATACTAATTTTGATATTAACTTGATTATGTAAGTATAAAATTTTTAAAAAGAAATCTGGCAATAACTATCAAAATTAGAAATTCAAATATACTATTTGATTCTGCAATACTACTGCTAGGAATTTATCCTATCAAACTATCTTCTAGCCAAATTTATGCAGAAAGAGGTTGGCTGTAATAGTCAAATACTATAAACAATGCAGGTATCCATGAATAAGAAATTGGTTTTATAACTGTAATCCAGAAATGAAATACTTCATGGATCACTGCTAAAAACTCCCAACAAGATCTCCCAGCATTCCTCTCATATTCCCCTCAATCAAAATCCTTACAGTGAGTGATCTTTAAAAAAATAAATCTAATCATATCACTCTCCCTATTTAAAACATTTCAGAAAGCTACCACTTGAGAGTTAAAATTTCCAGTAAATCTACAATGTCTTAAGTGGCCACTGACCCACTGTCTGGCTCCTTTTCTCACCTTTGTCTCTGGGCCCTTTGGACTCCAACCACACTATCTATATAAACTCCCCAACCATCAGTTCACTCCAGCCTCAGAGCTTTAATACAGGCTTTGCCCTCAGCCTGCAACATCTGTCTTTTTTTGCCTGGAGAACAAAACTGAATTTTCACTTCTTTAGTGAGGTCTTCCTTGACACTCCCCTCCTCTCCTAAATTAGGTTAGTTCTCCTGTTGCATGCATCCTGAAGCTACTATCTTTCCATCATTGTACTTAATGCAATCGGGTAAGAAGAAGGGGTGGGGGAGAAATTGAGTGACAGAGAGACTATGTGTGTTTACATACAAGCATATATTTTAAAGGTTTACTGCCACCCCATGAATTCTGAGGGCAAGGCCTAGCATAGTGCTTGGCATACAAAAGACACATTAATATTTATAGAAAGAAAAGTGATGCAACAATATCTCCTAAATGAAGGTGATTCAAATGAAAGGTTAATTGTACATTTTCATTTTTAACAAATCTGGTTTGCTTTAAAAACAAGTAAAAATTGATCCGACCTAAAAAACATATAATTCAATAATGAACAAGTGTACAAATATACACTTAGATGAAAAATACCAACCACCTGGGTGGGGAG
Source organism: Pipistrellus hanaki (assembly GCF_964339955.1). Taxonomy (NCBI): domain Eukaryota; kingdom Metazoa; phylum Chordata; class Mammalia; order Chiroptera; family Vespertilionidae; genus Pipistrellus; species Pipistrellus hanaki. The sequence goes on from NC_140515.1 coordinate 39,568,842, forward strand.
TGTTGATGGTTACAAGTAAACTCATCAGGAAAAGTAACTAGAGTTCATTTCTCTCTCTTTAGAGGGGGTGATCACAATTTAGATTTAAGTAACAAAAAGAAAATATAATTTTTATAAGCATGGGAATTAACCCTTTCTCCCATGGCTTCTCCATTTTCTAGTTCCCCAAGATATTCTTGTATATTCAAAATTAGGCATAAAATATCACCCATCAACCAAATCTTTTACCTGGAATACTTATATTTTCTTGAAAACTAAGACAAAAATTTCCCCCAATTATTTACCTTAGTTTTAAAACATTCTTAGGTGTTTGGTTTGTTTTTTTTAATTCAAAAGTCAATTCCTTTTCTATATTCCAACAATCTCTAACACTTTTTTCCCTACAGTTAAAAGAAAATATTTAAGACAGAATGCTAGCTTATTTGACCTATTAAAGCCAATATATTTTTAAAAAGCAGAAATATCCAACCTTGTACCCAAATTTTAAAAATATCAATTTCATTAACTTAATTCAAAACCTTTGGCTCTTTCAGAACAAATGATGACAGATGGAGGTCAGGAGCTCCTAGCACATTGTCTGGCATATTAAGTTCTAATAAGAGAGAATGAAAAGGAATGATGAACATGTGAATGAAACCATAAAGAAAAACCTGGGTACCAAACTAATTCATACAATCTCTGCTTTATAAGGCACAGGCAAAGCAAATTCCAAGTCTCTTCTTTCATTGATTAAAAATATTACCTTTTCTAATAAATATTTTAGTCAGATACTGCTAGCGGTAAGACCAGATCAGATAAATTTACTCAGAGAGTCAGTATAAAACAGACTTTGTGAATGGTCTGATATGTCAATAAGTCTATGGATGAGAATTAGAAAAGTCAAAGTTCAGTAAGCTCTAACAATTTTTCTGGATTTTGGTTTCATGTAGTATTATGCTTATGTTATTATTCCTTTGTTTCTGAAATAATTTATAAATCAGACCAATTGATAAATTTAAGAACTCAGTGTCTGCACACTCTCCCCATCCATTTGTGTGTGTGTGTGTGTGTGTGTGTGTGTGTGTGTATACACACGCGCATGCGCACACATACCTATAAATACACACCTTAATTTTATTTATAGTGAAATACATCATAAAAAAGGCATTTCTAAAACATGAGGGGATTCTATCCTTTATCTATATAACCAAGATCAACACTATTTCCTGAAAGTTCCTGGAGAGGTTTTTGACAGCAATGGCAAGGGGAAGTTGATGGGAGAGTTCATATACACATACTTTTCTCCCTATAGAAATTGACCAAGAAAGCAAAAGATGAAAATGAGGACTCCCTAGTTCAGAATTAGTACAACTGCAAGGAATAGCTTCCATTTAGAGATTTTCCATCTTTCAGAATACAAAACCATTATTCCTAACACATAGGGGGAAATTAATCAAAGATATAAAAACCTTCAACTGTCCATATTCTCTTCATTAATGGAAAACCAGTCTGATAAGTAAAAGATACTTCGTAGGATGGCATGCATATCTTCTACCCACATCTTATTAAATATATATGGATATAGGTCAATGGATAAGGAAAATTTAAACTGAAACAGAAAATCTGATTCAGATTCAAATTAGCATCTTCCTTTTACCTATTCCTTCTGGCAGAATGTACTTGCAAAATCTGTAGCAACAAACTATCACTTCATTATCTTCCCACAAGATACTGGTTTTCTCTAACACTTCACAATGCTTCTGAGATAGCATATCTGACATAACACCTCTACTTCTCTCCAGCACTTAACAAGATAAAGAAAAGGCAGAAAGGAAAAGTAAAAAATGTTGGTGTTACAAGTGAAAAAATCCAAACCTTATGAACATTCAAATATAAAGTATATATCTCAAACCATTTTAACTATTTTCTTACATTGTCATCTGACATGTTTCCTTCTAAAGTAATATACTATAAGGTCATTCACTCGGTGTTATCTGATGGCAATCATTAATTGTTTGAAGGACCCTTTGAAACTAAAAATCTAACTAAAACAAAGCTTAGTGATTCAAGGTTGTTTTATTTTTCTTTAATCAAATAAAACTGAGTAATCAAATATTGGTCTTTGAAGAAGGCTATTTCTACTTTTTTAACTGGTAGGATCCCTCACAGAGAAGATAAAATGATAAATTTCAAACTTGCTTGACTGTGAAACAATATAAGGCTTAAGTTTTCTTCAGTGATATTAAAATGAAAATGTAATTACTTAATATCACCTGCTATGTAATAATACCCAGAACACAAGCACAGTGACCTACATGCAAATAAAATCAAGTGATAAGAAGTTCACATATTTCCCTCCTAGCAAAACCATTCACAAGGCCATCTCCCAATAGATCTATTTAAACACTTCTCAGTGTACGTAGGCATCAGCATTCAGAGGGCAGAAATCAGACCTATACAATGTGCTTTTAGGCCCCTACCATAGCTCCATTTGCACATGACACTTATTAAATCCCAATTGAAAGGCATTTGACAATACAATTGCTGAAAATTCAATGTTCACCCCGAATGTGAAATCTTGAGCTTTATACCTTATGATTTCAGCAGTGCCATGTGTGCTGTGAAAGCGAAGGGCCTGTCAATGTTTCCATTATAAACTCTGGTTTTCAGAGGTTTGTATCTTGGCCTATAAAAATAGACTGCGGTCTGTATCTTGGCATAGAAAGTACTGGTATCAGCCCAAGAGAACAATTTTTGTTCCAAAGATTAAAATAAAAATCTGTTTAGTAGTTTTAAGTTAAGAGACTGTTAAAAAAAAAAAAAAGGGGGGGGGGGGGTTTAGGAGGATGAGGAGAATATAGAATGTATTTTAAGACACCAAAACCCAATGTCTATGTCTAATTACTGCTTCATTTTAGATTTTGAAATAATTAACACAAGATAAACCAATGAAAAAATATTACATAAGTGAAAAACCTAAAGAGAGTTTTAATTAAAAACATTATGGTAGTTACCAAAAAAAGTCTTAATTTTTTAAACAACTACATATGTAGTATCTCAAATAAACCCCACATTTAAAGATTGTCCAAGTACTCACTGACAGTAAACGAAAACTATTTCAAAGATATGTTTTTCTAGATATGCAAAATTACTTTTTAATGAATCACTAAAGGCAGAATTATTTCAGATTAGTACAGACAATCTTCAATTCTATCTTCAATTTATGCATTAAGAGGTTTCTAAAACATCAATGTAAGAAACTCTGAAGTAGTCTTTATATGCTACTTGTTGAAAGACACTTGTTTAAGTTTTGTGTGTGGTGTTTTTTGTGTGTGTGTTTTTGTGTTGTTTTTTTTACCAAAACATAAATCTGTTTTCTTCAAAAATATAATGCTGTTATGTAACACTACTGCATCTTCAAAAACCACATTTTGTAGTAACATATCTGTTAAAGGGGGGGGGGGGGGGGGTACCGTATTTTCCAGCGTATAAGACGACACTGTGTTCTAGTAGAAAGCCTGCTCAGATTGGCCAGAGTCAGAGAGGCGGTCTATTAAAAAAAGAACTGGTATTGCCTCGGAAGTGGGGGGTAGTCTTATATAGCGAATATAGGCCTAAACCTATGTTTTAACTGTAAAATTAGGGGGTTGTCTTATACGCCGGAAAATACGGTATAAACTGGTATAATTGGGACATGGAAGGTGATTTGGCATAACTATCAAAATTATTTATATACTAGAGGCCCCGTGCACAAAATTTGTGCACTGGGTAGAGGGGTCCCCTCTGCCCCGCCTGCACCCTTTCCAATCTGGGACTGCTGGCTCCTAAATGCTCACCTGCCTGCCTGCCTGATCGTCCCTAAATGCTCCCCCCCCCTCCCCCCGCCAGCCTGGTTGCCCCAAACTGCCCTGCGCTACTGGCTTGGTTGCCCCTCACTGTCACCCTGTGTCGACCTGGTTACCCTTCACTGCCCCTCCCTGCTGGCCTGGTTGCCCCACGCAGCCTGCTGTTCAGTCGTTTGGTCATCCCCCACTAATCCCCTGCCGGCCTGGTCACCCCACGCAGCCTGCTGTTCTGTCATTTAGTTGTCCCTCACTAACCCCCTGCTGACCTTGTCGCCCCATGCAGCCTGCTGTTTAGTCATTACTGTGAGGACATCCTGACCAATTTGCATATTACCCTTTTATTAGTATAGATATATACACATTTTTTGGTCTTGTAATTACATTCTTAGGAATTTATACTATGAATATAACTGTATATATGAAAATTGCATAACTAGAGGCCAGGTGCACAAAATTTGTGTACTTGTGTGTGTGGGGGGGGGGGAGGGGGGTCCCCTCAGCCAGGCCTGCACCCTCTCGCAGTCCAGGAGCCTGACTGATAGTTTAGGCTCACTCCCCATGGGGAATATTCCTGACAGATTTTTTAAATAGCAAGATGTTGAAACCTACCTGTAGGACTAGTTAAATGAATTATTGTTACATGCATACAGTAATATTACTATATAGCTATTAAAAAGGAAAGAAAGAAAGGCAATAACAAAAAAAGAGATGAACTGATATAAAAACATTTTCAAGTTATAATGATAAGTGAAACTAGCAAGGTCCTATGTTACTATCTATGGTTGGGGGAGAGGGGAAAATTATATTTATGCATACACACACATATTTATAGAAACTGTTGTATTTGCTTTTACATGCCTATAATATTTCTAGCAAGACACACAATAAACCAACAACAGAGGTGAATGGTTTTCCATAAAAATAATGTAGTAATTTCAAATGATATTCCTAATCAAAGTCTCACTATCAGATAATATAACCAAAAGAATATTTTAAAGAAAAAATATAACTCTAAGCTTCTATAATTACTGAAAACAATAAAATTCGTTTTATTCAATCCAGTGGTTCTCAAATGTTAGTGTACACCCAACCCTAGAAGTCATATTAAAACACAGATTTCTGGACTCCACCCTCAAGATTTTTCATCAATAGGTCTGGAATAGAGCCTAAGAGTTTGTGTTTCTTAATAGTCCTAATTAGATCTGAGTTACTGGTACAGGGACCACACTTTGAGATCTCTTCTAGATCAAAATTGTACACAAAACCCCACCTGCTAAGAACATTAATACCCTATATAATAAAAGCCTAATATGCAAATCGACCAAACAGCTGAATGACCAGCAGAAAGACCAGTTGCTATGATGCATACTGACCACCAGGAGGAAGATGCCCCTGATCACCATGCGGATGGCCCTACAGAAGGAGGCAACCTGCGGCGGTGGGAGGTGGGGTCGGGGAGCAGGCGGTGCCAGGCTGCCAAGGTGGGTGCCAGTGGGGGGGTCCCCCATCGCACTGCTGGTAGCCCCACATATTGGCTCTGATCGCCAGCCAGGCCTAGGGACCCCACCCATATATGAATTTCATGGATTGAGCCTCTAGTAATGTTATAATGACATTATAAATATAATCTTGTTCTTATCAATGATATTTAGATAACAATGCTTGTTTTCATAAAACGTAAGAAGTCTGGGTGGTGGGGGTGGATGATAATTAGGTTATTCTAAACATGGTGAAATAAAGGAGAAGGGTAGACAATTTAGTTCTGTTCTACTTTTCAAACTTAACCTCCCATCTCTTATTCCTGCCACCAGATGGAAACCAGTACAATGATAAACTGCCAAGTTGCAGATATAAATTTAAAAATAATAAAATAAACTGAGGTGAAAATTGTATCACATGGTGTTAATTACAAAGGAATATACAGCTATGGGTCCCTATACTGACATTAATAACTAGAGAGGAACGGCATTTATTATTCAATTAATTAAATGTACGTGTATTCGCCATTGGTCTTTAAACCATATCAACTTTAGATGTGTTATGGATTGAATCATGATATCCCAAAATTCATATGTTTAAGTCCCAACTCCCAATACTGCTCAGAGTATGACCTTGTTTAATACACCTGTGCTTAGCAATAACCTCTCAAATAATCTCTAAGTTCAACACAAAACTATTTCAAAATGTGAAGTAATGAGGGTACAAGTGATAGTTGTCCTTGATCTGTGGGTGCCTCATAAATACCCATTGCTATCATAGAAATTCTTTCTTTGGATTCCAAAACTTAGGTGAAATTCTCATGGGGAGCTTATATCTTATATAGAGGCCCAGTGTACAAAAATCCGTGTACTCGCTGGGAGGGGGTGTCTCTCAGCCCAGCCTGCGCCCTCTCACAGTCCGGGACCCCTCGGGGGATGTCCACCTGCCAGCTTAGGGCCACTTCCCGAGGGATTGAGCTTGACCTGGCAGTGAGACCTCCCTTTGGCAGCCCGGGAGCCCTCGAAGGATGTCTGACTGACAGCTTAGGCCCACTTTCTATGGGGAGCGGGCCTAAGCCATCAGTTGGGCATCCTTAGTGCTGCTGAGGAGGTGGGAGAGGCTAGTATCCTGAGAGATAGCATCCATCAGCCTGGCTTGTGGTTGAGCAGAGCTCCCCTGGTGGGAGTGCACTGACCACCAGAGGGCAGCTCCTGCGTTGAGTATCTGCCCCCCGGTGGTCAATGAGCATCATAGTGACCAGTTGTTCCAGTTGTTCTGTAGTTAGGGTCAACTTGCATATTACCCTTTTATTATATAGGATAACTTCATTATATATTTTGTATTAGGCTTACAAATGGCCTCAATTATACATGAACATTTAATTTTTAATTTCTTGCTATTATATTATCAAATGTCTCAACTACTGAGTCAATACTTTCATACATATAGCTATCCATTTGTTTTATCTTTATAAAAAGTAATAGTATTCAATTGTCTTGGGATGGGGGATGATTGTTAGTACTAAATTTTCTCTAGAATTTCTACTCTCTGTTCCTTTCCTCTCAACAGAATTCAGTTACATAGTTTAGAAATCCAATAGGCAGCTGATATTCCTCTATTTGCTTACAAATAAATAAAATTTACATCTTCAAAAATTATTAAAAGAAAATAAATATTTCTTGGCTTCCTAAAATACAAAATATTCTAGTGTCATTATTTCTCTTAGGTTCAGGAGTGAACATCTCTTATTAGTCCTACAATTAAATGATTCAGCAACCAGCCACACTATCTTTGCCTTTTAACAGTTCCAATCAGTTGCAGATCTAGGTGTAATCAACAGCAGCAGGGGGCTTTAGGAAGCAAAACAAAACAAAAACAGTAGGAATCTTTAGGAGAATACAGTAAGTGATGCAAGGAAACATTACAGGCTATTTTAATCCAAGTTAAGCTAAAATATTAGAGTCTGGTTTTATAATCAGAAGTGAAATAAGCAGAGCAACTTTTGAATATCTGAAAACAGAACAAATTTCGAACAGTTTAATATTAGAGGTTAAAATTAAAGGGGACAGCTCTGAAAAATGAATCTTTTCAGTCTCAGAAGGGTCATTACTTCTGTTTTGGTGATTTAACACACCCACTTAGCTGATAAATTAAAGCCTTCTTTACCTGTTACTGCTACCACGCCTAACAAATTTCATATCATGTACCTATAAAATTAAAGCATCTCAAAGAGTAAATGACAATGCTCTTACTCCTCTTAAGAAACATTTAAAATTTTAGCAGCAACATCAGGACAGCTTTAAAATGCAATTTTGCAGAATGTTCTCATTTTCCTATTTTGGATTCCCTAGCCTAGAGTGTATGGGTGGTAGTTAAGTGCTATGACGGGTGCCGCTTAAAAGCATGCACATTGCACAGTGATTTATTTATATGAAAAATCAAAAGCCAATGGTAGCATGATGTGATGACTACGAATTTTAACTCTACAAAAATTCACAAATGGAAATGTTACCATAGAAACAACCTGATCACATTGCATGTGAGGATAGCTGATTTCATGATATAATTCTATAGCTGTTTGTTGCAATATGTGCAATGAGACATCTATGAAACCCCAATTCTTCTATTTCCTCACTCTGCTCGAATGAGGAATGCGGCTGACAGGTTTACAATCTTGTCAAATTTTCTTTGACTTTAAATTTTTCAAAACCAAAAACATTTAAAAAAAAATAAATTGGCTAAGATTTAAAACATTTAGCTATAGGATTCAGTATAAGACATTAACGTAGAGTGTTAGAATTTCTTACAGAAGAAAAAAGTGTACCTGATGGCAATCATTTAGCTTTCTGAGAATACTTCCTAAATCATTCTGCAACTACCTACAATGCTGTTATCTCAAAAAGCAATGTTTTGCATTACAAAAATTATTTTTCAAAAAAATGTGTTCATCCTCTATCTAGCAGGTACTTATAACAGATGTTAATAAAAATATCCAACGTTATCAGTAAATCAACACCTGCCTTGAAAAGGTGTTTTTCATGAAAATGTTTCTAGAATATTTGTAGATATTATTTAGGGAAGAAAATACATTAGAAATAAACATTGTTAGGAAAAACATAAAAGATGTGGATACCAAATTTGTCCCTCTGTGTAACGAAATGTCACTCTATGATGAAAGCTTTCAGTATAAAAACAATAAAATAATAAAGTCATTCACTTATCTAGGTTGCTATAACAAAGAATATATATTAAATAATGTGTTTATATAAACATTTTAAAAAAGTCACTTTCTCAGCTCACTGAAGTATATACATTTTTAGATAAATCCAAAAGGAATTCCTAATTACTTTTCAATTCTTCTACTAAAAATTATTTTAGACAGTAATAATTTTAATAACTTTACTCATCAATTTTAAACCATCTCCAATGTGCTATTTTTGATATATTTATGGTGTGTAAATTTCTTTATTGTATATGATTTGTACTGCTGACCAAAACAAAAGTAGGCATCTCTATTCATTTTTCTATTAGTGATGTTCACAACTAGTCACAAAACATCCAAAAGTAAAATATCTAAAAACTAGCCCATTTTAATTTTAATGATTTTTCTCCCATGATAAATAAATGAATAACAGACATTAACAGTGAATAGATTAAGAAAATATGCTTATAATTTTATTACAAGTTACATAAGAAAATCACATTATAACTATTCAACAAATATGCAACAGGTTGTACTTTGCTCTCCCATATAGTGTTTTAATAATAAATAGTTTTCCAGTAAACTTTTGTAAAATGAATTGTCACATAAACATAGAATTAATAATTTAATTTTACTTCCCAACCTTTATGGGCTTTTCCCAATACATTAATCCAATATGAAGGAAGATGATCTCAGTAATAGTATATAGACTAATATTTTGTGTACATGGGTAAGTGATACATTATTATTATTAAATCAAATCTCTTAAATCCTTGAGTCTCTCCCCTTCTATATGATTTGTAACTATAACTAAAATATTTAATAGGAAAACTGTGGCTACTATGAGTGTATTAAAAAAGGCTAAGAATTAGTGTTAAAAGTGGACCATTTGAGAATATTAATTTCCCCTTATTTTACTTATCCCTAGCTGCAGTTAAACTTTACTTTAGGACTGTGATTCCACTGCCTATAATTTCAATTTATTAAATTTATTAAATCATTCTCAGAAAACACCAAACTGCTAACAATGGCCTTGTTCACCTGAATTGAAATGCATCTATAAAAGTAAAAGAGAATTCAACAAATATTTAAAATTCAAAATACAAGTGTACATATACAAAGTTTTTAATAAATACCACAGATCTTTCTCCATGGGAAGAAGCACTTTAAGCTGTAAAACCATCTCTCTTAGCCACGACTTAAATTGTCATAAAATAGTAACTGTCATGAAATAATTTCAAAGTTCTTATTCCAATATAACTAATATATTTAGTATGTAATGTAAAAAATAAAGTATTCATCCTTCTAGAAATAGAATGATATTAAGTAATAAGAAGGCAATTCACCCACTATCATTCATTAAATGCAGAATCCTGCCATAAAGATAGACACTTACATATATGTGGACATCACCAAATATCACATATTTATAAAGCTTAAGATAAAATATCAGTCAGTTGTCATCACCCTGACCTTTATAATGTGCCTACAGTAAGACACGACTATAAATTCACAAGAATGTCCACATGAATCGGCCTAAAACCAACAAATGCAAGATTCCAATTATTTTACCCCCACGTGTCCTTTATAATTTTATTTGGAAAGAAATTAAAATTATTAAAAAGAACTTTCAGCGTATAGCTTTATTTCAAAAGCAAATGAGAATGAAACAGTAAGGAAACAGTAAAGTAGCAATGTGCAGTGAGTGCACAGGCACGCACTCACACACGCACTCTGCAAAAGATTTCCTCCCATGGCTACACCATTGCTTTGCAGACAACAAGCTAATTTGGGTTCCTATCATGCATCTGATCGGTCATACAGCAATACAAAACAGAAATAAGTAAAGACGACCATCTGCTTGTTAGCTGAAACTATAAAAGTATATCTTTTTAATAAACAATAAAATTAGTTTGACAGGGCAGAGACCACCTGAATAGAAAATCAAATATTTCATGTTATTTAAGGTGTATGTCTGCTGGCTATTAAAATACTCCTCTTTAATTTATTACAGCAACACACACAATACTCATGTCATCCTCATTTTCTAAATCAATAATCAGCACAGCATGCTTCATTAACAGTGACCAATCACAGATGAGCTGGGGATCTCATTTTACAACATGAGCATTCCTAAGACATAAACCATCTGCTACTTGTAGTAACAGAAAAATCAAATTAATCCATTCTTATCATGCATTCAGATTTTAAAGCAATTAAAGATGCTCTTAGTGTAATCGCAGCCACAGAAGTAGTTCTGTAATGAGGGAAGCAAACTCTTCACTGAACTTTCTGTCATTCTCAATACATTTGAAAACTTTACAAGCTTTCTGCACTCCAGTGGCCCATTGTTCTCTGAACACAGATGTTGAAAACAACAAGCAATTTTTATTAAACATTTAATCTTGGCACATTTGAAAGAGTTTAAATACTGAACAGTGATGAAAACATAAAACATATAAACACCAAAAATAACCGCATATTAAAATGAAGCACAATGTCAAATTTAAACTTACAATAGTAAGAAATTCAGAAATGAGGTTTTTCTGATTCCTTAAACTCCTGCCCTTTCCCTTTTTATTTTCTAACACATATGGTTATGTGTTGGTACCATCTTCAACATCTGCAACACCTGAGCAGTGGCATGGGATGCTTTATTTCTGAATAGCATAGGTTTGTGGTTTTATGTAATTTTTTTCCCTTAGGCTATTACTAATGTGAAAACTATTACTCAGTAAATAAAATTTAGGTACAAAGAACACCAATCCTTCCAAATGATTAACACAAGGACCTAGGATCTCAAAAGGAAAAAAAAAGTAACAATCACAGAAATATCGAAGAAGCAAACTTTTTAAAGCAAAGGAAGCAAGTTGGCAGAGCAAAGCTCACACCCGATAAAGACCCTGTGACCCAAACTAAGCTTCAAATATAAAAACTAAGTTACAAAGTCATAATTCAAATCAAGACATTCTGGAAATGTTTCAAGGAGAACCAAAATAATAACTATAGTTTTTTAATGAAGTCAAACTGTACATATCATCTTCCTTCCTAAACCAAACAGCATATTGAAGGGTGAAGAGGAGTTTGGGAGCTATTGTAGAAAAGGGAAGGCTGAGAGAAAGAGCTTTCTGGAAGCGGCAGCAATCAGAAAGACAAAGAATAAAAGAAGACACTCATTCCAGGGGCAATTACTAAAAATGTAGCACATGCCGGCACTGTTCTAGGCCCTAGGCCACAGCACGAAAAGAAGACATCAAACCTGATCAAATGGAGCTTACGTACTGTTGGCAGGAGGCAGACAAAAAACAAATATAAAAACAACTGACTGCAGCAATGAAAATAAGACAAGTGGACAGGATGGAGAGACAATGGCACAACTTTACAGTGAGTACTCAGGTATCTAAAGAGGTAACATTTAAACTGAGAACTGAATGACAAAGAAAGAAGCTCATCTTGATGGAGTCTAGAAAACTGTTCTTCCAGTGAGAAGAAACAAAGGCAGAAGTTATCTTTAGGAACATTACAAAGTTCCAAAGCATTATCCTAACATTTAACATGGAATTTTTACTTTTCAGTGTTTTTGTTTACTATTAATATTTTCGCCTCAAATCCTGCATGGGATACAGAAAATGAACTTTTACTATACAAACTAAGAACAAACGCATAATTGACTATATGGTAAATATTCACTCATTACTATATAACAGTCTGTGCACAAATGTAACCTTGGGCATAGAAGAGAAATAGGTAGGAAACCTGTGTCCCTGCTACTATTCAGTAATTTACTCATAGACACTGTTAAAAGGTTATCATTTCTATTACTTTCATTTTCATCTTTTTTCTTCCTGGTTAGTCAGGCTCTCCTTATTGCTTACAATAGCTACTGTGCTTGCCTCCACACCTCTCGTTTCTTCCCTTCTCAGCTCCTTCTTACACACTAATACCAGAATAATTTCCAAGAGCACAGGGTTTTGATCATGACATGCCTTGTTGCACACCTATAACTCCTTCTCTGAAGGCTTATTAGAATGCAACTGATCATAGGTGACATTTTTAAAGGATAATCCTAAATCAGCTCTAATTTATCAAAAGGGTCACTCATTTTCAAATCTGGTAATTTATTTTTATTAACTACATAGGAATACATTTCCTAAATGATTATTGCAGACTATAAAACACCTTAAGAACAAGAAGTGGCCATTATTAACTGCAGTTAGAGCAATAATGTACATATGAAAGTGAATTACACTCACTGACCATTTCTATTATTTTAGTGAATATGAAAAGGAAGAATAGATTGGACAACTAAACAATAATAGAAAACATTGATATGTTTTGAATAGAAAACAAAGGTAAACACCTACATAGAGGAAAAGTAAAAAGTGTAGAAAAAGTCAAAGTAAATTTAAATTTCATACTACTATAAAACATGTCACATAACCTAAGTTACCTTGTTCCCTCAACACAAAATAAAAATAAAAACTTAACTGCTTATAATGAGTGAAAAGCATGTTGTGCATTGATAAATATTTAAGTCATTAGTCAAAGATCAGGTATTGATTCTCATTACTCACTGGTAACAGAACTAGATAAATGACTGTAAATCAAGAATTAACTTCAGCCCTGGCCGGCATGGTCAGTTGGTTGGACACTGAAAGGCTGCCACTTCGATTCTAGGTCAGGGCACATGCCTGGGTTGAGGGCTTGATCCCTGGTAGGAGGCATGCAGGAGGCAGCCGATTGATGTTCTCCTCTCACGTGGATGTTTCTTTCTCTCTCAAAATCAACAAAAATACAAATTAAAAAAGGATTAATTACAAAAAAATTTAAGAAATTTCCCATGAAAAATTTTTGAAACAAGATAGCTATAAAACCCACTCATTTTTAGGTGACATGGGGCTTAGCATAAGTGACTCCATTTTGGACCTGTAGTCTTGTTTTTAACAAAGTCAAATTCTTTTGTCTATAAACATATTATTAGATTAGACTTTTTCAATAAACCTTTTTTTCTTAAACTATTTGCTAGTATCTTAACAAATCAATAAACTATGACTTTATAAGTAAAATCATACTTATTGAATATTTTTTTGAATCTTTAATAAACCAAAATCCGCCAAAACCAGTTTGGCTCAGTGGTAGAGCGTCGGCCTGTGGACTGAAAGGTCCCGGGTTCGATTCCAGTCAGGGGCATGTGCCTTGGTTGCGGGCACATCCCCGGTAGGGGGTATGCAGGAGGCGGCTGGTCGATGTTTCTCTCTCATCGACGTTTCTGACTCTCTGAGCCTAAGTCCATTCTCTCTTCCTCTCTGTAAAAAATCAATAAAATATATTTTTTTAAATTAAAAAAAATAAAATAAACCAAAATCCTGATCCCATAGCCTCAGGGGACTTGCTTTCAGAATGGTTTTAAAATCAATCTGTTTATTCAAATTATAGTCCTAGTTCATGAAAAACAGGATACTCCCACGGAAAACACAAAAACATAAAAGATTATACAATATTAAATTATCACCTTAAGTTATAATTTTAAAATAATAACCAAGATTGTCTGAATGCCATTTAAGAAAAACCACTAATTTAAATGGAGAACAGTAAATATCAAATGGATTTAAAAAACTGATTTCAGAGAGGAAGGGAGAGAGAGAAATATCAATGATGAGAGAGAATCATTGATTGGCTGCCTCCTGCACACCCTGTACTAGGGAATCAAGCCCACAACCTGGGCATGTACTCTGAGTAGGAATCAAACTGTGACCTCCTGGTTTGTAAGTCAGCACTCAACCACTGAGTCACACTGGCCAGACTGGGCCCCTCTTTTTTTAAAGCTTCCAATAATCATACACAAAAGACCAAAAAAAAAAAATTGCATGGAAAATGGATTTCAATGGATAATCAAAAATTAGTGGCCAGGAACAAGACTCAATTCATGCAATTACAGTATACACAGATTTTAAAAATAATAGTCCCATAAGAAATTATTGGTTATGAACACCAGATTGAATGGGAATAAAATAGATGAAAAAGAGGGTATTTCTCTGCTAATAATTGTCAATTTTTTTTCTGTAAAGTACCAGGTAGTAAATACTTTAGTCTTTGTGGGTCAACTCTGCTGTAAATTAATGAGCATGGCTGTATTACTATGAACTTCATTTATGGACAGTAAAATTTCATATAAATGTTCATGCATTACAAAATATCACTTTTGACTTTTTAAAACAGTTAAAATTGTAAGAGCCATTACTGGATGGTGGGTTATATAAAAATGGATGGCAGGCCAGACTTGGCTCATGAACCAGAATTGAGTCATCCTCTGTTCTAAGTCATATGTTTAATCACACTGTCACCCCCTAAACATAAAAAGAAACACAATAGACTCTTATCTCCCTCATTTTCTACATCTCCTGATGAAAGGACACAAAAACATCCAGGATCCTGCCTAACAGATTGAGCCTAAGTCCATTCAAACTCTGATACTACCTATCAAGTCGGAGAAAATATAGAAGAAAATGTCTAACTATGATTTGAGTATGAAATCAGCAGATCCCACAGCTGCAGCAAACTTTCCAGTTCATACAGCCCAGGTTCTGCAGTAGATCACTTATAAAGAAAACAAAAGGTTGGAGGGTGAAAACATAGATTAAGAAAAAAATTTAAAAACAAAACTAATTTTTTAAAGGGGCATCACTAAACTGTATTGTCTAGAAATGCACACTTGGGTGATGAAACCATAAAACTAAATAAATTATTATTATGCAAATCAGAAGTGTGGTTAATTCTGGAGGAAGTATGGGTGCTGTAAATGGCATAAAGCTCATGGAAGGGATTCTCCAGGAGCTGGCAAAGCTCTGTTTCTTGACCACAATGCCTCTCACTTCCAACCCAAGGCACCTTGATTATAGTATGGGTAGATACTATATGTATTGTGAGTAAAATATTTTTTCTCCTTTGATATTCTCTTTACTTACTATATCTATAATGTAGTATCATTCTACATTATAACATTTCTAGAGGCCCCGTGCAAGAAATTCATGCACAGGGGAGGAGGGGTTCCTCAGCCTGGCCCATGTCCTCTCACAATCCAGGACCCCTTGGGGGATGTCAGGCCTAAACCGGCAGTCAAAAATCCCTTTTGCAATCTGGGACTCTGCATGCACCAGTGACCATACTTTTCATACAGGTGAAAGGCATCTTGCTGTTGTATGGGCAGCTACATATTTTTGCCCTGATTATAAAAAGTAGTACATAACATGATCCTTCTGAGGCAGTAGTACTATTTTCTCCATCTTCTGGGTTGAAAAACTGAAGCAGAGAGAAATTAAGTAATTAGCTTTGTCACACAGTTATAAGTGTCAGAATCAGGGCTAACCACAAAATGTGCAAGCCAGAATCCATGCATGTCACTACTGCATCATCCTGTTTTTTCAGTGTTTGAGAAGCCTTACAAGGTTTTAATTTTTAAATCTGAGGCTGTTCCCAATATATAGGGTAAGGTCCCTATGCCTGGCCAGTGATCAGGATCATCTGTGGGGAGACCGGCAGGCGTAACGATCAAGGGATCCTCGCTAGCACCCACCTTGGCTTGCAGCCTGGCGCCACCCACTCGCCAGCACCATTCCCTGCCACCACCGGTCACTTCCTTCTTGGGAGGCCGTATGTGTCATAGCTGGTCATTTTGTTGGTCATTCGCAGCTTGGTATATTTGCATATTAGGTTTTTATTATATAGAATATCACAGTATTTGATATTTGTTTTTAAACATTCAACATTATAGAGAAGGGGAATGAAACTAAGGTCAGATTAAATTGATAATTTCAGCTATATGAGCATTTCACACATTAAGATGCCTAATTTATACATCTAATAAAGTTGACTGTGAACATGTGAAATCATATATTTAATTTTTAGATACCATCCCACTTATAAAGAATTAGTTATGACAGAAAATAAATAACATTTTTTGTTATATATTCCTAGAAACTGACCTGGTTTAAGTGACAACAAATTAAAATACGAAAACAAGATAAAACTAACCAAAACCAAACCTGCTTGCTAAAAGTAACATAGGTAACAGAAAGCCATAGTTTTGAAGAGCTGGTGTGTATCAGAAAGGACCTCAGGAGCAAATACTGAAATTAGTAAAAGTGGGACAGGGTCTTCTGTTTTTGCTATAAAGTAAGAAGCGATGTTCTTTAAATAAGAAGCTTAAAAGCTAAGAAATAGAAACAAAATGTACTTTTAGTCTAATGTTATACGGACTACAGTAAATTTCAAACAAACTGTATGTGTATGAATGTATATATGTACGTATAGGCATATTTTTTACCAGTGCCTATATTTTTACCAATAAATAAAATTCTGATTCCCTTGCCTTTGTCCTAGCAAAATGAACTGAAGTTCATACCAATTATACAATTTGACAATATGTACTCCTTGAAATTAAAAAATCCTAAAGTGATCAATTTTATTTCTAAACAGACCTCAGTCATCTCAGACTTTTTTGTTTCAGTATTTCCACAAAAGAATAATTACAAAATTAATGAAATGTTGTACAGTTCTTATTTGGGAGAATAACCTGACTAAAGCAGACCACTCACTAATAAAGTGCAACTTAATAAATCATGTGGAATCTTATTTTGTTCAAACCCTTACTAACTCCTAGCACCATCTGTTACCATCAAAACTATATGACAAGATATGATATATAATTAATAGGTAAACAACAATCTAATTAAAATGGACAAATACTCCATGTTCCTGCCATTTGGGAGCTCTAATTACAGACTAAATTTTAAGCTTGAATTAAATATTTAAGCTGGAAAATTAACTTTCCTTCTCGAGCCTTGAATACATTAATACAGATATGTGAAGCGACTTCCTGATGGGAACTTAAACATGTAATTTAGTTTCATCAAAGCAGTTACTAATTGTTAAGCAGCAGTACCTTACCATATGTACACAATAGCTATTTAGAGCTGAAAAGGTGGTTCTAAAGCACCCCTCTGCAACTCTTTCCTGACATAAATATAAAATGTATATACAGCACAGCAGTAAATACTACACATTGAAAATAAATTACTTAGAGTCTTCAGCTTCCGGTGATTTCTGAAGACGATTAGAAACCGGTCTAAATAAACAAAATATACCTATATTTGACAAGATGAAAACTGCACACAAATATAAAAAGCGTAAGATATTCAAGAACAAAAAGCATCCAGAAATAATATTAGATCACACAAAATTGATTTTTAAAAACCCTGACCTACTGGGTCAAAGTAATGATTTAAGACACTATATCAATTCTTCTTTTCTTCCTACCTCTTCAAAGAATATAGCATACTCTGACAACAATATTATAGAAAGATTTAGAAAGATAGGTGAATCTTTTTCTAAATTTTTAAATTCATTTTGGAATGTGGGAAGCATAAGATTTCAGAGCAAATTACCCTAATGGGCACCTGTTTAAGAAAATAAGCACTACAAGGACATAAGAAATATATAGTTTTCCTTGCTATTTTATTTCGCACATATAGAAAATGAGAGATTGGTAAGAAAAGGTGTGATCAGTTATTTTAAAAATAAGTTATTCTAATTCTTTATAAACATAAAAACAATGGTAGGTCAAATATATTAACACAGTTTGATTATGAAAGAGAACACCTTCAAGGAGTTAGTGGAAACTGCTTTTGTTTATATATTACATATTTTGTTGTTAAACATTAAGTAGTATAACTGTTAAAACTATACTAAAAATGACCTTATTTTTGTAATTACATAGAAATAGTAGTACATTGCACTGTTTACTAGTAACATTCAAGGCCAATAACAAGAATATAATCCTTGCTTACATTAAATGTCCTTTATTTGAAAATTTACCATAATTTAAGTAAATTTAAATTTAAATCATTATAAGATCTGCATTTAAGAATAAAATTTTTTTTGTCTTTTGACAAAATAATATATTTTTACTATTTTATATTTATTACTAGTGGTCCAATGCACGAATTCATACACCAGTGGGGTCCCTCAGCCTGGCCTGCTAGATAGGGCCAAAGCAAGCTCTCTGACATCCCCCGAGGGATCCTGGACTGTGAGAGGATACAGACCAGGCCGAGGGACCCCTGTGTAGGATCGGGGCCAGGGAGGGAAGCGAGAGGTTAGTCAGCCAGGGAGAGGCCACGGGAGGGCTCCAGGATGTGTCTGGTCCTTCTCGCTCAGTCCCAATCAGCTGGACCCCACAGCAAGCTAACCTACCAGTCAGAGCATCTGCCATCTGGTGCTCAATGTATGTCATAGTGACTGGTTGACTGTCTGCCCCATGGTGTTTAGTGCACATCATATCAAGTAATTGAGCAGCCTTAGCATATTACACTTTGATTGGTTGAACAGTCGAACACTTGGGGGGTGGGGGGGGTCCCTCAGCCCGGCCTGCACCCTCGCAATCCCTGCGGGATCAGGACTAAACCAAGCAGTCGAACATCCCTCTCGCAATCCAGGACCATTGGCTTCTAACTGCCTCTGCCCGCCTGATCGCCCCTAACTGCTCACCTGCCTGCCTTATCACCCCCTAACCACTTGCCTGCCAGCCTGATAGCCCCTAAACACTCTGCCTGCCTGCCTCATCACCCCTAACTGCCTCTGCCTCGGCCCCAGCCACAGCAGCTTCATCTGAAAGGACATCCAGAGGGTCGTTCAGCTGTCTGGTCTAATTAGCATATATGCTTTTATTATTACAGATTATTGGTCTAGGGGTTTTTCTGTGTGTTTTCTTTTTTAATATATTTTGATATTTTACAGAGAAGAAGGTAGAGGGATAGAGAGTCAGAAACATTGATGAGAGAGAAACATCGATAAGCTGCCTCCTGCACACCTCCTACGGGGGATGTGCCCACAACCAAGGTACTAGTGCATGCCCTTGACAACAACAGAACCCTTCAGTCCATAGGCCAATGCTCTATCCATCGAGCCAAACCAGTTAGGGCTGGTCTAAGTTTTTGCTAATGAGTAATTTTATTGTCTATATTTGGAACCAACATTTCCTTGTATCTGCTCCTTCCAAAAGTTGACAAAATTAAACTCATGCTTAAATTTCACTCATTTAAACTATAGAATATTTGATGTTCCTAGTATAGTAGTGATCCCTAACTATCTGAATGTGAAGATACTTTTTTTTTTTAATATATTTTATTGATTTTTTTTTTTGCCCCCCTTCCTCCCTCCCACACATCCCCTCCCTCCCCAGAGTTTTGTGTCCATTGGTTGTACTTATATGCATGTATAAAAGTCTTTTGGAAGATACTTTTTAAATTTCAAAATATATCACAGATCTGCCCTACACACAGTTAGGTTAATATACTTCACTGGCAGAATACACTATATATATATATATATATATATATATATATATATATATATATATATATATACATATATATATATATACGTGTGTGTGTGTGTGTGTGTGTGTGTGTGTATATATATATATATATATATATATATATATATATATATTCCCCTAATGTTTCCTAAGGAATCATTGCCACAGACTAGCAAATTCCCACAAAAAGAAAATAAGGACACCCTCTGAACAATCTGTTAAGGTGAATATTTATTTTCATGTTATTCTATGTTACACAAAGATTAACAAACGAAGGACTATCTAAATAGCACTGAGAGATTAAAAACTCCATCCTGAAGGATGTGATGGATACACTAAATCTGGCTCATTTAAGTAGCATGATTGTTTTCTGATATTAAATCAATCAACTGGAAGATAACAGAAGTTCCTCCATAATGCAGGCTAGAAAAGTCTATTCAATTTTATTTTAAATCTATGCTGTAAAAGTATATGCCATGGAATTTACTAAGATGACAACTATATAGATATGAAATTCATGACATATTGATTCAACATATTGAATTGGTTTTTAAAACCAATTTATATAAATGATTGTAATAGTCTATATTATGTTTAGCCATTGAGGCATATGGTAGCAAATTTGAATTTAATTTTAAATAAATTTACATAAATATAAAAAGTTCAGTAATTTTTATCCACCCTGCATATGAAACAGAAAAAATAAAATAAAAAAAACAGAGGATTGTACTTTACAAATGCACTTGAGGCTGAATTTCAAACAAACCAGAAATCTGTTTATTCTTAAAAAGAAACATAAAAGGAATTGATTTCCATAAGAAAAAAAGTATTCGATAGGGAAGGTACTACTAAATATTAAACAGTAAATATTTATATTTATACATAGAATTTATAAATATATCTATATATATACTCATAAGTAAATATAAATTACATTTACTATATATTTTTTTAAATTAATATAAATTAAAAAATCCTAAACTGACGTATAGTATACACATATTCAGATGGAACTAATAATTAAGACAGGAGTACAGCCAAAACCGGTTTGGCTCAGTGGATAGAGCGTTGGCCTGCGGCCTGAAGGGTCCCGGGTTCGATTTTGGTCAAGGGCATGAACCTTGGTTGCGGGCACGTCCCTGTTCGGGGGTGTGCAGGAGGCAGTTGACCGATGATTCTCTCTCATCAATGTTTCTAACTCTCTATCCCTCTCTCTCCCTCTCTGTAAAAAATCAATAAAATACATTTTAAAAAAGAGAGAGACAGAGTACAGTAACTCAATTTTGGAGAACTTACATACTTTACAAAATGAAAGTATTTTTAAAGGCTATTAAGTTTTTCTTGATAGGTACCACAAAGTCAGAGATTTTATCCCTTATATAAGGATGTTCCAACTTCCTAGCATTAGGGCTCAAGCTATGATTAATTTAAGAGACTGAGCTGGAAAAAATACAGGCTCTGAATATGGGGGATAAAAGTGTGAAATAAAGCAATCTTGATAACAATCATTTACACCTTGACATCACCTCATCCCTAGTTCCATCCAAATAATTAAAATTCTAAATATATTAAGCAAAAACTAAGATATGATCCCTAAATTAAGTTTACAGTTTAGTTTATCAGCGGCATTTTCAAATGTCTACCTTTGCCAATTGCTTTACAGATATTTGTCTGATTCTCTAAACCAGTGTTTCCCAAACTTTTGACATATGTGCATCCCTTTTATAATTTTCGTAACGCTGAACACTCCTCGTACTCATGAGAATGTAGAATTAGGCGCAGCTAAGCACGGTGCAGTGCATATCCCCACCAAACTCCAGTGCAGCAGTACCCCCACCAAACTTTTCCGTACCTCTGTGTCTAAGGTAACACAACTAGAACTCAGATCTCTAGTGCCGAACGCTGTTTATGATACTATTTTCCCTAAAATTTTATTCTAAAAATATTCAAAGATACATAAAGTTGCAGGAATGTTACAGAGAACATTCATATACCAACTATCACTGACATTTTACTATATTTACTTGCTTTATCACTTATCTATCCATCAGACCATCATTTTTTATGCATGTCAAAGTTGCAAAAGCTATATTACTTTTTCAACATTTTATTATATTTTCAAGTATGCAGAAAAGTTGAAAAAATTTTACAGTGGACACCCACCTAGAATCTTCAATTACATTTTTGAATTCTTGTTTTACTATATAATGTCTATCTATTTGTCCACCCTTCTGTCAACCTTCCTTATATTAATTTTAATTGCCTAAATTATTTAATACAACTTCTAATCCTCCTCTGCAAGAGGAGAGCTAAAGGTTATTTGTATATATTTAAAACTGTTATCTTAAGCTTTATTACTTTCAGTTCATTTCATTTCAATCCCTTAGTACCCCTTTCTAGTTCTACTTCATTCCCTATCAACCCTAGAGTAGATGAGCTACTATTTCAACTGTTTTACCAATACATTCTCTTTTCTTGCTCTTTCCTGAAAACTTTCCAACACTTGCCCAATCACCTTCTCTGACTTTATATTGAAATTACAAGGCCTAAGAGATCTACACCAGAAGACAAAACAGACCTCAAGGTAAAGTTTAAAATGTTGCTTCTCTAACAAAAGGAGACTATTGTCTGGCTCTTTATTCTTTCACTTTCTTTGTTTTTTTTTAAATCCTTTTTCTTCCTATGCATCAAAGACTACAGGCAGCCATCCTGCTTGTCACTACACTCAGATATGACTGAACCCCTGCAGTTAACGCAAGTGAAGTTCACATTGGAAACATGTGACCCAAAAAAGTCTTAAACACTAAAACGAACAAACAAAAACTATTTAAACATAGAAACCATTTCTTACTCCATGTTGCTCATACTCAATATATTCCATTAAAAATTTATATTAAAATTTCTGAATTACATATGCCACTCAAAGCAATTTTCTCACACACACACACACACACACACACACACACACACACACACACACGTCTTCCTTTTGGAAAGTATTTCACAAACGAACTTTTAGAAAAAGAATTTCAGTATGATTAGGCCAAGAGTGTCACACTACTCAGCCCACAGTACTTGCAGACAGTGGAAAGCATTCCAAAAGACATTTCCAGACAAATTCCAACAGAAAAAAGAGATGGACAGCAAGCAATAACTGTCCTGGCTGGGAATTACCAGTAAATTTATTCCTATGGTGAAAGGATTTATTCTTTATGCCATGAGAACATAAGGTAAGAACAATAATTCTTGCAAGTTTTGTACTCAATTCAAAATCTATTTTGCAGGGTAATATATACCAACAAAGAATGACTGTAAATAAGAAAGAACTACAGGGGGGGGGGGGGGGGGGAGAGAATGCAGATTTGTCCAGTGTTGCTAAGTGATTAAGCATCGGGCCCATGCACCAAAGAGTCATGGGTTTGATTCCAATCAAGGGCACAGACCTGGGACGCAGGTTCAATCCCAGGCTCCAGTCTAAAAAATTAAAAAATCAATGGGAAAATATCCTCAGGTGCGGATTAACAACAACTAAAACTAATAAAAAACAAAAACAATGCAAATTCTCTGAAAATAAAAGAAAATTTTAAACAAGTATGCAATGAACATCAACATTACTGATAGTTCAATTTCATTCAAAAATTGACATAGACTTAAAAATTAAATTCTTGGCATTATAAACATGATAAATAAATAAATACTTTTGGTTAATATATTTTTCACATCAAGCACTTTATGAAATTTTTCCTCAAAAATCTACTTTTGCCATAGCCAGTGTGAATCATTGATTGGGCTTGTCCCATGCACCAAAAGGTTCAATTCCAAGTCAGGGCATATGCCCGGGTTGTAGCTTAGTCCCTGGTAAGAAGTATGTAGGAGGCAGCCAATCTATGTCTTAATCAATGTTTCTCTCTCCTTGTCCCTTCTTCTCACTCTAAAACTCATTAGAAAATCTTTTTTTTTTAATCCATTATTATCAAAGTGTTCAATCACTAAAAATAGAATTCTATTTCTTCATTTATTTTGATACTTTTACCCATCTCATAAATTATATATTTCTTGGACTTTAACAACCTATCCTCCTAGAATTTTCATATATTGGAGGAAAAAAAGGGAAATCTTCTACACTAATAAAAGAGAATCATGCAAATTGACCATCACTTTGTGACCTCCACCAGCCAATCAGGAGTGAGTATACAAATTAACCCTACAAAGATGGTGGCCCCGTCCCGCCAGCCACTCTGGGCCTCTGGGCAGCTTGCATGCAGGTGAGGAGTGGCCAAGTAGGGTGGGACGCCTTGCTATGAGGGGGACAGCAGGGAGCAAAGGGAGCTATAGAAGCGGCGCTCTGGAGCAAAGCCTGAAGGTTCCAGCTGGAGAGAAGAC
This sequence comes from Pipistrellus hanaki, assembly GCF_964339955.1. NCBI lineage: Eukaryota > Metazoa > Chordata > Mammalia > Chiroptera > Vespertilionidae > Pipistrellus > Pipistrellus hanaki. Next base: position 39,593,104 of record NC_140515.1, read on the forward strand.
TGAAGGCTCTGGCTGGAGCAAAGACAGAAGGGGGCGGCCAGAGCAAAGGCCTGAGTCCTGGGTGCCTGCTGGCAGCCAGGGGAAGGAAGGTCTACTGCACAAATCTTTGTGCAATGGGCCTCTAGTAGATAATAAAAAGCTAATATGCAAATAGTCCCCTCAGGAGTTTGACTAATCAGGAGTTCGACTGCTTACTACGATGTGCACTGACCACCAGAGGGCGGCATGGAATGAAGGAAGGCCCCGATAGGCTCCGATTGCCCGCCAGGCCTAGGGACCCTACCCATGCACAAATTTCATGCACTGGGCCACTAGTATAAATACATCTATTTAAAAGTGGATGACTTTAAAACTGATCTTTACAACATATACATCCCATGTTTTTTAAATACTTTAAAGAACAAAAAAGGAGGGGAGGGGCAAAGAGGCTTTAAAAGCATCAAGGAAATAAAGATGAACAAGTAATAAGGCAGCATGTTGTAAACTTTGGGTAATTTTAAGTACTTTAGGTATTTTTAAATAAACTTTAGTTAATTTTCTAAATTATTTTAATTTAGAAAGAAAGTCTCAATTCAGTTATAAATATGTTTTTAAAAATAGCACACTATACCTTAGAGAATCTGGATAGTAGATTTTTAAACAAGCAGCAACACAGAAAAAAAATATATAAAATACCTCCTCCTTATGCTGCATTTATTCAATTTGTGAACTCCTACTGCAAATGGTCCTTGAGACAATATTATAAAAGATTTATAAAACAAAATGGATAAATATGACCATTTATTTAAAATTCAAGCAATTTTTCAAATCTCTATTTCTATTCAGAGTGTCCAATTATCTACAAGATATATACAGGCTGCAATACAAGCTATTATGATTGATTTTTTTTAAACAAAAATACCAGCACATATATACACATAATGAATCTTATCTCCCTTCAAAGTACCCATTTTGGGCAGCTATATATCAATTCCACTGAAGAAAAATAAAAAAGAGGCATTCCTAAAATACTTTGATTAATGGATTATGTATACATCTTCCCAAGGGGACGACTTCAAAGGGAATAACACACACAGTTGAATAAATAGGCTTTGATATATTTGTTTAAAAATTCACCTAATTTATAGTCACATGTAATATAGAAAACAAGCTGTAAAAGACATAAAGTTCTCTGAACAAATAAATTTCCATTTGAAATTAAAACATTCAAAATAAATATTTTCTTGCCACCCAATAGTAAGAAAATGGAAAGTGATAAGGTATAGGAAGGTAAGTATTATAAAGTCAAATGAGGATGAAAGGCCATTATGTTTACCATCTTTTGAGAATTAAGTGACTATTGAGGACGAAGAAAAAGACCTTCAAACCTACAGCAAGCATTCTATAACAAACAGCAACAAATTCACTGGAAATAGTCTTTAAAGTTTACACTGGCATATTATGTTTTACGAAGCATTACTTCATATTTTACTTTCAGTTGTAGTATATGCAGAAGTGATTCCAACTAATAAAAATTCATCAAAAAAATGCAACTCATGTTTAAATAAACTACGTATAGAAAAGCACACTACTGTCAATTCAATTTTAGCATCTAAAAGACAGTAATTTTTACTCTACCCATGCAATGTTTTGAAATAGATATAATTTAAAACCTTATAACTTGTAATTACTATATTTATGCATCTATATTTATGCATCTAGAAATATCCACACAATTTAAAATTATATATTTTCTTCAATTCATCTTAATCTAAAAACTCTTCCCAAAGTAGTTTTTACTTTTAAAAAAATTTTTACAAGGCATGTGATTTTACCTTTTTTGTTTATTTGTTATGAAAATGCTACAAAACGAATACGTTGACCACAAATCCTGGGTGTTCAATGCCTTCAATCAAACCACTACAATTAATATGAAATTCTAAATACAGAATATAATACCACATAAATACTATAACAGCCAAGTCCTGTCTAAGAAGCCATATGTTTTTTCCCATTGTTCAAAAAAAGGAGATGACTTCCCGTCACTTATGTTTCTTATTAGCAAGGTGATTTATGCCACAATCACTAAAAATGCCAGCAAGTGAATGAGAAAATGCATAGTGACTGCACCAGATGTGCACAATAAACAGGAATCCCATTGTAATCTCTGGTACTTAGTTTATATGAAGGTAATGTAGGAAACACTCTTGGATATGGCAAAGTCACTCTTTTTTTACATTTGACTATAAATGATATGAAATAAATTGTGTGTTTTATACTTTATGGCATGCATACATTGATAAATTAGGTACCGTTTTGTATCCCGACTTATCTACAAGACAAACCTGGCTAAGATCATGGGGATTAATTGCTTCAGAAGTGTGAAATGCAGCTTTTCCATTCTTTTCTGCACACTCAGTGAAGAAACAATGATTAATCACTGTTTAACTATTCTCTTGAGGATCTATAAGATTGCCAAAGCAGGACTTATCCTCATAAATCCAAAAAATACAGGTTTAGATTTGTTGCCAACAACTGAAAGCACATGAACTTAAACCCATTTGTTATCAGATTAAAATAATGTCAAGGTTTAGAACCCCACTGGTACACAATTCTCTTTTAATCGGTGACTTCAATAGAAAATTAGATCAACACAAAGTATAATGAAAGCATTTGTATTTTATAAAATAATAAACATATCTTTTAAAAATTATAAAATATCTACAGCCTAATAAAATCAAACAACATACTACTGAACTTAAACTGATAACCATCCTTATCTATATAAATACTTCAATTCCTCTGTGCTATTTATAAAAATTAAAATACATAGTATCACATGAAAAACAATTTTCAAATGGCTCTTTCACATGGAAAATGGCTACTTATTCCAAGATACTTTATTCCAGACAGCTATAGCTGAATAACAATTATGTGGATAAAATTTCTTAGCTCCAATATATTTATAAGACTTTATAAGACTGAAAATAGAAAACTCAAAACTTTAAGCCTATACTATATATGATCCAAAAATATGTAACATTTTGCACAGAAGTACATCAGAAGAGAGGTTTCAAATATATTCCAAGTAATTAAGGCTTTCAAAACATCTTCAGCCAATATTCATTACATTCTGAAGAAATTAAGTAACTTGTAAGTTGAGGCAAAATTATTTTTCACTCTATAAAACTCTGAGTACATATTTTTAATAACTGAAACCTCATTCTGTCTCAATAAAACATTAATATCATAATGGCTAAATCATTACAAATAAAAAATTTTTTTAAATCCCCATTAAGTGGGTCAGCTGTTCATAAACTATAAAGTAAGTATTCCTAAATGGGAATAATCTAAAAATTCAAATTTTAATGTAAAATAAAGTCAGTTCTCAATTATAAAGGTTCCGTTTTCTATTTGTCTGATTACATGTTCATATAACTTTCTTCCTTCCAATTCATGATGCTTCTTTTCAGGTCTACTAGGTACCACAAGAAGACTAGCAGAACTACAGGAACAGGAGGTCAATTTCACTGTTCACTGTCTTTTTAAAAGTGAGTAACAGAAAGAGAAAGTGAAACATATTCTGTATTTTCCACACTTCACTTTTATTTTGAGTTGGCTGTTAAGCCATTATTAAAAAGTGAAAGTTATGTCTAGTTCGTGTATATTAAAAATCTAAAACATTTCACAATAAACTTCCCAAAAAATTGATTTTCTTGACATGATCCATTTTTTAAAAGAAAACATTTAAAAATGACATTTATTTAAGTGTTAACTGAGTATCTACCACAGAGTGAATAGTTAATATTTGTTGATAACATTAAATGCATTTACATTGCATCTAATCTTGAAGCTGATAATATGCTACAGTCAATTGAAAAACAATTACCCTTTTACAAACTTCTCCCTACATTCCCAAATATCTTTCGAATTAAAATATTTCAATTCAGCACTAGCCAGTCTGGCTCAGGAGATAGACCGTCAGTCTGCCAACTGAAGGGTCCTGGGTTCAATTCCAGTAAGGGTACATGGCTGGGTTGCAGGCTCACTCCCTAGTATGGGGCATGCAGGAGGCAGCCAATCAAAGACTCCCTCTTCATTGATGTTTCTAGCTCTCTCTCTCCCTTCCTCTCTGAAATCAATAAAAAATTTATATATATATATATATATATATATATATATATATATATATATACACACACACACACACACACACACACACACACACACATAAATATTATATATATTTCAATTCAATGAAACATATTTAGGAAGAACCATCCTTCTGTGTTACTCAAATTATACCACTAGCATAAAACCGCACAGAGATAATAGTTTGCCTTGAAAAAAGAACTATTAGCATGGAATTGAAGGTTCAGGGACAGACATCAATATTAGCTTCTATATTTTGGACAAGTTTGAGAAGAATTGGCATTATTTCTCCTTTAAATATTTGATAGAATTCACCAATGAAGCCATGTAGTGCTGCACCTTTCTTTGTTGGAAGGTGTTTTTGTGTGTACTTTGTTTGTTTGTGTGTGTGTGTGTGTGTGTGTGTGTTTAAATATATTTTTATTGATTACAGAGAGAAAGGGAGAGGGAGAGAGAAACATCAATGATGAGAGAGAACTATTGTTCAGTTGCCTCCTGCATGCCTCACACTGGGGATTGAACCTGCAACCCAGGTATGTGTCCTGACCAGGAATCGCACTGTGACCTCAACCGCTGAGCCATGCCTGCTGGGCTGTTGGGAGATTTTTAATTATTGAAGCAATGTCCTCCTAATAATTGATCTGTTCAGATTATCTATTTCTTCGTGATTCAGTCTTGGTAGGTTATGTGTTTCTAGATATATATCCATTTCGTCTAAGTTGTCCAATTTGTTGGTATATAATTGTTCATAGTATTCACTTATGATTCTTTGTATTTCTGTGGCATTAGTTCCAATATCTCCTCTTTCATTCCTAATTTTGAGTCCTGTCTCTTTTCTTAGTACACCTAGCTAAAGGTTTGTCTATTTTGTTTATCTTTTTAAAATAAATGGCGATTTCATTGATAGTTTTTCTTGTCATTCTAGTCTCCATTTCTTGCTCTTTATTTCCTTTCTTCATAAACCTTGTGCTTAGTTTGTTCTTTTTATTTCTAGTTCCTTGAGGTATAAAATTCAATTGTTTATTTGAGCTCTTAAAAAAAAAAAAGGAATTTATCACTATGAATTTCCCTCTCAAAAATGCTTTTGCTATAGTTGGATTAGGAACAATTTTTACCTTCTTTTTACTTTCCTACACACACCAAACTTCCTATGACAACGTATTACTTTTTTAATCAGAAAAATGCTTGTAACCTTTTAAAAGAATAGAAAAGCTACATAAAATGGGGGTACTAGCCGGGACCGGTTTGGCTCAGTGGATAGAGCGTCGGCCTGGGGACTGAAAGGTCCCGGGTTCGATTCCGGTCAAGGGCATGTACCTTGGTTGCGGGCGCATCCCCAGTAGGGGGTGTGCAAGAGGCAGCTGATCGATGATTCTCTCTCATCGATGTTTCTAGCTCTCTATCCCTCTCTCTTCCTCTCTGTGAAAAATCAATAAAATATATTAAAAAAAAAAATGGGGGTACTAGAAGAGACCACTTTGGGAAAGTATCTGGGTTATTCTAAGCTGATATATAGAAGTAAAAAAGATAAAAATGTTTTTTAAAACCAAGAATGTCTTAAGGACATTAGCATATATAATTTATGTAGGTGAGACAAAAAGGAATAGAATAAAGAAATACACTCCTTGTATAAGGATGATTCTATCAGATTTTCCCCAATTCAAATTTTGAGTAATATTTGTATCTATTCTTACTATAGAAGAATCTTAGAGTTTCCCAGCAGTTGCTCAGTTCTTTCACCAAATCATTTTATAGCTTGTACTGAATGGAGAAAGATGAGACGCATACAGGAGACAGGATAAAAGCAACCTGACTGAGACAGACATCAAATTACCTGATTCCATATACCTTTCTAACACGTCAGCCATGAACAAATGTACAAATGATCTAAGGCAAGGTATTTGAAACTGTAAAAGTGATCTGCTATTAAATAGGGAAATAAATTTAGTTACAAACACCAGCATGTATTAAATAAAACATACAAAAATATAACAGAAAAGAGCACTGCCAGGGAGTCAGGCTAAAAACTCTGAACTTTTGTTTCAGTTTCATTTTTACATTTATACCTGTGGGAAATGACTTAAAATGTACATTTCATTTCTTACTATGGATTGTGGTAAAAAAAAAAAAAAAAATTTTTTTTTTAATGGGAGGGACTAAACTTTAACTAAGATACCTTTAACTCTAAGTTCAATCATTCTTGCTTCTCTAAGAAATTTAATGAATGTTGGAGGGAGGGAAGAAAGAAAAAGGAAAGAGATGGATACAAAAAGCATTCCCTAAGGAAAGTGCTAAGTCTGATGATTGCAATACATTTTAAAGCCCCCTTTGCAGGCTCAGATAAAGGAGAAAGAAAACAATGAGGAAAAGGAAGACTGGAAGCTAGTGAACAGATAGATATGAGGTGGACAGAAACAAGTCAGGTAATTCTAAATAACCATGTATGAGGGCAACATTATTCCTTAAGGGATCCTACAATCAAAAACCAGTAGAAGTGTATCAACACACGTGTATGCACACCCACAAATACATACATACACATATTTTATTTTGTACAGGAATCTATGAACACATCATTACAGCAAGGATATTGTTGAAATGAAAGTTTATGCCCCCCAAACTCAGATGTTGAAATCTGCCTTCCCAATGCAATGTGTAAGGAGTAATGCTTTTTAATTAAGTCATGAGGGTGCAGCCCTCATGAATGACTTTAATGTCTTTGTAAGAAAAGATACCAGAAAGTTCTCTCCTTCCTTCCACCATGTAAGGACACAGTAAGAAGGTAATTGTCTATGAACCAGGAAGTAAGTCCTCACCAACACAGAATCTGATCGTACCTTGATCTTGGACTTTCTAACCTTCAAAAAGGTGAAAAATAAATTTCTGTTGTTTACAGGTCACCCAGTCTATGGTATTTTTGTTATAAAGCCTGAACAAAGTAAGGCAGGTATTAATATTAAATTTTTAAAGATACACTTTGAGTAAAAATATGCTTACCTTTTATAAGAACTTTATTGATCCACAAACCTCACTGACACTTGAAAATGCATGCTCTTGTTATGTGTAAAAGAATTTCTCAGGCTCAGGACAAAAATTTCTCCAAATACAGGTCTTAGTTGAAAATTGGAAGTAAAGAAGAATCAGTAAATAAAGATCAGCAGAGTTCTTCTTCAACTAAGCCGCTGGAAAAACAGCAAATACCTAAAAAATAAACAAATAAAATAGCTTCAAATATTCCTATTCCAGAAGGAACCCTAAACCAGAGCAAAAATGTAAAAGGCAGGCTGGAAAAATTTTATGTCATTATATTTTAGGTTTTTAGGGACAAGTGTTAAGTCTAGTCACTAATCATTCTTTCTATTTTCTATTTTATCTCCTGGAAGGAAGGGAATAATTTTATAATACCTAAAATAAAAGGTATTATAATATTTAAAAAATGCAAAATACCTCACTATAAAACAAATCATAAAACTTCATTTCATTGCAATGACAGAAAAATGTTCAAATAATAAACACACTACTCTATTAATACATAATAAAATATCAAGCAAAAAATCACATGAAATAAAAATGGAAATTTGACATTTGAAAACAAATATGAAAAAAATTCCATTGAAAGTGGATTCCAAGGAATTAATAAGATATAAAATTAAAATACAGACATTAGTGTGGCAATATTATTTGTGAATTAAAAATTAATTTCGTAATCTTTTTGCCGAAATATCTTATCATCTTTAATAATATACTTTCACAAATCATTATCTGACACAAATATCTCTCTATATAAAATCTGCAAGAATGACAACTGAATTTCTTAAACAGCTATCAATATAAGTAAAGAACTTCTTAATAATAATAATTTACTAAACATATTATCACTCTCTTCTACAATAGATTTCATTCTATATTAGTTTATTTTAATCCCAAAAATCTTTTAGAGTTTATCAGTAGTTCAGCATATAAAAAACGGATAACAGTAATTAGGCAATATAATATAAAACATAAATCAATAACATAAAACTGAAAAATATTAGGATAACAGAAGTAACTGAAATCTACTAAGATTCAGAAAAAATAATTCCTTAACTACATTTTAGCATCATATACTACTAAAACCAAATAACAAAACAGAATTTCTGAAGAATACAAATATATGTAGGATTGATCTCTAAAAAGATTTCCAATGTTTTATGCTCTTGTAGTAAATGAAATTCATGTTTTATTAAGAGAGTGTTTTATCACATTCTAATGCAGCATTTCCTCATTTTAACTTTCAATCTCATCTGAAAAAGTTATAAACAGCATGTTTCTAAATTATCCTACCTAATAAAAGAGTGATATGCAAATTAACCATCACTCTGCTACACCCACAAGCCAAGCCCACCAACCAATCAGAGCAAGTATGCAAATTACCTCCAACCAAGCTGGCTGCCACCACAGAGAGCAGTTGCTTGGCTCGGTTTTCCCTGGCAATGGAGGAAGCCAAGCTTTCCACACACTCTGGCTGGCCCAGGCCTCCACTCAAGGATATAAAGTTTCAATTACAGAAGATAAATCCCAAGAAAAATGGCGGCAGCCAGGGAGCTGGAGAGAGCAGGTTAGGGTTGCCCCCGGCAATGGAGGAAGCCAAGTTTTCCACCTGCCCTGGCCAGCCTAGGCCTCCAGTCCAGGCTACAAAGTTTCAATTATAGAAGGTAAATAAACCCCAACAGAAATGGCTGCCGCCATTGGCTCTGCTCTAGGCTACAAAGTTCCGATTGTAGAAGATAAATATATCCCAGATACCAGGGCCTCCGCTTGGGTCACCAAGGGGCAAGGCTGGCCTGCAAACCACCACAGGCCCCTTGCCCAGGCCACCACACACTCCAAGGGAACCCTCACCCTGATCCAAGACACCCTTTAGGGCAAACCAGCTGGCCCCCACCTATGCACCAGGCCTCTAACTAATAAAAGATTGACCATCACTCCAACACACAAGATCAAGATAGCTGCCTCACGTGTGGTCAAAGATCATTCTCCCATGTGGACACAAGATGGCCACCACAAGATGGCCAGTAGGGGAGGACAGTTGGGAGGGCAGTTGGAAGTGATCAAGTCTGCAGGGGAGGGCAGTTGGGAGGGACTAGGCCTTCAAGGGAGCAATCAAGCGTGCAGGAGAGGGCAGTTAGGAGTAACCAGGCTGGCAGAGGAGGGAAGTTGGGGGCAAACAGGCTGGCAGGGGAACAGTTAGATATCAATCAGGCTGGCATAGGAGTGGTTAGGGGTGATCAAGCTGGCAGGCAGAAGCTGTTAGGGGCAGTCAGGAAGGCAGGCAAGTCAGCAGTTGGGAGCCAGGAGTCCTGGATTGTGATAGGGATCCCAGGTTGGAGAAGGTGGTGGCTGGGCTGAGGAACCCCCCACCATGCACGAATTTCATACACTGGGCTTCTAGTATAATATACTAGTGACCCAGTGCATAGATTCATGCACATTGAAAGGAAATTAATTAGAAGGTTCCAGCGGGGCGGGACTCAGTGAAATGGGCTGGACATGCCCTGGAGTCAACCCCTCATGGTCCCTCCCTGGTTGGCTGCACCTGGGGTGGCACAGTGGCTCAAAGGGTGTCTGTGGAATGGGCGGGGTCCCTCCAGCAGGTGGGGTCCCTCGGCCAGGCCTGAGGGTATCGAGCCAAAACCAGCTCTCCGACATCCGAGGGGTCCTGGAATGCAAGAGGGCAAAGTTGCTGTGGTACAGGGTGTGGAACGCAAACGCAAGTGTACAGTAAACCAGATTCGGGGCCAAGAGTGCTCCAGCAACAACATAACCCATGGCAGAAGGTGGAATTGCATGGCCCCACAAGGAATCAGGCTCCCCCCTCTCTGGTTTCAGGGTGTGTCACCCAAGAACCGCTGTTTCCAAGACACTGCAACTTAACAGCACCTGCGTTAAGCATCTTTCCCCTGGTGGTGAGTGTGCATCATAGCTACCGGTCAGATGGACACTTAACATATTAGCCTTTTATAGATGTATGAAAAATACCTAAATATTGCCAGCAGCTGCTTGAACAGCAACATATTTGCTTGGTTTTTCTGGATGGTAGAAATAAAGTTGCTAAATCACTAAAATAATGTGGTTTAGCAATTTTATTTCTCATCTTTCCCTTATAAAAATACAGACCATTTTTATTCTATGGATTACTCTTTAAAAGTGGAAGACTTTCAAATATCTTTTAAATATTCCAACACATGTGTATTTGATGAATGTGTACTTATGAAACACAATATATACTGTCATACTAATGTGTCAATACTATTCAGAGAACAATGGCTATATCTTCAGAAAGTGTGACAGTAGCCAAAAGAAAAATTGACACTACAATCAGTATCCTGAGTAGTTGTAATTTGTTTTGTTTCTAAATACACACTTTATAACCAGGTCAATTTTACATTTCTTACACTAGTAGGATTGTAATTTATTTTCTTTCTTTTAACATATTTTATTGATTTTTTACAGAGAGGAAGGGAGAAGGATAGAGAATTAGAAACATTAATGAGAGAGAAATATCGATCAGCCGCCTCCTGCACCCCCCCCACTGGGGATGTGTCCATAACCAAGGTACATGCCTTTGACCGGAATTGAACCTGGGACCCTCAAGTCCACAGCCCGACATTCTATCCACTGAGCCAAACCAGTTAGGGTTGTAATTCCTTTTCTTGTTCTGATAGGACATATCCAATAAAAGATCTCATTGACATACCATCACAGAAACCAGAAGGGAGGAAAAAGACTACAGGAGAATCAGGAGACACGAAGACAACCTGTACAATAGTCTTCCTCAACAATCCACATGCAGAAGGAATGTTTACCACAATCTCACTGAAAGGATATACCAGTTCTTTTTCTAGTTATTCTCTATAGAATTGCATAAATACTGAGAAATCTAGAAATAGACATACATATGCATATATAAAAATTATTGTCAGTGTATAAGTTACTGCTGCCCAGGGACTGCAATAATTTATGTAACATCTGTTTTCATATTTTTCTAATTTCTTTCTTAATTAACATGCATATTTAATGCATAAATGCTCAGACCACCTCTTTTTTCTGCTGACTGTGCCTCTTTACTTTTGAAGTTGTGTACTCCTAGGAAGAATCAGGATAGATGGAAACCAAACCTTATTGAAAGCACTAATTTTTAACTGTAAAAAAACAAATAAACCAATTTTCAAGAAAATACTGAAATCTTAAGGTTTTCATAAGAACATTTCAATATGCCAACAAAGCATGCAGTAAATTAAGGTCCAAATACCAAAAAACAAAAAACAAAAGCACAAAAACATAATTCCAATTATTTATATTAATCTTGATTTCTCTTTAACTTTTATAAGAACTCAGAAATCCATTACAACTATGATTTTTTTGACTTTGTAAGTTTTGTTAGTGTTCCAAAATCTTTATGCCTCAGACAATTAACATAAATGAACACTCTCCATATAGTAAACATCAAGAAATATGCAACCAACTATTTCTTTTTTGAACTGTAAACTTCAAATATTCTGTACATGTGAGGAAAGGGGAAAGTTCTCATTCTAAAGCTCATTCAAGTACAATCAGTTTCTGGAAGCTCTTAATCTGAACTGGAGAATTCAAAACTCAAAATATTACTTATATTTAGTTTTAATAGAAAAAATAAAATTAGACATTGGTCAAGCCAATGTTACAATAACTAAAATATTGCCAAGTAACAATGCTTAAAATGCCACCACTGTGACTCCATGTATACTTACCTCACTTTAGAATTAATCACTAGTTATGTACTTCAGTCAGTCATTTAATATTTCTCTTCCATTGTCAGGGCTGTTTATAGACATTGAAATTATCTCAGCCAAGAACTTACATTTTATTTGGGAAACAGACAATAGTACCCAATAAATATACAAATACATAATTATAAGCAGAGATAAATGCTATTAAAAATATACAGTGGGGAATCATGAGATTTTACAACAGGAGACTGATTTAGTCCAGAGATCAGCAAAGACTGAAAGAAATACTGTTGAATATGAGATTGGAGAGGTATGATTCATGTAATTGCTCACTCTGAATTACTTATATATATAAATAATTCAGCTGAATACTAAAGTTTTCATTATGCTACATATTTAGTAGGTTTGGTACTAACACTCGATTAACACCAAGAAAAACAAAAACAATAGAAACTATCCAATTAAAAAATGAGAAAAGGACCTGAATAGACATTTCTCCAAAGAGGACATACATATGGCAACAAACATATTTTAAAATGCTCAACACCACTAATCATCAGGAAAATGCAAATCAAAACAACAATGAAATATCACTTCACAATTGTCAGAATGGCTAGCATTTAAAAATAAATAAATAAAGCAAATAAGTGCTGGTGAGAATGTGGAGAAAATGGAACCACTGTTGGTGAGATTGGAAATTGGTATAGGCACTATGAAGAACAAGAAAAAGATTCCTCAAAAAATTAAAAGTAGAAGTGCCAAATGACCCAGCAATTCCACTTTGGGTTATCTATATGAAGAAGAACAACCAGCAAGCAAACAAACAAAAAAACAAAACAAAACAGTAATTAGAAAAGATATATGCCCCTCCCCCCATGTTCATTGCATTATTTACAATAGCCAAAATATGGAAGCAACCTAGTTGTCCATGAGTAGATGAACAGATGAGCCTACAGAGCATTATTATACTAAATGATATGTCAAAGACAAATACCTCGTGCTTTCAATTATATGTGGAATCTAAAATAAAATGAGAATAAACAAAACAGAAATGGACCCACAATTACAGATAATACGCTAAGAGGAGGAGAGAGGAGGATGGGTAAAAAAAACAACAACAAACTAACACTCCAGCAAAATAAATACAGTAAGATCACACGTGTCAGTGCTTTTAGTCTACTAACTCAATAAACAGCAGTGAATTCATTTAAATTACATGTCATTCTTTTGCCACTTATAATGGCAACTTTTTAAATGTATTCTTCAAAAAACACTTTCAATTTATTTAAAGATTCCAAGAAAAAATATTACTCTTGGTGTCATATTGCAATAAAATGTGTAAAACTATGTATATTCAAAGACTCTTAAGAAAAATGCTCCCTGAGGTTAAAAAACTATAAATTGGTAAAATGAAAAGAAAATCATAAATGAGATATAGTATACCAAAACTTTTGGTTTTATTATCAGAACTTTTGGTTTTATTACTAACACTTCTAGTCTTATTCGTTTTTTTAAATAATGTTTTTTGTGTTGTTGTTTTTTTGCATACTAGAAATTCAATAAGAACTCTGAGGCAATTGGTTATTACTCTCTAAGGTCAGAAACCCAAATAAGACACGTGATTCTTAGGACATTAAAAAAACTAATAAATAACACCCAAAGTCAGCCTTTTAAGAAATGATCCTTGGCCCTGGCCAATATCTGGAGGGTTGATACTCCAAGGTTTCAGGTTTAGTACCTGACCAGGGCACCTTCAAGAGTTAACTAATGAATGGATACAGAAGTGTACCAATGAGCGCGCTCTCTCTCTCTCTCCCTCTCTCTCTTTCTCTCTCTCTCTCTTTCTCTCTCTCTCTCTCTCTCTCTCTCTCTCTCTCTCTCTCTCTCTCTCTCTCTCTCTCTCTCTCTCATTAAGAAGAAAAAAAAATCCTCAAAGTCTTTTGTGTTTATATTACAGTTATTTCCCTCATCCAATTATCCAATTGAACAGAAGGGAGAGGTGACAGCAAATGCATGGTTAACTATCAGACTCCTATAAGAACAGATTTCAGTAACGCTATTGAAGCCTTTAAAAAGGCTGGTAACCTACTCCGAAGTACATCCTTCCCAGTGAACCACTCACTGCATAAACTGAGTGAATACCAGGCCATTTCCCAGAGCAGTATTTGTGGAAGGGTAAAAAGCTCTAAAGATTACATTACCTAATCTAAAAGTGTTGCTGCTTTTTTGACAATGGCATAAATACTCATTGAAATAATACTTAATTTCACTGAAAACATTCAGAAGTAGCCTCATCTAAAGACTATCAACATGTAAAATGTACTTTTAAACTTACAACTGCCCTTCTACTGTAGAACCTAAGACCATCGGCTTTACAGCAAATAAACATTTTAAAAAATGACAACATCCAACACAACAATAGCCATCTAGTGTGAATGAATCAAAAGTATGCCTTTTTTTAGTCAGATCGGCAAAAATATATATATTTTTGGTATGCTGCAGAATTTTAGTTATTAGTTTATGTGTGCCATGCGATGAAAAAGTTTGAAAATCGCTAGACTAGAACACAAGAAAAGGAGGTCTTTTATTCTATCACTACCCTACTGCCTCCTTCCTGCCTCTCCCACAGTAGGGTCAGTGGAATTTTCATCAAGCATTTTTATTCTATTATTTTACTAAAATCTTTACAGTTATGATATATAGGACATAATATTATCATTAATGCTACACCAAAATAAAAAACTAATACATTATTTTTAAAAGGAAAAGTATTAATTAATTTATATAGAAATTTTAATATAATCATTTTTGAAATAAAATCATTAGCATAAGAAATGCTTAATTTAATATACTTAAATGACAGACTATTCTTCACAAGAGAAAAGTCAAATAACGCACTTTACAAAATCATAAACTTTGATAAGGTTCAGGTCAGACATTTAAAAAATATTTTTGTTAAAATCAAAGCATACACTTTGATAAACAGGTCATTTCTATATTAAACAAAAACAACAACTGAAAATAAGCCAGAACTAGTAAATAATAACAACACCCCAAAGAAAATTCTTGATATACACCCATAGCTTCAGAAAGGACAGGTAATCCCTACTCTGGCTATGCTGCAGAACATAGTAAGAAAGAGGGAAAAACTAAAAAGAAATATCTTAATCAAATTCCCCTCCAACAGTTAATTCAATTTTACTGGAGAAAATGATTAACCATGTAAAAGCTGCTATTGCTATTAAAATTAAATCAGGCATTTTCTAGAACATCTTTTTGGAAAGTAATATACAGGTAATATTTCAGAAAAGAAAAGCGATCTAAAGAGTCAGGTAATTATTTATTAAAGTAATAATTTTTAAACCTTCATTATTTGCAAGAAGTTAAAAGACTATCATTAGACTGAGGTAATTACAAACCATTAATACAAACTACAATTTAAAATATTTTCTCAATAACATCTAGTGTACACTATTAAAAAAAATTCCACATATGGTAGTGAATAAAAATGGAATACAGATTTAATCCAATTTAAAGTTTTACATACTGACCTATGTGCCTCATGGCCTCCCTCAAACATGAGGGATTTTTTTACTTGGAACTCCATGTAAATTTGAACCCACATTTTCTATCTTTCTGTACTCATTCTAATTAACAACTTAATGTACCTGCATCTAACTATAAATATTTTATTTTTTATACCTGAAACCTGCAGTTATCCAAGTTTATGAATAAAAAGAAACCCAGCCATGAAGACAGAAGAGACACAATTCAGAGATGGAAGATGCTGAGGACACCTCGCTATACCAGCAGACAGCAGCTGCGTGTTGCTGAAGGATGCCCAGGACCAAACCAGAGATGGTCAACCTGCATTACCACCATTTGTCCATCAACCAGATCTGAAATATCATAGCTGACATGTACACATAAGGAACTATTTGACATTGAAATTGGGACTCAAAAGAACTGTTGGCCGAGAAAGGAACTCACTACAGACTGATTCATTTGGCTCTCAGCATAACCATTATGGCTTGTCACAGTTTAGATTCTTACAAGGGTGTTTCTTGGATCACATGATCTCACACATCTAGAGGAAATAATGAACAACATAAACTGATGAACAAAAACAGACCCAGAGAAAGTGAAGCAGCGATCAGACTCTCAAACCTCAGAGGGAAAGTAGGGGAGGGTGGGGGTAAGGTGAAGAGATCAGCCAAAGGACTTGTGTGCATGCATATGGGCCTAGCCAGTGGCCATGGACAACAGGAGGGTGGGGGCATATGTGGGGAGGGGTTTGGGATGGGAATGGGGGATAAGGACAATTATGTGAGACAATAATCAATCAATAAATAAATTTTTAAAAAAGAAAAAGAAACCAAATTTAAGCTTAAAGAAAAAAAATTAAAAAACTAGAATATATTTGCAAATTCATAGCTGGCCCTATTGATCCTCTGTTTCATTCCTACTGACTTGACTTCAGAAGAGCTGCAATCAGTACCACAGTCCATAAGATTCAAAATGGGCTTACAGTAATCAAGGAGAAAAAAGACTGCTCATTTCCTGGAGAATAGACTAACAATCTTTTTGTTTACTGAAGGTTTTATGTTATTAAAATACTGCATATTATGCAACCAACCTCTTAGTAGCAAAGCTATCACATCATTTCATAAGATGCAGAAAACATTTTTTATAATATTCAACACCATTCATGATTTTTTAATTATTTTTTAACTATTAAAAAAAAACTACCTTAAAGTAATGAAGTGAATGAAACAAATCTTTTAAAAAATCTATAAGAAATAGAATACATAATGGTGATACATCAGAGACATTACCTTTTTAAAATAAATAAATAAAACATAGATGCCCACTATCACTTTTTTCAAATATATTTTCATTTATTTTAGAGTGAGAAAGATAGAAACATTGAAGAGAAACACTGATAAGAGAGAAACATTATCAGTCGGCTGCCTCCTGCACGCCCCCCAGTGGAGAAAGAGCCCACAACCCAGGCATGCGTCCTGACCAGGAATCAAACAAAGGACCTCTTGGTGTATGGGTTGATGGTGGGTCAACACTCAAACACCGAGCCATTGAACCACTGAACCACTGAACCACCCCACCCCACCCCACTATCACTTTTTCTGGAGATTATACTAAAACTTCAAGACAGCAATAATAAGATAAAATAAAATAAAAGGTAAAATAAGTTGTTTTTTTTTTAAAAAAAGGTGGGGTTGCGGGAAACAAAGTCATGTTTTCAGATATGAGAGTCAACTTAAGACATCCAAGAATTCAGAAAGTTTGCTGCATTTCTTATTTTAACTTAATATGTCTACTTTCCCTGATCCATGATTATCTCGTACCTTTTTGTTGCCTTATACAGTTGCATTAAGTCTTTACTAAGAGTCACTAACCAGAACTACACATTTATGAAGTTTAACAACAATGGGATAAGGTACCCCACTACAGAGATCTGTTGCATTTTCATTGCATTCTATTCTTATACCAAATTGCCTCTATAATTAAAATATCTTCATTTTGCCTGGCCAGTGGCTCAGTGGTTGAGTGTCTACCTATGACCCAAGAAGGTCACAGTTCAATCCCTGGTTAGGGCACATGCCCAGGTTGTGCTCTCAATCCCCAGTGTGGGATGTGCAGGAGGAGGCAGCCAATCAATGATTCTCTCTCATCATTTGGTGTTTCTATTTCTCACTCTTCTCTTCCTATCTGAAATCAATAAAAATACAATATATTGGGCCAGAGTGGCCCAATATCTCTAAGTATATTCTAAAATATCTCCAATACAGACTATAATTTATTTCCTATATCAGAATAAGCGAGTCAGAGCTCATTATTCTTAGTGAAACATACTTCAATTTATGTAAAGAATCACTTTGCAACTGCAAAAAATGAGAGCACTTTCCAGGTCCCTGGACAGCCTGCAGCCTTCAGCAGTGTTCCTGCACTTACTTACCATTTGCTTTACCAGAATTTTGCTTCCTATACCTAAGTCTGGAATGTTTTACTGTCGGCTTCCAAAGGGCTCCCACTGTTTCTATATACCACTCCATTTAATGTGGCCAATTTAACCATACTTTTCATTTCCTACCTCTAATATGGTTTCTAATCCATGAGAGATTTTTTTAAATTATCACTTATTTATTTCACATTTTGTAGACATTTTCAAAGTCTAGAGAAGGACTGGTATTATGTGACTAATTGTCTAACTTATTTTTTTTGTTTTTTTTTTTTGTTTTATCTCAAACAACAGTAATTTCTTTTCTCACAACTGCAACAGCTAGAAGTCCAAGACTAAGGTGTCAACAGGTTTCTTTACTTTTATTGAATTTATTGGGGTGACATTGCTTCACATATCCATTGCCTCCCATGATGGAAGGAGACTGCTGTTTCCAGATCTTGGCTATTGTAAATAATGCTGGAATGAACATAAGAGTGCATATATTCTTTCAATTAGTGTTTCAGAAATCTTAGGATATAGTCCCAGAAGTAGAATCTCTGGGTCAAAAGGCAGTGCCGTTTTAATTTTTTAGGACCCTCCATACTGTTTCCACAGTGGTTGTAGCAGTTTGTATTCCCACCAACAATGCTTAAGGGCTCCCTTTTTCCACATCCTCGTTAGCAACATGTTATTTGTTGATTTGTTCATGGTAGCCATTCTGGCAGGTATAAGGTGATATCTCATTGTGGTTTTAATTTGTATCTCTGTGATTAGTGACATTGAGCACTTTTTTATATGTCTATTGCCCATCTGTATATCCTCTCTGGAGAAGTGTGTATTCAGGTCCTTTGCCCATTTTTTAATTGGATTGTTTATCTTCCTGGTATTGACTTGTATAAGTGCTTTTTTTTTTTTTAATATATTTTGGAAATTAACCCCTTCTCAGATGTATCAATGGCAAATACCTTTTCCCATACAATGGGTCCCCTTTTCATTTTGTTGATGGTTTCTTTTGCAGAGCAAAAGCTTTTTAGTTTAATGTAGTCCCATTTGTTTACTTTTCCCATTGTTTCCCTTGCCCTAGGATATATTGGCAAAAATATTACCAGAAAACATGACTGAGATTTTATTGCCTATGTTTTCTTCTAGGACCTTTATGGTTTGGCAACTTACATTTAAGTCTTTTACCAATTTTCAGTTTATTCTTGTGCATGGAGTAAGTTGGTGATTTGGAAAAAAAGAATTGGACAATTGTTTAACTTTTCAAAAATTCTTCCCATTTTTCTTATGGAACATTTTTCTTCAATATCATATTTACAAAAATACAAATTCCTTTTTACCTAACTCCTGCCTTTTTAAATTACTAAAATTGTTCTCTCATGGTCCAAATGTAATTTCCATTCCCAAGATTTATACTTCCTAATTTCTCTGTAGCCTTAATACCAGGATCTCCTTTCTAAAATCCTACTTCCCCTGTTTCTATATCTTTTTCCTACAGTAGACCCATTCATCAATTCTGACAATGCCATCTTATCCACATGTAGAAGTTCCACTACATCTGTCTTTGGCTGATTCCTTTCTTATTTTATTCTACCACCACCACCACCTTTTTTTTTTTTTTTTTTTGGCTTAGTAGTCTCATTCATGACTCCAACCATTTACTTCTGCCCTGATGTCTCTAGTTCTGGCTTGGATCCCAAGAACTAGACCATACTGGCATGTACATTACACCCAAAGTAGATATTGCCATTTGGTTGGGTGCTGCCTCAAATGACTTCTCAACAATGCTCTGGAGAGACCCTATAATATCAGATGGAACTACCATTAACAAAAAAACCTACTCACTATCTCCAATCATTCCCTAAATGTCTCCACCTGATATTCCATATCAGCACCTAATAAGCAATGTATCGACACAGAACTAAGTATCTTTCCCCAAAACTGTCTATTACACATGCATCTCGTTGAAAGGAAATCTTTTTCTTTTTTAAAAAAATATATTTTATTGATTTTTTTACAGAGAGGAGGAGAGGGATAGAGAGCTAGAAACGTTGATGAGAGAGAAACATCGACCAGCTGTCTCTTGCACATCCCCTACTGGGGATGTGCCTGCAACCAATGTACATGCCCTTGACCGGAATCGAACCTGGGACCTTTCAGTCCGCAGACTGACGCTCTACCACTGAGCCAAACCGGTTTCGGCTGTATGGAAATCTTAGTCTTCAATACTTGTCTCTTTTGCATCTTCATATCCACATTGTGGCTAAATCTTACTTCATAACACCAAATTTACTGTTTTATTCTCCAATGTCATGTACTAATATAAGCACTTAATATCTCTTAACAAAGCTGCTAATAGGGCTAATTTCCTAACTAGTCTCCCATTTGCAGTACCTTCCCTTTTTTTTCAATCTTACTAAGTATTGCAAATATATCTGATCATCTTATTTATCTATGAACAACTTGTAACCACCCAAACTCCTTATTCTTGCAAACAATATTCTTGACAATGGAGCTATAAGGTTATATCTGCTCTTAGTTGTATAACTTCTCATTATGTATTTTACAAATATAACATCTCTATTCCTTATTCACAGTTTCTTCTGGCCTACAGGGTCCCACTTTCCTTCAAATTAGAGAAAACTAGAGGGAGTGGAGAGAAAAACTGAACAGAACCTGATAATGCAGCAGGTAAATGTGTGAGTGAAAAAGAAGAATCAAGAATGACATTCAGATTTGTAGCCCATAAAATGAGATATATGATGATATTAGTCACTTAAATAAAACTGAAGGCATGTGAGAGAAAGGACTAGAACTTATATTATTAAGTGACTTAGACATCTCAAAGTGGAAATGGACACCAGATAGGCAGGTAGACATGTACATCTGAATCTCAGAAGACAGGTGTAGACTAGAGATGTTCCTCTCAGTATAACTGCAATATGGATGGTAATTTAAGCCACAGGTTTGCTTAGAACATCATTAACAGAGGTCCAAAGGAAGATAAAATGTTAGGATAAAAAGTTGAGGACCATAACTTGTAAGTAGCCAATGCTATTCTTTCAAATTGCTTTTCAAAAATATAAATTCTCCCATAGGAAAAAATTGAGCTTTCATTCATTTATAAAATAAAAACATTGTACAATAAAAAGAAGTTACTAAAATCATCATTATCTACTGACAATTATTTTTCTTTAGAAATAGCAGTTTTCTGGAGGTAGTCATAAAAGTGCATGTACAAAATAACTTTTTAGTCTGAATTCTCATTCTACTTCTATTTCTAAATGCCAACAACACAGAAACACACTGATTTCTATGGTGGTCAGGAACTGTCTCCAACTTTTCTTACACTCACAAGGCTACAACGAGAAACTATTGCCCTGCCTTCGCCCAAAAAGTGGCATATATACTAAATGATTATTTACTAAACATCTTTCTCGATGATTATTTACAGCAGCAGTGATTTTAATAAAACCATCCCGAAACATAAAACTGATTAAACCGACTGCTGTTGTGGGCATACACCACAACACTGATCATAATTATTCAAAATTTTTATTCTTACAGATTTTCTTTCAGGCTTTGAGAATTTTCCCCCATTCTATACTTTTAGCTTGATATTGAACTCATAGAAGTAAAGAAAAAAGGATTAAGTCAATATAATAAAATTTTAAACTACAAAGTCAATTCAAAAAATAATAAATCAGATCATATACAACTTAAACCATGCGCATGCTAAAACTAATATTCACTATGTATTTTGAGTAACAAAATTAAGAGTTTAAAGAGTGACCTATTGTGTGGTCAAAGATTGTATGGCTTTCCCTGGGCATAGCATTGTCATTTAACCAAGTTCTACATTACACACGACTATTTTCCTCATTCCTTACCAAGGAAAACATTACAAAATTAGAAATTATTTATCTTTATAACTGGGTTTCTTGATATTAAACATTTTAAAATTTTATTCCATTACAAAACAAAGACATTTATCTTTTCATTACATGTTAGATGATGCCTTTACTTGACTTTTTATAATAAAGTAATTTTATAATATTTTTGTCACAGTGCAGGACAAAGATAAGCCAACTGTTTAGATTCCTCTCCTTTATGTTGTGTCTTTGATCACTAACAATGCTGCGTGAACAACCAACAGAAGGCTGACATTTCGTAAAATATGCAGTGATAAAAACTAATACTGTAGCATCTGGGAGCAATATATAAAATGCAGAAATACACCTAATAACTGTGGTCTTAAATAATAAGTTACTAAAAGCTAAATGAAAAGCATACCTACAGCAGAGGGAGTGGCAAGTTTACAAAGGTATTTTTTGGTACATCTATTTCTAAAAACAAAGTTTTAAAAATAAATTGTCTATAATACTTTTCCTGCTATTTTATATTTAAAAGCCAGCCACGTTCTAAGAATAGAGTTTCTTTACTATATACCTTCCCACAACTGAAGAACACATTACAAAACCATCTTAGAAAGAAACTATAAAAAAGCAGAGGAAATTTCTTTTTCTCACTTGAAAATGTCAAAATCGATAATGAAGAATCTATATATAACTTTTAAGACAAAGCACAGACCACAACCAAAATAAGTTTTAAAAACCATATAATTAATGCCAGTAGTAATACATCCTTTCACAATCTAAGCCTTAAATTAACATCCTTAGTACATCACAGCAAGTAAATTGTGCTCTAATATGTTTAAATAATTTAACTTTACTGCTAAACATTAGTTTTTTAATAGTGGGAAGCAGGTAAGGCAATCAATAAAGACCATCCAAGAGCAATCATGTGAATTATCTTTGTAGCATTTGGTTTAATATTCCACCTATGTCTGTCAAAGTCACAGTCCATCAGCAGTATTTTTGTTGTGAATACGAATATATATATTCATATATATATGGTGAGAGAGAGACAGAGAGAGACAGAGAGAGAAAGAGTGAAAATATAAAAGCCATATTCAGCACTTCAAAGAATTCTGAATTAACTTTACCTAAAGAAAATATACAGCAGTTAAGTAGATGAAAGGCAATTGTCCTTGTGCTTATAATTAGCATCTGAATTTAGGGATTTCAATGCCTAATGCATACCCACCAGCCTGTTATTCTTACCATGGCTTTCTATGTCATTTAATGGAGATAAATATTCTTTTCCCTCCTCATATTTACATCAGCGCTATTTTTTTAAAGCTGTTATAATAGGTTAAACAGCAGTCTCTACATCACTCTTCATCTCCCACTGGACAAAGAATGGCATTACAGGACTGAGAATAGAGAAGGCATATTTACATTCCTAATGTTCCTAAGTATAACGTTTATGTAAATTATGATACTACATCTGCAAATACAATCATTTTTTGTTTCACAGCATACTTTGCCATTCTTTCAACATTAACTTTCTATAGTTATTAAAATCTCAAAAAAAAAAAAAAAATCGTGCCGTTGTTAAAAAGAAACAACAGGCCCAAAATAGAGCACCTGTGCAAAGTCCAAGTAAGCAAACCAACACTTACACCTAACCTAAATGCAGCTTCAGCCTCTCCCAAGAATGTAATCTTAACCAATCAGTTTGGAACTTCCTGGCTAGCACCAATGAGGTAATCTGCCTGCTTAGAGCCCCTCCCTTCCCCAAAAGGAAGGTGAATTTACCTAAAACAATCCTTTTTTTTGGTTTGTTTATGATTTCCTTACCCCACCTTGGTCCTACCTTTAAAAACCTTTCCTTTTCTGCACCTCTTTGGAGAGCCTTTCTATTAGCTAGATGGGAATCTGCCCATTATGAATTACTGAATAAAGCCAATTAGAGCCTCAAATTTACTCAGCTGAATTTTGTGTTTAATACACTAAAAAATACATAATGCTATTTAAGCCACTGGGAAAAGCCACTTAAAGTTAAAATAATAATGTATTTAATTTTATTCTAATATTAGAGGCCTGGTACATGAAATTCATACACTGGGGAAGAGGGGGTATCCCTCAGCCCAGCCAGCATCCTCTCCAATATGGGACACCTCAGGGGATGTCTGACTGCAGATCGGGCCTAAACGGCAGTCGGACATCCCTCTCACAATCCAGGATTGCTAGCTCCTAACTACTCACCTGCTTGGCTGCCTGATTGTCCCTAACTGCTCCTCTGCCGACCTGATTGACACCTAACTGCTCCCCTGACTGCCTGATCACCCCCAACTGCCCTACACTGTCAGCCCAATCACCCACAATTGCCTTCCCCTTCAGGCCCAGTCACCCCCAACTGCCTTCCCCTGCCAGCCCAGGCATCCCCAACTGCCCTCCCCTGCAGGCCTGGCTGCCCCAAACTGCCTTCCCCTGCCAGCCATCTTGTGATAACATGGGGCAGTCATCTTGTGATGACATGGGGGTGGCCATCTTATGGCAGCCATCTTGTAACAACATGGAGGTGGCCATCTTGTGGAGCCATCTTGTGACAACATGGGGCAGCCGTCTTATGATGATGTGGGGGTCGCCATTTTGTGGTGGCAATTTTGTGATGATGTGAGGGCGGCCACATTGTGATGACAGGCGCCCATTTTGTGAAGACATGGAGGTGGCCTTCTTGTGACGACTTGGGGGATGGCCATCTTGTGATGCAAGGGTGTGAGGGTCAATCTGCATATTACCTCTTTATTATATAGGATTATTCTCCTATAAAAGAGATCTTTACTATATTAACTAAGAAATTCTAATAGTTTTGATTTAGGGGATCTTTCTTTTAAAAATATTTTCATTATCCTTTAATTTTTTCACATCACTTAAGTGATAGCATTTACTACAATTGTTTTAATGTAAATAAAAAGTGTAAGTTATTCTTTACATTACTTTGTCTAATGAATTTACCCAGAGGTAAAGTATATAAGTATTATGTACATTTAGAAGAAAACAACTCAGTTTTACCACTTGAAAACCTATGATTTCAAAAGTAATTTATTCTACTAAAATGTATGTTGTAAGTCAGAAAAATTATACATACCAATCATAGAGAAAATAAAGGTAGCAATTCTCTGGTTTCTTCAGTTGTCAATAAAGTAACAAACTACATTCCTCAACTGTATTTAAATATGTATTTTAAATTAGCTATAGAATACTTACCTCATTCTTCTAGAAAGTAGCATCTACATTCTTCTAGAAAGTAGCATTCTACATGAAAGTAGCATCCATGCCTCTTTTGTTTAACTATCAATAATGTTTAAATATTATCAATTAATAGTTGTGGAAATAATAAGTGAGAAAATATCAATTTATCATCTGAGATTTATAATGAATTGTACTTAGCCCAGAAGAGAAATGCAAAAAAGTGTATATAATCTGGGCCCTGCTCTCAACATTTAAAATGCATCAGCAATACAGGACCTAGACCCAATTAAAACCAACAGTATAAAACCAAACTGAAAGTGCCTTGTGGGTTACAAAAATCAAAACAAGAGTTCAGAAGAGGGTGAGATCACAGTAGACTATACTGGTCAGAAAAGTTTTACAGAGAGGGCAGAACATGAGCTGTAAGTTAGAAAAGGCACGTTAAGCTTTTAGATGAGCAAAAAGAAAACAGGAGAGACATCATAGGGCAAAAGGGAAAAGAGATATGAAATACTGTGGAATAAGAAAGAATGTACAAATGTAGTAATGTTCTCAGTATTCTGGGATCATCTTAATAATAATGGAAGAACTAATGGCCTGATGCACAAAATTAGTGCACATTAAAAGGGAATTCATTAGAGGAAATATTTTAATATTGCTATTTGCCCTTTATAATAAATCTGACCAAAGCCAATTCTGTGAGGGATGGGGCTCCCGCCGCCCTGCTGTCTGGGTCCTGGATGCAGGTGAATGGGATTCCTGGCTGTCATGAGGCCAACAGCAAGCTGACCAATGGCCGATTCCACAAGGGATGGGGCTCTCACCAACCTGCTATGTGGGTCCTAGGTCCGGGTATACGGCTCCCTTCTCCCTCCTATCAGAGTCTGGGGTGTGCCGCAGGACCCAGAGTCAAGTCCCCGCCCCACCAGTGCACGCCTCCCCGCGCACGCAACTTCACCCACCCACACCTGCCAGGCACGCAGCCTCCTGCTGATCAGTCATTACGGTCCCTAGGCCTGACCGGTAATCAGACCAATAGCATTTTAGCTCTTTATTATATAGGATATTGGTCACTGACCAATAAGAGGATAAGGTTAAGCGGTAAAACAGAATAACCTTATGAGAGAACCTTGACTATCAGGATAGAGATTACTAATTTCAACCTATAGACAAAGTGAAACCATTGAAGGTTCCTAAGCAGGAGAGTGACAGAGTAAAATCAATGCTTTAGGAAGATTAATCTAACAGCAATATGATGAATTTGAAGATATCAAAAATTCAGATTTGAAGATAGCAAAGATTTCTGAAGTATTGAATTAGGCTGACTATTAGAAATAGTAAGGAATGGCAAAAGCAAAAAATTATTAAGACTATACACTGACAAATTAAATATGATGTGTAAGGGAGAAGACAACAGTGAATTCCTAGGTCTATGAGACCTAAAGGATAATGGGAGAGAAGAGAAGAATGGGTGGATTTTGTTGGAAAGAACAGGTCAAGGAAAACATATATTCAGTTCCAGACATTTGCTGTGATGAGAAGCAAAATATTCAGAGAGTAGGAAATGAGAAAACTAAATTTTAGAGTTCATTATGAAAATGTAATAGTTGAAAATCTTGAAAAAGGGAAAGAATTACTATATAACTATATATATTAAATTAACTAATTTAATTTAATGTATATAGTTAAATAGCTATTTAACTATATAAATTAACTAAAACAAAATAATATGGAATGACTGGCTTTACTACATAACTAGAGGCCTGATGCACAAAATTCCCGCACAGGTAGGGTCCCTAGGCCTGACCGGTAATCAGGCTGAGCAAGGCCTTCCCTTTTCCGGCTGCCAGCTGCCGGCTGAGGCCTTCTTCATTCTGTGCCATCCTGTCATGGTCAGCAGTCGAACTCCTGGTAGGTTGAACTCCCGAGGAGACAATTTGCATATTAGCCTTTTATTATATAGGATTTCAGCCTAAAAAGAATGACTCAAGAAAATAAAGGACACAGTGTCCAAAGAGAGAGCACTCAAAATAACCTTACCGAAAGTTGTTAAACAAGCAGGGTTGTAGGAAATACTACAAGAAATTATTTTTAAATATTCTGGTTTTAGAGTCTTTTTAGAGATAGAAAATATTAGAATATAAACCAGAGTAGAAAACTAAGTATCTTAGGAAACTAAAACTTTTAAACACATAAGTTTCTATTTTATTATTACACACACACACACACACACACACACAAAGAAAAACTCTAGAATAAAATACTAAAAAAAGATTATGTTCATCTGCATTTTGTTTTATATCAATGACATTACTCCCCCTATTTATTCATATTTATATTTTTTCTTATCACTATTTTCTCAGATTTAGGTCAGTAAACTTTTATATTTAGATATTTCCTAACTTCAAGGAGAAAAACATCTTAACAGGTAATGTACATATTTTTTAAAATATCCACACAACCCACTTTGAGTCTAATTTACAAAGTAGAGCCCATAGAAGAACAAAGAGTTCATAGAGAAAACAAGAACTTTTTAATTCCCCCACCCACCCATCACTGGAGCTAGTACAGAGAATAAACAGCACAAACTTCAGGAAAAAAGACTCAGAACACCAAACATAGTAAATGGAAATGTAAGGTTTTAAAAAGTTGTTTTCCAGAGTGCACTTTATCTGAAGAACCCTGGGAATAATTTAATTGTGTCAAGATTTAGGGATTCCACTGGAAAGGGGAAAGCTTTCTAAGGTTTGATCTTCTCCATGATAAATAAAGAGGAGATATGCTCATTCATCAGCACAAGAAGCACTTGTTCTGATAAGTAAGTGAATGTATGCACTCTACGTGGGTGTCTCACTCTACTAAAAGATATGTAAGCTAATCAATAAGTCAGATATGTTCTTTAAAATGCTAAGTGGTTGTTTATGTGTGTTAGATTTTCTGTATGGCATACTAATGTACTTTCCCTGTATGATATAGTGAACTTGACGATGATAAATATGTAGAATATCTGCTGCCTATATTTCCACTGACAGCAAATGGAGTGTAAAACCAGCATTGAAAACCGAAAAGAAAGAAATTAACTTTAGAGGTATGTAGCACTGGTTTAATCTAAAACCTGATGGATTCACTATTAAATCAAGGACACAGGATATATAAATTAGGAAGTATCAAGTATCTACTTAGCTTATTAAAATAAGATATATGATTAAAAATCATAAATGGGTCTTTTTTTTTTTAGACTGTACAAAGAACAAGTTAATCCATTTGAATACAAACTATATTTTGTGCTTTGGGAAAAATTCCAGACCACAAATTTAAGTTGAAGAGTAGACTTAAATGGCAATTTGGCCTTTACATACACATAAAATACTTAATTGCTTTCTTCAATTAACGTGCTTTAATCTAATAAATAAAAATGCTCAAAAACGTGAAATAAAAACTTCTGAGTACTTACTTTATTTAAAAAAACAGCTGTACTAGTAAAATTGTTTCCATAATATAATAACCCCAACCCCCCAAAAAATCAGCAGCTGTTTAAATTAATGCAATAACCAGCTACTTCTTCAGTGTAAGATAAAGTCTAAAGAGAAAAGGAGAAGAAGATCCTGTCTTAATTCCTCCCCTTTCCCATGTAGCAGTTTAAGGACAGCATCAAGCAAAACAGCAGCATAAATTTAGATGCTAGAACCTCAGGATTCACCTGTTACCTTGTCACTAAACACTGAGGAACATGAGAATGACAGACTTCAATGGCAAAAAAAAGAAAAAAAATGACTTAAGCCATCATACTATATAAACATATTTGGCTCCTTTTTCCAAAAATAATGACCAAAAAAGAAATGACACACAATCTCTCCTTTCTGACTTCTATCAAGTGAGCCCAGAAAACTATTCAAAACCTTTGCAAAACTGTGTAAGGTACACAGAAGATGAAACAAAAAAATTAAGAAATGAAACATAGATTTGAAAAACAGGGAGATAGAAATGTGAGTTTTGATTTTTATTCATATTTAAATAATTCAACTGGATATTCACATGTCGAATAACCATATAACTCATTATCCAAACTGGGACATTCCTAGGAGTGAAAAAGAGCTGTGGAAGACAGAAAAACGCACCAATCCCCCCAAAATGCCCATGTCTCTTAATCTCTAGAACCTGTGAGTGTGTTACCTTACGTGACAAAAGAGACTTTGAAGATGTGATTATGATTGTGGACCTTGAATGGAGAGATTATCCTGGATTATCCTGTTGGGCTCATTCTAGTCACAGGAGTCAGAAAGAAAGATGCTTTGAGAGAAGGGTCAAAGGAATGCAAATAAGGATTCAACTTGCTGCTGCTTTTGAAAATGAAGGATGGGGCCATCAGCCAAGATGGGGCACCTTATAAAAGCTAGAAAAGGCTCTCGGTTTATAGGCAACAAGAAAATGTAATAACAATTAATTGAATTTTGCCAACAAATTGAATGAAGAGTTCAATTTTATTTTAGCCTGGTGAGATCCATATTAGAGTTCTGACCCTAACCCTAACCAATAGGATTAAAAAAAAATTATGTTTAAACCATTAAATTTGCACTAACTTGTATGAAAACAAAAAACAAAACAAAACAAAAACAAACAAACAAAAAAAAAAACCTAATACAGGAGAGCTAGAAATAATTAAGGCATAATAACAGGCATAAAGAGGCACTGTCCCAAACAAATTGGGCTAAGATTACCCTATTCAGAACTAGCACCCACATGCACAACTCATTAGTACATGTTTCTTGATTAGTATAGAATCCTTTTCATCCAATATAGAATTCAAACATTTTTTTAGGAATTAGTCTACTAGGTATATATATATATATATATATATATATATATATATATATATATATATATATATGTGGCTAATATACAAAGTGTCCCTCGGGAGTTCGACTGAGACCAATCACTAGCTATGATGTGTGCTGACCACCAGGGGGTGGCACAGAACATAGTGGGCAACTGACAGCAGAGGCGGGTCGCTGAGGGAGTGATGGAAAGAGGAGGCAAGAAGGCAGGGGGAACTGCTTGGTGGCAGCGCATGTGACGAGGGAAGGAGGAGGCAGGGAAGCAGGGAGAACCATGTGCTGGTGGCACTCAGGGGGGTGAGGGAAAGAGGAGGTGGGGAGGCAGGGGGACCCACACAGCGGTGGCACACATGATGAAGGAAGGAGACAGGGAGGCAGAGGGAACCATATGCTGGAGGTGTACTTGGCGAGGAAAGGAAGAGGCAGGAGGCAGGGAGGCGAGCGGTGGGGGTGGAAGGGGTGAAGGGGGAAACCACGAGGTGGCAGTGCACAGGTGGCAAGGGAAGGAGGCGGATCATTTGTAATAATCTGAACAATAAAGATTTTTTTTTTAAAAGCACATATTTTAATATAAAGCCTATATTCTTCATAGAAAACAAATAAAAATTATAAATATTGCCTTCCACCAAGTATTAATGGTTCCTTTAGACATAATAAAAATTGTAAAAGATTAAATGAGACTTAAAGTAATTTTAGTTTCCTATGGACATGCTATAGAACTTAAATGTGGGGGAAAATCAACTCTCCCCTCTCCCACAAGCCAAGTGCACTCCTCCAAAGAGTTTAAAGTAGGCTAAGCAAACCTATTTTTTTTTAAAGGAAATTCATTACCTTTTATACATGACTATGAAAGGAAGCATTAAGATTAAACATAGTGCACCGTGATGGAGAAAGACGAATCAGCTATTAAAGCAACAACAGCAAAAACAAAAAACAAATGACATTTTTAAAGTTTAGCTTTGGGTCAAAGAGGTTGATGAAGTCTGTAAAACAACTAATTTAACAATGTAAAATTATCAATTTATTAACAAAGCAGAAGTTATTAATTTCAGTGTGTATATTCCAGTAAATATATTCATATGTTATTACTCCAAAGAGTATGTTTTAAGCTGTCTAATGATACAAGCTGACTATGCCATTAAGTTCTCCTTTGATGCAAATAATACTAATAACTGTTTTGGAAATATTTCCTGTCTAGAATAAGTTTTACAAGATTGCTAAGTATTATATCCCAAAAACAGAATTCTTCATTCACTCTCTCTACTCCCCTGATTTCCACTTCTCATGCAAAGCACAACTGTCAACTCTTTAAGGAACTTTCCATGGGCTATGTATGCCCTGCCATCATCAGAATCCACACTGTTGCTGAAAAAAAACAAAACCCAGGTTCAGAAATATTCGTAGTATCATTAAATTATCAACTATGAAATTTGAGACCCCCTTAAAAGCAAGTGCAGACTTAATAGAAAGAAGTTGATCCTCTGAAATGACTTGGATTCAAAACGTTCAGCCCTAATTTGCATTACTGTAGACATCTGAATTTTACATTAATATAGAAATCTCCCTTACATAGTCTTCAGCGTTTGTTCATTAAGTACTGATTTATCACCAGGACTATTCTAGATGAAATATTTTTTTAAAGTAACAGAGCCACTGACCTCATTAAGTTTAGTTGGTAATGGTATTTGCAACAATAAAGCATAAACCTTCTCTATGTAAGTATAACTAATAGCTTTCCATGTTCAGACAGTAGTAGTATAGATTTTTATTTAGAAAGTCTACTTATGTGACTGTAATTTCAAATGGATAAGTGACCTGCTATGTATTTCACATTATAGAATGAAAGTTCATTCCATGGTCTCCTTCTTTCCAAAGACTTCTTCACAGCTGAAACCTATCTCAAGTGCAATTTGTAAGAAAAAGGACAAATTTTTGGAACACTATTATTAAATATATCTCTTTTACATCTTGGAAACATGGCCATATTTTTTGTAAATTCATGATGAAATACATCCTCAGATAGCTGCTATTATATTTATTCACTTTTTATGTCATTTTGGATATCGTCCATTTCTCTTTTAATTAAAGTTACTGGGGTGACATTGATTAATAAAATTATACAGGTTTCAAGTGTACAACTTTATATGATACATTACCTGTATATTGCATTGTGTGCCCACCACCCAAAGTCAAATCTCCCATACCATATATTTAACATATATTTGACCCTCTTTCTCCTTTCCTAGTGAAGGATGCCATTCATTTCTAATCTTGAAATACTTCCATACACTAGTCAAGAGGCCAACTTAGACAACTTGGATCTCCACAATTGTTATTAAAAGATGATTAAAGGAGCCTGGCCAGTGTGACTCAGTGGTTGAGCATCGACCCATGAACCAAGTAGGCAGCATATCGATTGTTCAGTTCAGAAGGCAGCATATCGATTGTTTTTCTCTCACTGATATTTCTCTCTCTATATCCTTCTCCCTTCCTCTCTCTAAAATCATTAAAAGCATATTTTTTAAAAGATGATTATGATTAGAGGAAATAAGATAACAAATGGTGATCAGCAACACAGTACTGAACAAAACATGTTGCACCAGAAATCTACCCTAGACTTTGTCTAAATTATTTCCAAAACCAAACCCACTTCACTAGAGCAATAACTTTATGTATCATGGGTAAATTTGAGAGCACTAATTAGATTCCAAAAGAATTAGCTTTTTAAAACTTTTTACTTTGAAATAATTTTATGCTTACAGAAAAGTTCCAAAAGTAGGAGAGTTCCCACATAGCATTCACCAGGTTCCCCTACTGTCAACAGTATATGTACCTATACTACAGTTATCAAAACCATACAAGTAACATTGGTTCAATACTATTGGTTGAATTACACAACTTATTCATATTTTTCTAGTTGCCCACTAATGTCATTTTTTTCTGCCTTTTTTTTTTTCTTCTAAGTTTCCAACTTTTTTCTATTCCAAAATCTTACCCAGGATCCCACCTTCCCTTTAGTTGTCATGTCTCCTTGGTCTTTTCCAATCAGTGACATTCCTTGTCTTTCCTGATATATTTGAACTGCACTAATCAGTTATTTTGCAAAACGCACCTCAATTTGGATTTGTCTAATGTTGTCTCATGATTTCATTTAAGTTATACATTTTTGGCAATAATATCATATCAGTGATATTGAGCTGTCTTCAATGGATCACATCATATCTCATTAATATGTCTTCTCACTGGAGATGCTAATTTAAATTACTCAGTGTCTGCCACTTTTTCTTCTCTAAAGTTACTATATTTCCCTTGGAAATTATTAAACATCTTAGGGGGATACTTTTAGACTATGCAAATAAGCTATTTCTCCTCAAACTTGCACCCTATTTTTGGCATCCATTAATGGATCTTGTCTACAACTATTAATGTAATATTTGCCTTGTGATTTTCTATTTCCCTTATTCCTTCTACATTTATTAATTGTAATTCAAAAGAAAGTCTTAAAACTATATAAAATACCAAGGTCCCAACACATTATCAAAAGACTATGGCCACAAAAACAAAAAAACAATAAATGTCCTAGGCAACAGAATGTCACCTTAAGCTACAATGACCTTAACTTCCTGGCTCAGATGTCTAGAGGTTCCTTTCAGAAAGATCTGTTTGAGTAAGTTGTTAATGACATCTGTCAGCAGCTGTAGTGTTTTGTTTTATATAATTGTAGCCTCATTTTTTATTGCAAGTAATGCATCAAGATGCATATTTAAGGTTTTCCAAATAAAGTCTTGAGAAATCTATTTTAAAGTAGCTAATACCACAGCACATTTGAGGCTAATGGGTAAGCATTCCTTGGGAACCAAAACAACGAGGACAGCAAAAATTCTGCCCCTGCAAATCTAATCTCATTCCTCAACCTGAAACCTCGCCACATGAGCATAAAATTATACTGGTAAGAGAGATCTCTTAGAACAGTGAATTTCAAATCCCTGCTTTACAAGACTCTATCAGTCCTATGACAGCATGAGGACCTGGAAAAGATGAAATATTACCTTAGTCACTCTTTCACAAAAGGTAAACTGTCAGTCTAATGCTAAAAGGCTTCAAAGCTTACTTCTAAATGTATCAAGAAAATGCCTTATTTATCAAAACTTCTGCAGTCTTACAATGAGGTCAAAAAGTGTCAACCAATTATTGTGTGTAAGGGAAGTCCTACTTTTTAATATTTAAAGCTACCCAGAATACACAAAATTATTTAATAAGCCTGCCACATAACAAATACCCTTAATGAATAAACTACATATACAATGTGTTATTGACTTAAGCCCATAATTCCTTTTGGACTACTTCCATGGCAGGCAAAAATGTCAAGCATACCTTTTCCCCTGCACATTCAGAAATCTATACATTTAAGTTGTTTTTTTAAGAGACATTAAAATTAGAGTATAATCCATGTGACACAAAAAAACATTCTTGAAGTTTATCACCCCAAATCTACAATATCTTTGTAAAGGACCTCAAGTCATTTTTTAAAGTGATTTATTTTCATAATGGTTATTTGGGTGATAAAAATAGATAAAACAGGAAATCCCACTCATATTTCTGAACTTACAAATTCTGTCATGATGAGTCCTGAAAACTATTGCAGGATTATGGTTGCAGGATTTATGATGATTTCATGTGGTATATATAAACCTTAACTTACTAAAAATACAAAAACTCGAAGTCTAATCCATGGCCATCAGCAAGATTTTAGAGTCTTAACTATTATGTGGAGCACTAGATAAGTTGTGGTGGTCATTTTCTGATAGTGGCATAGAGAGTCTATAATGTACCTAATTTATATTTCCATATTCTCTGAAAATAAAAATTAATTTAATATAGAATATTGCTAGTGCGTGATTTAAAGCATTACTTCTCATTACTGGGAATGTATTTTGGACTAGAGTTGAAAGAAGTGCACTGGTAAATATATGCTTAAGAAAGAAAATCTCAGTAAACAAGCTTATTTTCTCAGATCCCAAATGACCAGAGGATAATTCTAACCAGCAGGGGGAGATAAGGAGTAGAGTAGTAAGACAAAGAACAGGCTACAGGCAAGAAAAGCAGTTATAATTATAGCTGGGAACACAGAATTTGTTAAAGGAAGTCTACTGTATAATTATATTTGAAAATTTAGCAAGATGCCCAGAGGCTGACTCACAGCTGTCAGGAACTGGTAATTCTACTTCTGTTCATGCAGCGACCACTTCAGCTACTAAATCCACTACCCAGACGTTACCAGAATTGACAGACTAAAGGGATAGATCATCTCATGAGACTTTTTTTTTTTTTTCTATACTGGATGAAGGCATCCATTTCAACAAAAGTAACTCTCTCTCTTTAGCTTTTTTTTTTTTTTTCAGACTTAGCTCTCCTCTGTCTATCCCCTCTCCCTCGAGAGCTAAAACATTCTCAGAGTAAAGCTATTACCTACCATGCAAATCTCTTCCCTGAACTCTGACTAGATCATGAACTGATTTGACTATCTCATACAATTCCAAATTCAGCAGGCTTACAACAAAACTCATTCCCCTCTGCTCTCGCCTTGTCTGGAAAATGTCTTTTCCTTTCACCCCCCTATTTTCCTATTCCTCCCAACAATACCAACATTCGCTCGGTTAAGCACAAAAATTTAAGCTCTACCTTTGATTGTTCTCCTTCCTGACCTCCTACACAATATTAATTCACTTAATCAAATCCTATTAATTTTTTAGTAAAATTCTGTCATTCACCAATAAAAGATATTTTAAAGTCCTAACCTCAAATAGCAGAATGTAACATTATTTGAAAATAGGGTCTTTACAAATTAAAATGAGGTCACTTTAGGGTAGGCCCTTTCCAATATGACTGGTGTCGTTTATAAAAAGAAGAAATTTGAACAAGGCGACAGACCACAGAGGGAAGACTATGTGAAGACACACAGAAAAACACAGCCATTTCATGGTAGTGATGCATCCACAACCCAAGAAAAGTCAAGGATTGCCTGCAAACACCAGAAGCTAAAAGAAGCAAAAAAGAATTCTCTCCTAAAGCAATCACAGAGAACTTGGCCCTGTCAACACCTTAATCTTGGTCTTCTAGACTAAGCATGACAAACATAAAAGGCTAACATAGGCCAAATAAACAGGTTTAAGTTTATGTGGGCCATGCCAAAACCAGTTTGGCTCAGTGGATAGAGCCTGCGGACTGAAGGGTCTCGGGTTCGATTCCGGTCAAGGCATGTACCTTGGTTGCAGGCACATCCCCAGTAGGGGGTGTGCAGGAGGCAGCTGATCGATGATTCTCTCTCATCGATATTTCTAGCTCTCTGTCCCTCTCTCTTCCTCTCTGTGAAAAATAAATAAAATATATATTTAAAAAAATAAAGTTTATGTGGGCCACAAAAAAAAAAAGAGCTAGCTTCAATTTTCGTAGAAACGTAGGTTTATTTCAATAGAGACATGCTGAATACAAAGAGCTGAAATAAATGAGTAATTGTTAACATAAAATAATAGAACATTTTAATAAAAATTAATATTTTTCCTTGAACATTAACTTACCAGACACTGAATAACTGCACAAATTAAGAGGCATAACACAATTAAATCTATATTTCTTATTCTCCAAAAGCGAAATACTTCCTATTGCGCACACCAAACAAGTCAATACAAGACCAATATCATGGCAATTGGCTGCTAAAATATTTGCTGCTAGTATTAGTGGAGAGAAATGGTATGCCAGCACATAAGGGAAATGAATGCAACACGATTATAGTAATTAGTCATTAGCGAATGTTGTAGTTCGTTATTAATAATATATACTAATAATACAGAAATAGGCAAATTGTCCAGGATGCAGTCACAGTAATGACCAAACAGCAGGCTGTGTGGGACAACCAGGCTGGCAGGGGGATGACCAGGTCAGTGGGGCACCCCTCCCCGCAGTTAGGGGTGATCAGGCTGACAGAGGGGGGCAGTTGGGAGTGACCAGGCCAGCGGGAAGGGGGGGGGCACTTAAGGGCGACCAGGCAGGCAGGCAGGTGAGCAGGTAGGAGCCAGCTGTCCCAGATTGTGAGAAGGATGTCCAACTCCCCATTTAGGCCCAATCCTGGCTGTCAGACATCCCCCAAGGGGTCCCGGATTAGATAGGGTGCAGGCTGGGCTGAGGGGACCCTCCCGCCCCCTCGTGCACAAATTTCGTGCATTGGGCCTCTGGTTATGCGTAACAGGATATTGTAAAAATTAAGTTACAAAATTTCTATTAAAACATTTCTTATATACTAATATATTGGCTGGGCTGCCCGTGCTTTTTCTAGACTCTATAACTGAGACAATAGATTTCTGTTATTTTAAGCCTCCCAGTTGTTGGCACTTTGTTACTGCAACCCTAGAAAACCAATACAACACCCCTAACACAATTTGGACTCAATTACCCCCACACCTCATCTTATCTCTGAATAGCATTCTATCCTCCTGGCTGGTCATAAGCATTATTCTTGCTCCATACCCAATCAATTACTGGGCCTGCTTTAATTTGTCCATATTCCCATCTCTATGTCACTATTCTAGTTTAGGTGATCATCATCATGCTCCTCTCTAATTCATACATCTTTAGCAACAAGACTTTTGAAAATGCTGATCTGATCACACTTTTATTATAGTATATCTGTGAGGATTACACAATTAGTGCCATCAGTGATACCTGTAGATAAAAACAAAGTCTAACTTCTTTAGTTTGGATGACAAAACTACATGTAATGAACGGCCTCTGAAACTACCATGCCCACCCTCAAATGTACAGGGAAGTTCTTTCAGTTCCTCAAACACATCAAAGCTTCTCAGATATACCTAAAATTCTATTCCTTATTTAATCATTCATTAATTCACTTGCTCAACAAATAAACCCAGTGAATACCTGTCATGTGCCAAAATTAGCTCTAAGAGCTAGGTATTCCACAGAAAATAAAACAAAGTTCCTACCCTGATAAAATTTATATTCTAGAGAGGATGGTAAACAGATCATAAATAAAAATAAACAAACAAACACTTTCTCAGGTGATATTACATGTTTCAGGGAAAATTAAACCAAGTTAAAAAGAATAAGGAAGGTTTGAGAGTGGAGAAAGGATTAAGGTTATTAATTTTATATAAGGTGATCAGAGAACTCTCTGACAGGATGATATTTAAGAGATGACCTGAAGAAAGTGAGTAAAAAAAAAAAAAAAAAAAAAAAAAGCCCTGGATATCTAAGGAAAGGGCTTTCCAGACAAAGGGAAGAGTAAGAGCAAACACACTAAGGAGCTACCAATAACAATGTTTAAAAAACATCAGTGAGGCCACTGTGAGTACAGTAGGAGAAAGGAACTCCCATTTGACCCAGTGATCCTACTTCTAGGAATATATCCCAAGAAACTAAACCACCAATCAGAAAGGATATATGTACCCCTATGTTCATAACAGCACAATTTACCATAGATTTGGAAACAAGCCTAAGTGCCCATCAACAGATGAGTGGATTAAAAAACTGTGGTACATCTACACAATGGAATACTATGCTGTTTCAAAAAGGAAGAAACTATTACCATTTGCAACAGCATGGATGGACCTAGAGAGCATTATGCTAAGCGAAATAAGTCAGTTGGAAAAAGATAAATATCACATGATCTCACTCATTTGTGGCATATAATAAACAACATAAACTGATGGACAAAAACAGATCCAGAGACAGAGAAGCATCGATCAGACCGTCAAACCTCAGAGGGAAAAGGGAGAGATCAACCACAGGACTTGTATGCATGCATATAAGCATAACCAATAGACACAGATAGTAGGGCCGTGAGGGCATGATTGGGAGTTTGGGGTGGGAAGCAAAAGAGGGATATGGACACATATGTAATACCTTAATCAAAAAGAAAAAAATTTAAAAAAGAATATATTCCTGAGAAAATGTCACTAACACTTAAAAATGCAATCTCCTTACACTTCACCTGGGCCAGGTAATATTTATTACCCCCAATATAAAAAAGTAATTTTTCCAGTCTCTATTTAACAAGAAAACCCAAAGGAACTATAAAATATGTAAGTAGTATTTTTTCCCACAAAAATAATTTTAATTTCTGTGTTTCTATAAGTGGAAAAATAATTAAAAGTAGTATGGACATGTGGCCTAAACTAGGCCAATAAAACAGAAAGAAAAACTTTCCAACTGCAACAAAGGGAAAAATTCTTGCTTTCCTTGCTGGAACTAAAGGATGTGTGCGCTCCAGCTGCTAAATGGCAGCCACCCTGCAATCATGAAGGAAACCTGTAATGAGACAAATGGACAGACAGATAAACCAAGCTGGTAGCTGTCCATTCAGTATTTGGAGACCAACCCCTAGAACCTCCCCTATCCCTGGAATTTCTGCCATGGGAGAGAATAAACTTCATTCTGAAACGGTAGATTATTTGGGGGTTTCTGTCATTCAAAGTTGAAATCACCATAACTTTATGTATTTTTAAATAGTCTCTCAAAAATTAGTACCAATGTAGAAACTATTTGAAACTAGAAAATCACTTCAGATTTTATAAACGAAGTATAATTTTAGAAGTAATGGAAGTTTTCTTAAGTTCATTAAGAGTTCAGTCACAGAAATACAAATGACCAGTTAATAGGGAAATAAATAATGTGTACAGGCCAGTTTTACTAGATTGCCTAACATGGTTTACAATACATTTCTCAATAAAGAAAAATTGAATTATAACCCAAGGGTGGCTTAATTTGTACAAATTTTGAATAATGTCACATATATTTCCAAAACAGATGCTTAGAGACTCTACAAGGACACTTGGCTCAATCAGAAGCCAGATTAAAGTTCCATCTGGAGCCTAATGGCTCCATGGTTCCATTACAATTACCCAAGTCACCAGAGTCAGCCTTAATGGTTGTACATCACAGCATCGCTCTTGTAGGTATATATTTTTGCCCCCAACACTAGAAAATCAGGTCATAAAAATAGTTTTGTGTGCACACACATACCTTTCCTAGGTATCCAAATGCTGCTGTACTTTTTCAATGATACGAAACTTTCCCCATATGATTGTTCACTAATTATTCATCAGCATTTTCTGGTTTTGGACACATTTTTGGGATATTGTGTCGTCACCTTTGCTGAACATGAAAAGGTCAAAGTTCACCTCCCCCTTTAATTAACCTCCAGAGAAACTCAGATACCTAAAATAATCTCTTTCATGTTTCTCTTTTTTAGATCCTATCATAGGCATCATTTCTTCTGAAATCAGAAAAACTGAGTGAGGCTATTTCATTTTCTAATCCATATATAGAGTTGTCACAGAGACACAGAATTTAAGAGAAGGAAGGTACTAGAAAATATCCAAAAATTAGTATCTAGACTGATGCGACTCAAAGTATGTTCTGTGTTCCACTGCCTGAATATGCACTGTTTATTTAAAACATTTTATAGCAATAGAGTAATAAGCTTGTATTTTGTCTTTTGGGTTTTTTCCTGTAACCCAGGCTAGGAGCCCAAATTAGCATGCTGAATTCTACCAAAAATATGTTTGTTGACCTAACAAGTTTTGCTTTATTTTTATTTGAATGTCTTTAGATAGGACCCAGGCCTTCTGATTGGCTAAAGTGGCAAGGTATTTGCATCTGGTATCTAGTCAGCCCTAGAAGGTAGCTGAGTGTCCAATTTACTAGATCAGAGTTTCACAAACTGTAATACCCCATTGTTGGGTAATGAAAACAATTTAGTAAGTTGTTAGAGCAGGTTTTATTAATAGCCTGGCATTGCATGGCACAATATGGTAGGACATACAAAATAGAACAGGTAGTGTGTGTGTACACACACAAACATATATCTGTACATGAATACATATAATATGTAAGATCTGAGTTATTTAAATTTTATTTCTTACCGTGGTTCATAAACAAAATAACTGAATGAACAGCACTTTATAAGTGCAGAAGCTGAGACTCAAGGTCACAGTCAACTGGCAGCAAGTCAGTGTTCTTTTCTTTATATTTCTGAATGTGAGTTTGTATACACATCAATGTTTGCAAAGCCAAGAAACAGAAAATGCAAAATATATGCCCCCAAACTAACAGTTAAAAATCCTAAATTAATTAAAAATATTAACTTAAAAATTTTTAATACTAAAAATGAAAGACTGTGTGTAAAACAAGACATGTTTGATTATATTTTAAATGGCTATATGTAGCCCGAAAATAAAATGAAACAAAAAACAAAGCAATATTTCTACTCATTAGTTTAAAAAATATATACACAAATGAAATATGGAAAAAGAAATATGCCAGAAAAGGGTCACTTTTGACTATATTTAGTATTCAGATAAACATGAGAAAAACACCTGAATAACATGCAAGTGACATTAAGAAGAAAATTGTAAAATGAATACAAATGTTCAATGGTATTTTAAAAAATTACATAAAAGAAGATACTACTTACTACTTTTCACCTATAAAATTAGCAAAGATGTTTTCTTTTCAAATATTAAAGCCTCTGTTTGATGTGAAAATAAACAAGATTCTCAAAAATTTCTAGTGGGAGTGAAACTTGTAAATTTTAGCAATAAGTATCAGAAGCCTTAACAATGTGATTACCGTTTTCTCCAGTAATTCCCACTTCCAATATTTATCATTTAGAACTAATAAGAAATAAATACAAATTTTATCAAAAGAATTTTTAATGCAGTATTATATATAATTGTGAAAGATTCTACTAATCCCAACTGTCACCAGTGGGAACTGGTTAAATAAAACAGAATGTTATGCAACTATTAAAACAGATTATGTAGATTTATATTTCTTGCCCATTACTGTTAAGTGAAAAAGAGTTAATAGATGTCTACGGTCCTATTTTTATATTAAACAAATTTAAACACACTTAATCCCTTCTTGCTAGTAAGAATAGCTTAATATTTTTAGAATAAACTGGCAAGTTGCATTTTTTCATAGAATTTTCTAACAACCATATTCTTTAAGTCATAAATAAATGAAATTGTCAGACACCAAAAGAAAAAAGCAATGAAGGAAGAGGGGGAGGGAAGGAAAGGAGGGAAAGTGGCAGATAAACAGGCTGACAGGCAGATAACCAGAGCTAAATGCAAAATAACACCACCACAAAGGTATCTAGAGCCATTGGTCTTTTGAAATGATTCCAAACCTAACAATAACTAAAAGTAATAAAAGTTATTTGGCAGGGGAAAAGCAGTTCCTAAGCACTCAACATAGTATATAAGACAAGCATTAGCACAAACATTATCTCTATCATATGTGCACTCTGAAAGTGAAGGCATCTATATATATAAAAGCCTAAGTGACTATTCGACCGGTAGCTATGATGCACACTGACCACCATGGGGCAGACGCTCTTATCAGTAGGTTAGCTTGCTACTGGGGTCCGGTTGATGGGGACTGGGTAAGAGGGGCTGGACATGCCCTGGAGCCCTCCAGTAGACACTCTCCGACTGGCCAACTTTCCATAGTACCTCCCTGACCCCGATCATGCATTAGTGGGGTCCCTCAGTCTGCCTGCGTCCTCTTGCAATCTGGGATCCTTCAGGGTATGTCTGCAGGCATCCGTGCACTGGGCCTCTAGTGACTAATAAGAGTCCTGCCTTTTTACCTAAGAACTAAGCAGAAACCCTAGAGTATCAGTCCCACTCCCTCAAGCTCCTACAACAGAAGTTGAGCTCAACTGCAAGTAGCAACAGAAATGGCTAGCTACAGATTCTGTGCCATAGAGGAACCTGCAATGCAGACAAGGAAGATGAAATATACTTCTCTTGGAAGGGCAAGGAGCTGGGGTAGTAGGTCTGGACTCCACTCCTGAAAGAAACATTATGCTACCTCTTGGACATGCAGATTAGTCTTCAGCAGTCTGGCATGCCAACTGCAGAATATAATCATCTGCTAAGTATTTCAGCCCCATGTTCCATACAGCTCTTTCTTCACATGTACATAATGCAGGAAAAAAATGTACATACTATTCCATTTTTTTAAAAAAATCAATTTAAAGTTTAGAATATAAAACTTACTGCCCTTAACACTCATTTACTTAAAGTATTTAATTTTCTAAGTATACTTATTTTTTTATTACAAGACATATATGATTCAGGGAGTACCTAACTGTGAAATACGACCAAAGACATTTCTCTGAATACCGTATTTTTCGGGGTATAAGACGACCCCCTAATTTTACAGTTAAAACATAGGTTTAGGCCTATATTCGCTGTATAAGACTACCCCCCACTTCCGAGGCAACACCAGTTCTTTTTTTAATAGACCGCCTCTCTGACTCTGGCCAATCTGAGCAGGCTTTTTACTAGAACACAGTGTAGCTTTGGGTACAGAACATGTATTTATGCATGCAAATTATACATGTTCTGTACCCAAAGTTATAATTTATGCATGCAAATTATACATGTTCTGTACCCAAAGCTACACTGTGTTCTAGTAAAAAGCCTGCTCAGATTGGCCAGAGTCAGAGAGGCGGTCTATTAAAAAAAGAACTGGTGTTGCCTCGGAAGTGGGGGGTAGTCTTATACAGCGAATATAGGCCTAAACCTATGTTTTAACTGTAAAATTAGGGGGTCGTCTTATACCCCGAAAAATACAGTACTCAGATGAACAATTTTCCTTCACTGAGACATCCTAACCAAATTTCAAAGAAGTATTCTCTTCAAAAAAAAAGAGTAATCTCTAAGAAGGGCTATTAAATAGGTGTTTCAAATAGTCCCCTCACACAGTTTTTTCTCCTAACACTGCCCATAATCTATAATATGGGGCAGAGTGGAAGCATGGGAGTATAAAATTTGAATCATGGAATACTTGTTTTGGAAGTCATTATACATGTAAGTTTTAGAGTAGTATATGAGTTCTGGCATCTGGGCAGTTTTTCTCAGTGGTTAGAGCATCCAAAGGGTTGAGGACCAAAGGGTCACAGGTTCAATTCCCAGTCAAGAGCACATACATGGATGCAGGTTTGATCCCTGGGCAGGAGTTAGGCTACATGGGGGAGGCAACCAATCAATATGTCTCTCTCATATTGATGTTTCTCTCCCCGCCTCATCTCTCACTCCCACTCTGTCTAAAAATCAGTGGGGAAAAATATCCTCAGGTGAGGATTTAAAAAGAGTGCTGGCATCCTAAGGATGTATGAGTAGTAGACTCAGGGACATCTTTCTATTAGGAGGATTCCTCTGTTTAATTAAGAATTATGAAAAGCCTCAAATACAAATTATTTCAATTCTTTTCCAATGAAAAGTCCTGCACACTACTTCTCAAAAACAAAACAAACAAAAAAACTATCATTCCTCCCACACACACTGCCACTTTACTCATTGTGGCTATGCCTCAATCATCCATATAGTAGACTAAAAAACAAGTCAATAAGGCATTTAT
This sequence comes from Pipistrellus hanaki, assembly GCF_964339955.1. Classification (NCBI taxonomy): domain Eukaryota; kingdom Metazoa; phylum Chordata; class Mammalia; order Chiroptera; family Vespertilionidae; genus Pipistrellus; species Pipistrellus hanaki. The sequence continues at coordinate 39,637,325 of NC_140515.1, forward strand.
GGTAAATAGAAAACCTAATCACTATTTAAAAAAATTACTTAGATGATAAAAATCTTTTCTAAATATTAACCAATCAACTCAGGACAAACTTAAAATATAATCCACTATTCCTAATTTACAAGTGTCATTTTTCAAAACATGTCATTCAACAAATGTTCAATAATCAATAACAATATAAAAACAAAAGAAAACCTTGCACAGTATTCCAGATTCTACCCTGTATTACTCAAGTGACATTAAGAAAACAATACATTAAGTTTCCTTCAAAATAAGAGAAAATGATTTTTATAGATACCAAATATATAACAAAATATGTATACTGCTCTTACAAAAAGGCTAAATACCAAACACACTTTTTAACAAAGTGAGTGACACTATTCACCTGCCTGGGTAAAGTTATATTTTATATGATAATGATAGATACTATATACTGGTACAAATTCTTCTTACTTCTTTTCAACTACAGGGAAAATTAAGAAACCAGGAGGAGGAAGAGAGGGAGAAAGAGATAGGTATTTGCACTTCAGCTTTCTTCTCCTCATCCACCACCACTACAAACAAAGCAAACACACTGAAGAACAATAAAAAGCAATGCAAAGGCCAAAGCTAAAATATATAACACTATCTCCATGGCAATTAGGGCTCTTGATTATAAACAACAGACACATTTTGGATAACCTGAGTCAAATGGGATGTACTGGCTATATACTGAGTAGCTCAACAAAATGGAACAAGGCTGGAGAATCACGCCTGAACAGGAACCAAGGAAGTCTAATCAAAGTCCTTCCTCCATGGCCTAGAATGAACTTTGCAAGTTATGATACCGAATTAAGAGTGATAGGGCAGGTAGGAGCATCTCATCGGCAGCTCTTAGATCTTGTGCCTGTGATTGCTCCAGGTGCCAAGGTGCAGTTCTCAGGCTGGGACCTCATGCCAACCTTTAGGATTCTTTAGTCATGAGAGCTGAGGGGCAGAATTCTACCTAAACCAGAAAGAAGATTAGGTAAGACCCCAGGCAGCTGAAACTATACATGTCCTCTACTAAGATCAGGTTTTGATAGTGAACAGACCTGAAGTGCCTTTATTTTGACTCAGTGTCTTGCTCATATCTATAAAAGTTCAAATTTAAATTTCAAAAAAATCAGTTCAAATCTCTTTAACATTATTAAATTTATAATTTATAGTCTATTCCCAAGGCAAAATTTACTCTTTCTAAAGTGGTTCCATCAACCAATACTAGACTGAGTAATTTAGATGGGGTCTAGCAAGTTTCTTAATACACTATAAGTATTGCCTCTTGCTTTATATTCCATCCGTCTGCTAATGTGGTTTCTTGCTTGCCTTTTTTGCTGCAGCTGTGCACCGGGTTAACTGTTTCAATGGTTTTCCTACAATAACCCACAAATTTTTTCCTGATCAGTGTGCTGTATGATTGGTTCTTTGTTCCTAAGATAATTATTTTACATTTGTCTACACTGAACTGCATTTGCCATCTGCTGGCCCAATCACCTAAACAATCCAAATCTTTTTGAATCTGATTGCATTGTTCCTCATTATTTCCTCTAGCTCCAATTTTAGGATCATCTGCAAACTCTGGTATCTTTTCTTTAAAGCTTGGACACATTTTATTTTAATATAGGAGGTTGTTGTTGTTTTTTTAAGTGACCCTTTAGACATTCCAGCTGAAATCTTCTTCCAACTTGAAAAGTTTCCATAAAACTACATAGTCAAAGTGCTGCTAGAAACAAAACTACTAGAACCCATTCTATTTCATCTTTCCTACATTGCCATGTCTTACAAGTATTACGTCTTCTAAGTTCTCTCCAAAGCATAAATATTTTTAAGGAAACAAACATTCTGTTTTCTAATATATACATTAAAGATAAATTTTTATGGTAATAAAATTTCTAAAGTACATGTGGCAAGTTATGAACAACTTCTACACATAATACATTTAATTTACTTAATTCAAATAGTATATTTGAAAACACATTAGTAACAAGAATTAGGTGCACTGTAGTTTGTGACCTTGATCCAATTATTTATATCCCAAAACTATAGTTTCCTAATGACAAAGAAGATAATGTTTAAAGACCTAATCCCCTCAGGCATTATAACTTACTTTTAACTACATTATGCCATACTATATCCACCATACCTAAAAATATTTCAATTTCATATTTCCTATGCTCCATTTAATTATAAATCTCCCAATAATTCAGTATTTCTTTTGCAGATTTCTAATACTGTAATATTGTATTTAGATATTTATTTAGAAAAAATTCACCCTTCAAATTAGATTTACTTGGTATATCTGAACATAGTAAGCCTTCATTAATTATGATAAGGGAGATTAAGTACAAAGATTAGTGCCAAAAACTTCAGTGATTTCTTTGTAAAAATTACATTTCCAAAGAAGCCCTACTGGAATAATCCATTAAAATTATAAAAACTCTATTCATATATTTGCTGCCATTTTGCTATTTCAAATGGTAGGTACAAGAGACAAATTGAATTTAAAATCTACTTGTATTCACTTATTCAATAGTCAGTGAATGTTTCCTACACTAATAAAAGAGAAAGATGCAAATTGACTGTACCTTTGCAGCACCCACCAACCAATCAGAAGTGGGTATGCAAAATAACCCAACAAAGATGGCAGGTTAATTTGCATATACAGGAGCCAAGCGGGTGGGAGGATGCTTGCTTCATCGCCATGGCGATGACACAGGTGTTCTACCCCAGCCACTCCAGGCCTCTGGGCAATGTGGGAAGGCAGAAAGGCAGCTGTGGCCAGGGCAAAGGCGGTGCCAGCAGTCAGGGGAAGGAAGGCCCATTCTTGCACGAATCTTCATGCATCAGGCCTCTAGTAAGAATATAAAGTTAAATAAGATAGTTCTTGCCCTCAGAAAAGTTTTGGGTAAGATAAAAGTAGCTACAAGGTATAGTCACATGGAAGTTAGTTAGGAAAAAGGAGAATTTACTTCTAGCTAATAAACAAAAAGCTCTATAAAGGGGATGCATTTGAACTCTAAATATTTTGATGTCTTTTTATAACAAATCTACTAAACTATGAATAATATCACAGAAAAGACAAAGTGGGCGGGGGGAAGCAGTTGAAGTGAGAGAAAAAAAAGGACTCAAAATAGAAAGAGGTTTGCTTGGTCATTTCTGTGTGGTGGAATTACATGTGTTTTATATTTTTCAATTTTTCTGTAATGAACATATATTGTCCTTATTATAAAAATCCATAGTAAAATATTTTATATTAATATTTTAGAGCTATACTTTGACCAATAATTGAAGATTTTTAAATAAAATGTTCTAAATCAAAACACTCCAATAACAGAAACATACAATAAAAATTTCAAATAGGACCTAAACAATTCATAATTTATTAAGCTTTTTTTTGTTGTTGTTTTGTTTTTAAAGAATTAGTGGTTTGGGGTGGAATATCTTTCCTTATAAGGTAGGCTTTGAAAATATATTAAGAAAAACTATTTTGTAATAGTGAATTTGCTACTAACAATTATTAGGTTAGGTCTTTAATCTAGGTTTGTAGAAGGACCCTCTAACAACTGACTAATCTGAAATGTTTTCAAACACTTCTAAAATGATACTGAAGTTATATCCAGGGATATTTTATTTATATTTTATGTGACATAAAAGAATTCAATAAAATAATAACAAACAACTACTGACTTTTATTTCAAACAGTTCCTATTCACTAAAACTTTGGGTAGTACACTATATAAAAGCTTTGACTAACTGTGTTAAAGTCCATGAAAAGTCACAAAATTCCATGTATTATTTAATTCTACATATAATAGGATGAAGGTATTTCAATGAAAAATTGTATATATCTTAACTTCACACATGGTTCTTATCAAGGAAAAGAAATGTGTAGGAATAGGGAAAGGAGGAAATAAAAGGCTTTGTTATCAGAGGTACAACAGTAAGAGAGTTCCAATAAACATTTACATATTTTACTACTTGCCTATCTTTTTAAGATTCTAGTCTAATTTTTTAATTTTTTGATTTTATGCTCTACAGAAGACTGTATTTAAATCAGTAGCATCCCATGGTAACTTGAAAACAAAGCTCAACTAAAACTCAGATGTATTATGAACTATACAAGATTAATGAATAGTTATGTTTCATCTAGTCTATTAATCTCCCTAAGGATGAAATTTTATTGATATTATCCTATTAATACTGTTTCACAGACTCTTAGTAGTTTTCAATTGTATAAAGTTAGAAGGAAAACCTCGAAACAAAATCTACTAAAGGCAATACAGTATGCAAAGGTCACAAACTGGCATTCCCAGGCCACATTCAGTAGGCAAAAAATTCATCTTGAATAAAGTGCCAAGATTTTAAATTTAAACATTCTACATAAAAAGTCTAGATTTTTAACTTCTCTCAAAAAAAAAAAAAAAAAATCACTAGATCTAGAGTCTCTGGGTCCACTTCTAGAAAAGCTCTCCAGTTGCTTGGATTTCCCAGTAGACCATTTTCATCCACACTTTCTATTGCTTACCTAGCAACAGACTATCAGGACTAAGGTTTGTGACCCTTAGAGAGTGTACAGAGGCAATCAGATCTTGACTCAGATCCCAGCTTGTCCAACTCCAAGCTGATTTAATTGCTGTAAGCTTCAATTTCTTCATCATAACAAAGAAGCTTATGACTAATTATGCAAAGCTTATACTAATTATGTAAAATAATATTTATAATGACAAACACAAAATTAAATGTTCAATAAATTTTAGTTATTTTTACACTATTCGGATTTACAGACCTAAAGAAAAATGAAATCACTATGGCCTTACCACTTTGTAAAATATGGGTAAGTACCTTATAGAGCTATTGTATTAACATGAGTTAATACATGTAAAATGCTTAGAATAGTACATGGCACATACCCAGCTATAAAAGAATTTGTTATTACTAATACTAATAGTAATAGTTGTTCCCAGAGAGCAGGGACACATGAGCTTAATACATGTTTATAAGGAGAAATAAGTTAGTAAAATTGTGACTGAATGAATAGGAGATAATTATCAAGATTATGTCTATAGTCTTAAGAGTCCTCTCAAATCTCCCGTATTTTTATGTTAAAGCTGAAAATTTCAGTGAAAACAAGTTATTCTGATGTATAAACAAGCAATGTTCTGGGCTTCAACATAAATAACTGTTAAACTCTGATGGAAACAAAAGAGCTGGCCATAATCCCAAGCATAAAGCATGCACATTATATGATGTTCATAATTTATTTCTGAAGGAGTTTTAGAGCGGTCTTATTTCATGACCAGTCTAGAGCCAGACCAGTCTAGGCTAAGCTTTCTTTCTATTTCTTTTTTGCCTCTGGCATCTCAGCAGCTAAGTTTAGGACAAATGCAAACAAGGACTGACCTCACTGCCTTTTAGAACTACAAGTTTCAAAGCCTCAGCCCCTGAAAACAAAGAATGATGGAAAAGGTTTGGTCAAACAGCGGCAGTGATTCTCTATTAAGTGGTAGCATTTCAAGGAAATGATCCGATCTTTAGCATACTAATCATCTCAGTTCAAGTAGTTTTTAATTAGTCTGGGAATAATAAAGAAGCTCAATTTTTCAAGTATTTAATTCAACAAAAGAAAAGCAGTTTCCCCTGGCTAAAGAAAAAAAAAATATATATATATATATATATATATATATATATATATATATATATATATGTATGTATGTATGTATCCCAGATTCCGAGCCTTGTCACAGAAATACTTTCACTCAAAGCAATGAGAAAAAGCAACAAAATTGACTTAAAAAGAGTAATTTCCTTCCCAACCCAAATAAACTTTACACAAACTTGCCTCTGATAATCGACTAAACAAGCTGCACCACCAGTATCAAGGGAGGGTGTGCGGATATCTAGCAGGTGCTGCAGTTTATCACAAAACCGTCTAAAATAATTGGAAGTGACAAGCAGCACTACCACAAATGATTTATTAGTCTTTCACTCAGCTTTTCAGCTTCCTCGGGGCCAGAATAAATAATTTACCAACTCTGTATCTTCCAATCATTAATTCTTCCCTATGCATCCAAACTACATTTAACACTGAAAGGGTTCAGTGGAATAAAACACACAATAGGAATATTTTTTTCCAAATATAGAATTATCTGACCATATGAAAAGGCACATTTGTCAATCAAGATGTATGATCCAGATGTAAAAGAATTAAGGGCTCAAAGTCAGCACATGAGACAAGCTGCTCTCAACACTTACAGTGTCGTATCCAAACTGAAGTTGAGTTTGAGGGGGGAAATCAAATGGAGAGGAAACGAAAGCAGAGGCTAGAAAAGCTCTCAGACGTGAGGGAAGGCTCCAGTGCCTCTGCCAACAGCCAACCTAAGGGGCAACCTAAGCACAAGGCCTGAGAGAGACGAGAAACCTCGCGCATCACCATCTAACAGTCAATTCACTGACTAAACTGACAGTCTCCCTAAAACTTTCCTGTAAGTTATAAAAAAATGCACAGTGGCCCCTCAAAAACAAGGTAGGAGTTTGAAAAGATGAACAGATAAGAGTTTTGTTCGTGCAAAATAGACTGGATACAAGACAATATGAGGCATCTTCTTTATAATATTTTAGTAACTATTTCAAATGGGCTTATGAGACAATAACATATTCTTGGGAATTTAAAAAAAAAAAAGTGTTAAAATCTCCCCCCAAAATTGACAATGATGTTAAAAGGTATGTCTATTAACGCAGAGAAAGCAACAACAAAATCAAATCCTAAAGTCCATTTTTGATTTAAGCTAGTCTTATCTCATTAAAACAGCATCTATGATTAAAACAGAGATCATTTTTGGTACATAATATGGCATTATTAAAGAGTATCTATAACACACCATAAACATTTTTCAGCTTCCTGAAACTACTGATACAAAGGAAATGATCCAGACCTACCAATTTCTTTCATCTTTTTCTTATTTCAAGAAAAAATACTTCCAAGAGTATTTCAAGAAAGGGCTAGTGACATTAATACTCTAAAATTTGGCATTCTGTGATGCAGCTTCAAGCTGTCAGGCATACTGTCAAAGAATTTCATAAATTGACAGCTTTCTCTTCAATGGTTTGAAGTGCATCACAACCAAAATTATAAGTGTATATGTGTAAGTATACTTTTAAATGTATGACTTATGCCAGTATATTAAATACATTAAAATAAAAGAAGCCTGACTGACTAATGAAAATTATAACCCAAACTTGAACCCCAAAAATGTAATTCCAATTATAAAATTTTCAAAAAAGCTCTAAAAAATTCCATAATATTCACAAATAAAAGTGTATCATTTTCAACATTCAGTATTTCACTGTTATTAACAGAAAAAGTTATGTAACTGCCGAGGTACAAAATTATATTGTTCATATTAAGCAAAACCTTGTCTTAAATATAACAGACCCTGTGCACCTGTTGCTACAGAAAATGAAACCCCCAAATACCATAGGTTCTAGCCTCCCACAGATTAATATAAAACAAAAATGTAAAAACTAGAAAACTATTTTTGGAATTTTTTTTTTAAATAGGGGTTGAGGCTGAGGATAGGAAGAATTTTTTTTAAAAGAGCAGCATGACAAAGTTGTCCACAGAATTCTTTGTGACTGGGTTTTAAGGACAGAGGAACTTTAGCAAGGAAAGAGAAAGCAATGCACAGCTCTAGTGGCACCAAATTGCCTGAGGATGCTGCCTAATGCTAGAACCTGGATACAACACTGTAAGAGTTGAGAGCAGCTTGTCTCACGTGCTAAAAACACTAAGCCCAACAGAGCCACATGAATATGTGTGGAAGAAGTCTGTGCAAAGTATCTTGACTCTTAAATGTCCATCCAAAGAGAAACAGATACACACACTATGGTACTATCATGAAATATAAGAGAACAATTAAAATTAATAAACCAGATTTAAAGACAGAAAGAACAGCTCAGAAGCAATGTTGGGTAAAAAGAATAAAAAAGCAAACTGCAGAATGACTAATAAAGTATTTTAATAAGAACACTCACTATTAATGAACACTTGACTATAGTAAATATAAAAACATGGACATGAAGGATATAAACCACTTTCAGGATGGCTGTTATCCCTTAGAAAGAAAGGACTTTAAAACATTATATATATATTTATAGGTAGGTAGGTGGGTAGAGCAAATGTTAACTTACTAATTCTGCAGAGTAAGTAAAAGGTCATCTGTTCTATTTAGCCTCTGTATTTTTGTGACTATTTGAATTATTTCTTAAATATTTTAAATATAAGCCATGATGTAAATAATTTTTTTCTAAAAAAAATTTAAGATTTGACCATATCCTTACCTGAAACATGAGGGTCTACCTTCCAAAAAATAAAAATAAAATAAATCAATGAATGGTTTGGCAAGTCTCCATATTCCAAAAACTTTTAATCCAATCTAATAAATTAAAAATTCCACCCTATTTTCACAAAAGATTTGACTTAGTAATAATTTCAAATCAAGTCCTCAAGAGAATCCATGATTTTAGTTTAATACTAGAGGCCCCCTGTACCAGTGGAGTCCCTCAGCCTGACCTGTGCCCTCTCGCAATCTGGGGACTCCTTGGGGGATGTGGGACTACCCGGGTCAGCCCAATCCCCACAGATCTGAGCCGAAACCAGCAGTCTGATATGTCCCAAGGGATGTAGCAATGTGTGAAGCAGTAGGCAGCTGGGGAGGAGCCCTGATCTGGGCAGGTGCCACACCACTCCCACTCATCCTGGAGAGGCTCACATTGCCACAGCTGCGCTCTCACCAGCAGTGAGCTGGCTTCTAGGAGCGCACTGACCATCAAGGGGCAGCTCCAGGGTTGAGCATCTGCCCCCTGGTGGTCAGTGCACATCATAGCAACCAGTCAACAGGTCCATCGGTTTTAATGGTAACTTATTTTTAGATTGAACTGGGGGATTCCACCATGTAGACCTCATATGAAGTTAAAAATCATTCTTAGCAAGGACTTTTAAATAGCAGATTCTACCATTTCTTTTCTTTTTTTTTTTAATATATTTTATTGATTTTTTACAGAAAGGAAGGGAGAGGGATAGAGAGCTAGAAACATCGATGAGAGAGAATCACCGATCAGCTGCCTCTTGCACACCCCCTACTGGGGATGTGCCCGCAACCAAGGTACATGCCCTTGACCGGAATCGAACCTGGAACCTTTCAGTCCCCAGGCCGATGCTCTATCCACTGAGCCAAACCGGTTTCGGCAGATTCTACCATTTCTTGTTAAAACAAACAGGCTTGAGACTCTGACTCCCATTTGTTGGCTCTAACTTCCCTGGAGAAACCAGTCACTTCATTAATTAATACGTTCTTTTTCATTTTCTTTGTTTATATGAGGTATTAAACTTCTGTTTGTTAAAAAGAAAGAAAGAAAGAAAGAAAGAAAGAGAGAGAGAGAGGGAGGGAGGGAGGGAGGGAGGGAGGGGGGGAGAGAGAGAGAGAGAGAGAGAGAGAGAGAGAGAGAGAGAGAGAGAGAGAGAGAGAGAGAGAAGGAAGGAAGGAAGGAAGGAAGGAAGGAAGGAAGGAAGGAAGGAAGGAAGGAAGGAAGGAAGGAAGGAAGGAAGGAAGGAAGGAAGGAAGGAAGGAAGGAAGGAAGGAAGGAAAGAAAGAAAGAAAGAAAGAAAGAAAGAAAGAAAAGAGCCGAAACTGGTTTGGCTCAGTGGATAGAGCATCAGCCTGCAGACTGAAAGGCCCCAGGTTTGATTCCGGTCAAGGGCATGTACCTTGGTTGCGGGCACATCCCCAGTAGGGGGTGTGCAAGAGGCAGCTGATCAGTGATTCTCTCTCATTGATGTTTCTAATTCTCTATCCCTTTCTCTTCCTCTCTGTAAAAAATCAATAAAATATATTTAAAAAATAAATAAAGAAAAAGTAAAAGTAAAGAAAAATTTCTTTAGACATATCTAATGAATCTTTAAAGAAATGTAATATCACACTTTTTTAACTTTCATTAAAATTTTCTGTTTAGTTTAGCCCTTTTAATAGACCTTTGGAAATCTGACAAGTCATCTATAGCTAAATAAAAACAAAGTGCCTCCCATTTATGATCACATTTGTAACTGAAAGAAAAGTTTAATATTCTTTTGGCCACCATGGAGAAAATATCAAAAATACTGTTCATTTTCACAAAAACTGATATTCTCTCAAAGCACAACCATCTGATTTAAAGAATTACTGACTTGTTATCTTAAACAAGAAATCATATTCAACTTATATTGATGTTTTCTATCTGAAGCATGTCATGCCATATTGTAATTTATCTCATAAATCTACTAAAGTGTGATCAAACCCTATCAACTCTGATTGGCATAAATTTGAAACAATGAAGCAATCACATCTGTTAAACAGTACTAGCTTGGCTAAACATTTAAAAGTTTATACAATAGCACAATTAAATTTTTTCTCCATAAGATCTTCCTGCACTTGATTTCATATTTTCATAACTTTTTTGCCTATACTGAGTTCAGTATAACATAATATATAAAACGAAAGATAAGAAGGTGGAAGGAGTGTGGAAGATGAAGTGATAGAGATGGTATAGGTGTAAACTGAGTACACTCCAAAAAATATTTTAATGAAACTACAAATGAATTACAAGGTCTTAAGATAAGGGAAAATAAGTCAATTTGAATGAAAAAATATAGATCTAATTTTATCCTGTAACTACTCCTGAAAATATGTAAATGTTGAATTTAAATAAAAATACATCAGCATAAAACAATGAATTCAAATTATGATTTATGAAGCAAAAGATTACTGTGCAGCAAAAAATCATCACCTACTTTTTTTGGTACAAAATCTCTAATTTTTGAAACTTACAAAAATATTATAATGGTGTGTATAGAATATGAGAAAAATTCAATATCCCAAAAGTATTTCTATGTAATTTTAAGAACATTAAGTAAACTCAAGCATAAAAATGACTAGTTCCTACGGATACTGAACCTGTGAGTTAAAATGAGTGGTCAATATTAAAAATAAAATTAGAATACTGTTATGTAACTTTCCCAAGTTATTGATCATTATTGCTTTATACACATTATGTCTAAAATATAACTTAAGAATATGTAAACATTCTACTACGATTACTATAATAGCTAAATTACTATTAATCCCATCAAGGTCATTTATTAATAATTAACCATATACAATTTTAAGATATTTCTCATTTTACTAAACTTTATACCTGCCACTCATTATGTGTATACATCTTCTTAAGAGAAGAAACTTTCACAAAAGTGAGAACCTCCTCAATTTCCTTCATTTTAACCAGGGCCCTATGTGCACTCAAAACACATTTTGCTGTTTGATTTATTTTAAGATGTCTGAAAACATGAGTCATGAGTCAAATAGTTTAAAATGAAATAATTTTATTTCCTATCATTAAAGTTAAAATTAATAAAATAAAATATATGATCAAAGGAAAACTTCCCAGAAAGAGAAAACAGGTAATTCTGGTAGTAAAACAAACTCAAAAGAATGACAAAGACATTTTACAAAATCTGTGCTAATTTGGATGTTTTCTTGTCTGTGGATATGCCAAGTTTTCCGAAAATAAATATATCCTGTTTCCTTACAATTTTCAATTTTTATTACTTGGAATTACTGCAATGCTATGCTAACCAAAGAAGGCAAGACTTTTTCTATAATTTGTTGTACTATCCTTACTATATAAAACTACTCACTAGTTATTTTTTTTAATACCTTGTAGCTTAATTCCTAATTAAATGTATTTAAAAAGATGCTCCTTTATATTGAAACTCTCATGAATTTAGTTTCAATATAAATACATTTATTTGATTACCATAAAACAATAACAGCATTTACATTTTATTAAAAGTCTCCATTAAGTTTTATTTTTATCTACTATAAAATATTAATTAATAATAATTAAAATAAGAAAATTTATAAACTTTTGAAAAAACTGTACTATTGCTACCTATTATCAACCTCATTTCCATATTCTATTTATGTTTTCATTCAAGAAAAACTAACAAACAAAAGGAAGAAAACAATGCAATATAACATCCCCAAACTGATGTATACTTGCTTTCTGAAATGAAAGGGTCCTTTGAAGATGAGGTAAAAGAAGGAATAAATTCCATTGCAAGACACAAAATTGTAAAATTTCAGATATAAAGATTCTAAAAGATTCCAGAATGATAAAAACAGGTCACACACAGCAAAAACAATGTGTGTGTTGGGGGCGGGGGAGAGAATAGGCATTGGACTTCTTGGTAGCTAAATATTGTGAATGAAAGCCTTCAAAATTCTAAAAGAAAATGATCTGCAACCTAAACTTTTATATCCAACCAAATTATTAATCAAGTCAGAGTAAAATAAGGTGTGCTTTTTAAATTTCCACATATTGAGGGGTTCGACCCAGAAAAAAGACAATGAGGTGGGATCCAACAGATAAGAACAGAGCAAAGCTATCCAACCTCTAAGGATATCAAATCTTTGATTTTCTTCTAGATCACACTAACACATCACAGCACAACTCTGAAAATGGCAGTAGCACCTAGAAAAATGTAACCATCCTATATAATAAAAGGCTAATATGCAGGTCGACCAAATGGCAGAACAACTGGTCACTTTGATGCACACTGACCACCAGGGGGCAGACGTTCGATGCAGGGGCTGCCCCCTGGAGGTCAGTGCACTCCCACAGGGGGAGCACCACTCAGCCAGAAGCTGGGCTCACAGCTGGCAAGTGCAGTGGCAGTGGCAGAAGTCTCTCGCACTGTACGTGCACGCTCGCACATGGTATTTTGTGGAAGAGCCACACTCAAGGGGCCAAAGAGCTGCATGTTTGCAGCTCACAAGCCACAGTTTGCTGACCACTGGCCTAGGCTAAGGTGCTTGTCAGTTTGGAGGAAATGCCCATGACAAAGGCTATTAGTCCACAGATGACAATCACTACATTGAATCAATATCAAATGACTGTCAAACTGTTATACATTCACTTCTAAAGTTATGATTACATGAGTTATAGACAGCATCACATTGAAGATAAACAAAACCATGTATTTATTTTTAAAAAAATGCACAGATACATGTTTTCACTCAAAATATAGTTAAATTTGGTTATTTTTATTTAGGTTTCATTTAAGAAACCAATAACAAAACATAACAGTATTGTTTCCATTAAAAAATAAATAAAATAAATAAAATAAATTTAAAAAAAGAATAGCCAAAACCGGTTTGGCTCAGTGGTAGAGCTTTGGTCTGCGGACTGAAAGATCCCAGGTTCGATTCCGATCAAGGGCATGTACATTGGTTGCAGGCACATCCCCGGTGGAGGTTGTGCAGAAGGCAGCTGGTTGATGTTTCTCTCTCATCGATATTTCTAGTTTTCTATCCTTCTCCCTTCCTCTCTGTAAAAAAATCAATAAAATATATATATTTTTAAAAGAATAATTAAGGGATAAGAGCAACAGCTCAAAATGCTTGTCAATGATTAAATCAGTTACCAATTTCAAAGTTTACTACTCAAAAAAAATGGGCTAGTTATTTTTAGTTTTCAAATTTTAAGTGAAAAATTTTGCCACTCAATTTGGGTACTTAGAAACAAAATAAAATATCACCTTTCAACTCCGGTATTATGCATACTTCATATACAGTTATTTTTTATATATCAATGAAATCAGAAGTCTTATTGCAAGAAGCATGCAATAATGGGGAAAAAACAATAGAAAAAAAAAAAAGAAATGCTTTCAGCAGTTATACAAAGAACTATAACTTACCAATTTTATCCTCTTCCAAACATCCTTATCTGGTCTATATTTTTCAGTATTGTGTCCAGAGGATGACTTATAGGGATCTGATAATCACTTTGTAACATATGTATTTTATCTTTTTTTATTTAAAAAATTAATGTTGACATTATTCCCTTTTCCCCATAAGTTTTTTTTAATAAAAACCTTTCCTATATATGATCTACTCAATATTCCAACTTTTATCTACCAAATTAAAAATAGAATCTGATTAATAGATTATATACTGTATGTGCAGGCATGCAATGCTTATATAATTTCATTTGTGTGATTTCATATTCTGTTTTTATTGATGATGGCATATTATCAGTATTTATTGTTTGAATGAACAATAGCAACACTATGGTGGTCAAAGCTAAGACATGGCATTTAGACAGTATAGTACTCAGTATTATTAAACGCTCTTATGTGTTATTATTATTTTGTAGTTCTCTACAAAATCCTTACAGTATAAAAGTCCCTTTTTTATTGTGGAAACTCTAAATTTAATAAGCTTCTATTTAATTAGTCCCGAATTCAAATACACATTCATGCCAAATATTGCAACCACATGGGAGAGAGGAGGAAAGATATTTGAAACACTTCCATGGGAACAACCTTGGGTTGCTCTCTTAAAATATCAGTACAAGAACCCAAACTACTTCACATGCTATCCACAAAACAGATGAGGCTGGAAAGAAATCTTGCGTTTAATGTGACCTTTGGCTGTACTTTTACTTGTCATAATTATAAAGGAGCTACTCTCAGAGCCAACACATAAGCTATGTTATTACTCTTACAACCATTTCATAAAGTGCTTCACACTATGACAAACTCCAGGCAGAATATATGGAAACTCTTATTTTAGTTACTAAGCATAATGGGTCTTTCTGAACAAAAACAGTTCTGACATTATACATATGAATAAGAATGATTGCATGAGAATTTTTCTTTTTAATGTACATCCAAGTACAAATATGCCCGTGCGGTTACCTAGTTCAACTTAACAAATCCCCTATAATCAAAATACAAATTGACTAAAAATTTAAATTTAACAATCTAATTATGACTTTAATAATGCAATATGCCATGTTAGATAAATACATGTCAAGAGGGAAATAAAACTACACACATACACACACACACAACCAAAAAGCCTTTAAGCAACTCTTTTCTAGATATTCTTATTTTCATACACAGAATTTCAAGAAGGAGAAAGAATTGTTTTCAAAAATGTTTTGGCAAAACTGTCAAATTACCAATATATACAACATGGTTTTTGAAAGGAAAATTGAAAAAGACCACTAGTTGATCCAACATAAGATTATAAATTCTCATGGCATAGCAAATAGAATTAATTTTCAGTACAATGTCAAATATGCCATAAATTATAATATTTACAAAATAAATAAACAAAAACAGATCCAGAGATAGAGAAGCATCTATCAGACCATCAAACCTTAGAGGGAAGGTAAGGGTGGATGTAGTAAAGGGGAGAGATCAACCTAAGAACTTGTATGCATGCATATAAGCCTAACCAATGAACACCGACAAGTGGAGGATGGAGGGCAATGGGGGTATAAGGACACATATGTCACACCTTAATCAATAAAGAAATTTTTTTAAATTACCCCCTAAAGTACTTGGACTCGAATGAGTGTGACAATAAAGAACTTGGAAACGGAAAAAAGATAAAAATAAAAACTAAAATAAATTAAAAAAATAAAACAAGCACAAATAATCTGTGTGATAGGAAGAAATCTCCATAGAAGAAGGAAATCTCTATAGCATTATCTACAATACTATATTATAACTAACTCTGCCATACTTAACTTTTTCTTCCCAATAGTAATACCTTTCTAGTTTTATATTGAAAATAAGTTCCAAAAGCTATAAAACATCAAACATCTATCTATAATATATAAAAGGCTAAGTGTCCCTCCCACTATCCAGCCCGTCGCTATGACACACACTGACCACCAGGGGGCAGACACTCAATGCAGGAGCTTCCATGATGCACACATGCAATTACACAGAAATGGCAATGCAGCCCATAGCCCAGCCAGCCCACAAACGGTGGCTGTGGGCGCTGGGTAATGACATCATGTTTTTATTCACATTCTGAAGCCAAAATTGTCGACAATATTCATCTGAAGACCAACTATTGCCACAACGTACCTCTGAAGCCAAAAGAAAGCGACATCATTGACAGAGTATGCCTGTAGAACAGTCATTGACAAGTACTACAAATACTGGTTAGAACTGCCTTCATAGCAAAAATTAGGTAAATGAGGATGAAATTATTGAACACAGTTGTGGTGGAATGACAGTTACGTGTCAATTTTGCCTATCCCTAAATTTCTCCGATGAAAAACCATCTGATGGAAAATTTACTCGATATTGTAGCAAAGGCAAAGTTTGTCCAAATGATATAAATTTTCCAGAATACCCAACATATTTTTTAAAAATAATGATAAATGAAGATTCTGGCAGTAAAAATTTCATGAAAAATATTCATAGTTATATCATGTTGTTATTGTTTATTTGTTAATCAATTTATATATTATTTTCATGTACCTATTACTAAGTTTGTTTCATCTCTGACACTATTATTGAAAAAAGGCAAATAGCGATATTAAAATATTTCTTCTAACTAATTTCCTTTCAATGTGCACGAATTTGTGCAACAGGCCACCAATGCTTTATAAGTCTTGATTGTCTAACAAAAACACATAAATAGTGGTCATAATTGGAGTTAGTTTTATTATTAAAGAAAACATTTGCCTGGAAATAGCATATGAATTAAGACTCCTCTTAAATCTATATATATATAAAAGCCCAGTGACCGTTACAGAGGAATGACTGCTCAAGCACAACAACCGGTTGCTATGGCTTGCACTGACCACCAGAAGACAGAAGCTCAACACAGGAACTTCCCCCTGGTGCTCAGTGCGCTCCCCCAGCAGGAGCACCGCTCAGCCAGAAGCCGGACTCACAGCTGGCAAGCACAGTGGTGGTGACAAGAGCTTCTGCTGCCTCCACAGCAGCACTAAGGAGCAGCGAGCCAAGAAGTAAGGAGCAAGCTGCGGGCGGTTAGGAGCAAGGGATCGGAAATCCCCCGAGGGGTCCCAGATTGTGAGAGGGCGCAGGCCAGGCTGAGGGACCTCTCCCTTGCACAGATTTTGTTCATTTTAAAAACTAAAATAAATTAAAAAAACAAAACAAGCACAAATAATCTGTGTGATAGGAAGAAAATCTCTATAGAAGATCATATATATATATATATATATATATATATATATATATTATATAAGATTATTAGGAATTATTCAATAGAAATTTGAGATATTACTAGGGTGACCAATTTTGCTAAGAAGATCCCAGTTTATACCTATTATCCTGTCATATTATAGTACACCCTTTCAATCTCAAAACTGTCCTAGATAGGTTGGTAAAGTACATGTTCACCCTAGCTATTACAGTATTTCATGTTACCTAAATCATGGGTTTGGAGGATTTTCTAATGTAAGATTAATTATTTACTTGAATGCTCTAACTTAAAACTTTCATTCAGATGCAGTTACTACCTATGGCACTTAAACAATATAACCTGAACTCTGCTGCTATCCAACTCTTAACTAATCTGTTTTTCTGATATCTTTGTGTGTTTCAGACCCAGGATGGAGACTTCCCTGTATCAGCAGATAGCAAGATCCTTTTCCCTTAGCCTCACGCCAATTTCATGATTTTCCTTACTCTCTGAGGCTCCCCAAAATCTTTTACATGATTACATTTAAGTGTTTAAAATTATAATTGGTTACTTTCTTGTCCTTATGCACATATTTAAATACTTAACTGTGTATAAAACACTACACTTATATCAATAGTTAATATAATTAATAGTATATTTGTGATCATTTCTATAAAAGCTTAGGCATCAGACACTGAGTCATTCTTTTTAAAAATATGCATATATCTAACCCTGATAATACCATTATTTTTAAAAAGAAAATCAGATTTGACCTAACAGAACCCTGCAAATGACCATGGGCTTAAAAGAAAATTGCTGATCTGAGTGTTAGACATCAACCAGGCAAACATATAATCTCCCTGTGGCACAAATTCTGCAGGATGCGATTCTGGTCCACTACACAGGATTACAAGAAGAATCAATTCATAAAATTCAAAAAGCTCAAGTATTACCTAGTGGTTAGAAAAGATGACTAAGTGTTATGTAAAGTGAAAACAGCAAGTTAAGCTATCAGAAATAAGTAAAAAAATAAAATAAAACAACTCTGGTGAAAAACTATTTTATACCAACTACATATACAAAACTGTCATGGCCTAAGAGAGACTCTTGAGAGTCAGACTAAATGAGTCCTGATCCCAGCACAATCACTTACTATCAGCTTCTGTAAGCATTGCTAAATCTGTTTCCTTATGAGTAGAATGAAGATAATAACTGTATTTATTTTACTATGAAGAGTAACAATCCATTCAAAGATAGGAGTACTGTACTTGCACATAGTAAGTGTTTAATAAATGCTAGTTATTATTACAATGACCTCCATTAATGTCTCTTTCCAAAAATAAGTCCTAAAATTTTATTTTGATGTCAGGAGAAATTTCACATGTGTGTGCATATGTGTGTGTGCACATATGTGTATTTCCCAATGAGAGATCACTGAGATGACACAGGCAATAGTCCACAAATACTTGTTAATAGTGTGAGCTAGGTAAATGATCATGACAACTAATATAGATCTTATTCAACACTGGAAAAGGAAGCTTTTTTTCTTCTAAAGAAGTCCACACTGGCATACTGAAGCGGCTTTTAAAATGAAATTCCATATATAACAGTATTTGTGGTTGTTCATCTCCAGAACAGAAAAGTAATTGATATGTACAATTACACATATGTTTAAACCCATGTATGCAAATGAAACCGCTTCCTTTATGGCAAGTACATGAAGATACTAAAGCGATATTCTAATTAAACATTCATATATTCAATATTTCAAAATAAGAAATTTGGATATAAATATGCATAATTTACAATTCTACAATGCAACCTGTCTACAGAGGCCATTTTCACTATATTTCAACAGATCATAACAAGTAATGCACAATACCACTTCTCTCTGAAATGTTAAAAACTGTACAGTAGGTAATAATTCCCTGTAAGCAAAGACCAAGTCCATGTTGTGCACATGACACCCTTTTATGCCAACAATTACTTATCCTATTCATTAAACCCATTCAACAAGCGAGCCCCAATGACTACACTATCTTATGATAGAGTCAGAAGGTACACCTTATTTGGATAAAAATAGAAACTTTACATAAGAGAATCGTTATCTAAAGTCCAAGATACTATAGCTTGCGTTTATAAAGACCCTTGACCACTTTAGTTCATTAAAATAAAATAGCTTGGAACTTTCCAAGAGAGATGATATGAAATAAATGTCACTAAGACCGATATGAAATCTATATAAACATCAGGATGTTTTTCAAATACACATTTAATGGGGATTTAGAAAACAAAGGCAACATCAGTCAAATTTATATCTCAGGGATCCAAATCTAAGTTGGACTTCATTTCTCTTAACTTTCCTAAAATATTCCAGGTGGTAAAATAGATTTGCCACTAAAATAAAATAACTAGGACTCCATTATTTATTCTAAAGCAAGTAAGAAATACAGCCTGTCTTTTAGAGACAAAAAGGATAATGTGGACTGTGGTTTAGATATTTAATTGGTTGAGAGATGACAGGCTATATTATTAATTTGTAAGTGACTCTAGAATGAGTATGCATGCACACACACATGAACATTATATCACTGATAAGCCTAAGCAGGTAAATTTGAAGCTAAACAAAGCATAACTAAAAGTTTATCTCTACAATATTATTTTTTTTTAATCCATGGACATTGCAATGAATATACTTTTGCCTTGGAGCTAATACTTTAATTTTAAAGAACCACAAAGAAAAAAATCAAAACTAGTCAGTAACAATGCAGCGTCTAAAAGCAATAAACTCAAAATTAAGTTATAAATAATTTAAAGCATGTCATGAAGATGTATTAATAATTCATCAGATAAATAATTTACTAAATAATCAAATAAATAAATAATGAAATACATAAATAAATCAGCAAATAAATAATTCTGCAAAATAACCTAAACAATAACTCACCCAAAAAAATCACAAACCTACAAAACTACAATGATTTTCTGAATTCTGATAGTTTTAAATAAGCAAATGTACACAAACTAGATCAACCCTTGTTAGAATTAGAAGTATTTTTCAATGCTATTGGTAAAATTCTCATCTCAATATATAAGAGCATATTTTCAATTTCTAAAAGACTGCATAGGATTGTGTCTTATAAATTATTAACATAATTATAATATATTCTCTTCTATATTTTACATATAATATCTTTGCCTAACATATTTCCCCCCAAACAACTGAATACTTAAAATATTCTTAACTTAGAGACTTTTTTTCCAAAGCAATACTTACAGTATAATAGCTACAGCTTTTGATAATTTTCCTATCAGAAAAGTCTTCTTCAACCACAAAGTCTTCCTTCACCACATCTTTGGAAATTTTCTGCAAAGGTAGAATAGTAAAGATAACTTTAATTATTACAGATGGCATTTCACTCACTAGGGAACAATTTATCTATATATAAAGAGGTAATATGCTAACTGGTCCTAAAGATGTCCCAATCAGGACCAGTCAAAGGTGCATACCCACAGGAGCTGATGGGCGGGGACAGAGGTGGGGACTTGCGCCACAGGGACATGAGGCTGAAGGGGGGGGGCATCAGGACAAGCCATCGTGGCCCCACCCCTGGTGGGAGCGCATGCAGGCCCACGGGGGCACCGGCCCTAAAGGGGAGCATCAGGACGGGGGTGGGGGGGTGGGGGGAGGGCCCTCGGCCGAGAGCTCTCAGCACTCCTGCTCCGGGGACCGAAGGTGGGGAGAGGAAGGAAGAGCACATAGGCAGTTAGGGGGTTTAGGCCAGAAGGGGGTGAAGATAGGAAGACAGAGGGATCAGGACAGGAAGGGAGAGCAGATAGCAATTAGGGAGATCAGACAAGGAGGGGAGAGCAGTTAGGGCCATCAGGTCAGTAGGTGAGCAGTTATGGGAATCAGGCAGGCAGGAGAGCAGTTGGGGGCATCAGGCAGGCAGGGAAGCAGATGAGTGCTTAGAGGGATCCAGGTTGGAGAGGATGCAGGCCAAGCTTAGGGACCGCCCCCTTGGCCCCACCCTGTGCATGAATTTCATGCATTGGGCCACTAGTATATATATATAAAAGCCAATCTACTGGAATGACATGCACTGCGGCCAGCCAACCAGCCCCATCAGGTGTGGGGGTCGGGCCTGCCAGCAAACCTCCATCGGCCCCTTCCCCCAGCCAGCCCAGCCCTGATCACCCCGATCAGGACTGGGCTAGCTGAAGCCCACCCATTCATGAATTCCTGAACAGGGCCTCTAGTGTTTTTTAATTCTACAAAGTAGCAATGGAATGTGGACATTATTAGTTGAAAACTATGTCATTTGTATAAGTCTTTAATGAACCAAGTACAAGCCGACAGAGGCCAGCTCCCTCTTTTAGAACTGACACACAAGCTGTTAAAATTGGCAGGATTTCAGACATGAAGACAAAAACTTCAATAGAAAAAGTGACTGGCTGACATCTAATGCTATCCTCAATGTGAGAAGCTCAAAGTTCTTGAAAAAATACATGAGATCATTTAACTATGACAATTTGAATGTAGAGACAATATAATTAAACTACCACAAAGAGTCAAAAACAAAATTGACCTCATAAATCAGTATTCATTGAACATTTATTTAAAGTTTTTAACCATCTACTGTACAGTGTAGTACTCTGGAAATCCATAAACTTTAGATCCCAAACTATCTATGATTAGTTTCCCCACAGAAAATAAGAACTTTGTAATGAGTTTTTGACACATTTAAAAGAATAAATCCAAACAATGTAGCACACTTGAAGAGAAGGAAACTAAAATTAATCAAAGTATTTTATATAATTTATCTCAATAAATTGTCAAAACAACCTTTTAGGTTGAGTAATATTTTACCTTTTTCGAAGTCAAAAAAACTGGGACTCAAAAAGATCCCCAGTGGCAGGGAAGATTCTAACTTTGCCTACACCAATTCCTTGTGAAGGTTTGCTCAACTACAGACCTTTATTTTGAACCCAACCTACAAAATGCACCAAATCCTAGAGAATTCTCACCCTCCACCTCCAGGGAAGTTGGCAATGTCTGAAGACACTTTCGGTTGTCATAACTGGGGAATGTTATCAGTATCTAGTAGATAGAAATAACGTGTACTGACCACCAGGGGGCAGACGCTCCAACTGGTAGATTACTGCTGGGATCTGGCTAATAGGGACTAAGCAAGATGGGCCAGACACTCCGTGGAGCCCTCCTGCGGTCCCCTCCACAGCTGGCCAACCTCCTGCATTTCTCCCCAGCCCTGATCATGCACCAGTGAAGTCCCTTGGCCTGGCCTGCACCCTATCACAATCCAGGACCCCTCAGGAGATATCAGAGAGCCGGGTTTGGCCCTATCCCACAGCCCAGACCAAGGGACCTCACTAGTGCACCTGGCCTCTAGTCTATATAATGAAAGCCTAAGCAACCATTACAGCAGAACAACCAGAACAACCAGTTGCTATGATGCGCAATGACCACTAAGGGACATACACTCAACGCAGGAGCTTCCCCCTGGTGGTCAGTGCTTTCCCACTCCCATGGGGGAGGGCTGCTCTGCCAGAACCCGCGCTCACAGCTGGCGAGCTGCAGAGGCAGAGCCTCTCCTGCCTCCACGTCAATGCTAAGGAGCAGCGAACCAAATGATAGGAAGCAAGCAGGTGGGTGGTAAGGAATGAGGGGTCATGGGTTGCGAGAGGGCACAGGCTGGGCTGAGGGCCCCGCCACCAGAACACGAATTTTGTGCACTGGGCCTCTAGTAATAATATAAGAGAGTAAGAAACAAAAGGAGAGAATTTCTCCCATGTAACTGTCCCGAGGTAGACAATGAAAGGCTGGTGTGGCAGCTCCAATATCAGGAGCCAAAGTTCCTTCCAATCTTTTGTTCTGCCACATACTATTCTATTCAAAGTGGCTCGTATTCCAATAAGGCCATGAGAACTCTAGCTAACATATCCATATTGCAGGCAGCAGAAAAAGAAGGGGAAAGAAAGGACCACCCTGCTCACTTCTAACTCTTACATTTCAAGATACAGAGTATAAACCACAATGTGGTGTTTTGGCCACACTTAACCACTTTGAAAGGTAGGAATTGTAGTCTCTTAACATTAGTAATAATGCCCAGACATAGAATTAGGGTTCTTTTTACTAAAGAAGACAAATAGAATAAATTTTGCAGGGCAAAATATAAGAGCCAGACTGCAACAGAGGCTACAACTCTTCAGGGAAAATGTACTCAAAATTTTTCACGTCAATAATATGTACACTAGAGGCCCAGTGCACAAAATTCATGCATGGAGAAGTGGTGTCCCTCAGCCTAGACTGCACCCTCTCCAATATGGGACTCCTCAAGGGATGTCCGACTGCCCGTTTAGGCCTGATTCCAGTAGGATCGAGCCTAAATGGGCAGTCGGACATCCCTCTCACAATCCAGGACTGCTGGTTCCCGACTGCTCGCCTGCCTGCCTTCCTGATCACCCCTAACCACTTCCCTGACAGCCTGATTGATGCCCAACTGCTCCCCTGCCAGCCTGATTGCCCCTAACTGCTGTACTCTGCAAGCCTGGTCACCTCTAACTGTCCTCCCCTGCAGGCTTGATCACCCCCAACTGCCCTCCCCTGCTACCCTGATTGCCCACAACTGCCCTCCCTTGCAGGCCTGGTCCCTCCCACCTGCCCTCCCCTGCTGGCCATCTTGTGTCCAAATGGGGGCAGGATCTTTGATCACATGGGGACAGCCATCTTGTGTGTTGGAGTGATGGTCAATCTGCATATTACTCTTTTATTGGGTAAAATAGAGACCTGGTGCACAGGTGGGGGCCAGCTGGTTTGCCCTGAAGGGTGTCCCAGACAGGGTGAGGGTTCCCTTGGGGTCATGGGGTGGCCTGGACGAGCGACCTGTGGTGGTTTGCAGGCCAGCCACCCCCACCCCCACCCCCGGTGACCCAAGCTGAGGCCCTGGCATCTGGGTTTTATTTGTCTTCTGTAATTGAAACTCTGTAGCCTTGAGCAGAGCCAAGTCTCCTTCTTGCTCTGTGGCTGCAGCCATTTTTGTTGGGATTTATTTATCTTCTATAATTGAAACTTTGTAGCCTTAAGCATAGGCCAAGGCAGGCCAGGGATGCAGAGCTTGGCTTCCTCCATTGCTTGGGGTAACTCAAGCCTCCTGCTCTCTCCAGCTCCTGGCTGCCACCATTTTTTTGGGATTTATTTATCTTCTATAATTGAAACTTTGTAGCCTTGAGTGGAAGCGTGGGCTGGATAGGGTGTGTAGGAAGCCTGGCTTCCTTCATTGCTGGAGACACCCAAGCCTCCTGCTCTCTCTGTGGCCGCAGCCACCTTGATTGCATGCTCGCTTCTGATTGGCTAGTGGGCATGGCTTGTGAGTAGAGTGAAGTGATGGCTAGTTTGCATATTATTCTTTTATTATATAGTATGTACATACATGTATGTATTTATATTTGTGTGTAACACATATATGAAAGCAAAACCTAAATATTTAACAATATGCTTAAATAAATTTGGGGATATACTCAGAATAGAATACCTTGTAGTCACTTAATAAAATTTTCAAGAATTTTACTAATAAAAGGAAGTATTCTTAACATTAAACGAAAAGGCCAGCCATAGAACATTTCATATAAAAATAACCCATTTTATATAAATGTACACACATACAAACACACACACACATCTATATACATACAGAATATATTTACGTATACATCATTCTTATATCCAGAGAGAAATTCTAAAACCACCTAAAAATCAAGAGAATAGAATTGACCTAAGTGAAAATAGTGGTGTAGGCTTTGGGATCTGTAACTAACTTTTACTTTCCCTATACTTTTCAATACTTTCTACTTTCTCTATAATGAACACATATTGAGCTTATGATTATTTTTCATGAAAATTTGGCCTAGAGGAGGAGCACCTTATAAAAAGTAGTTAAATTCAAGCTTCAATTTATATTATTACTTGGAATTTGCTGATAATTTTTTAAAGATGAAGGAAAATCTATATCTGAGTTATATCTTTCCCAACTGGCACAAAAAAAATACATGTTTCTTTTTAGTTGGTAAGAAAAACTAACCTCTCTATTCGGAACTTCTTTTAAACTTACTAATATTCACATATCACATCTGTCAGTTTTATACAAGTCACTCCTAACCAGATGCTACATCCATCATTCCTAACAATTCACCTCAATATATTACTTTTCTCATCTCACCCAGTAGAACTAATCATTCCTACTTCATGCTTCTACAAATTCTTCCATTTTCTGTATTTTTCAGTCTATATTTTATTTCTACTCTTCTGCACATTTTTCTGTTTACTTATATAATGGATACATCTAACAGAAATTACATCCCTCTTATCTTTATGACTATCGTATGCTATCTTAAGTTTTCCATTATTATTGGGTATATATACCATTATTACATTGGTATTAACTCTATTATCTGCAAGCCTCATGATTATTAGTAGAATGTTAGAATTTAGAATGCCTCAAAGTTCTCCACATTTTCTAGAATGATTCCATTTTTCAAACTCCGATTACTACCACATAAAAGTGGATAAATAAGGAAAAGAGCAAGAAACTGATGCATTTGAAACTACTAACAAGTATATATGGTTGACCAAAAATAGCAAATAAGCAAAAAAGTAAAATGCATCTAAATCTTGGAAAAATCAGACATGTGCACGTGTGACACACAAACACACGCACAGGGCAGAGAGTGAAGAAAGAAATGCACAAGCAAATGTAGTAAGTGGAAAATGAACAATCCAGACAGTGTATCACTGAAAATGCAGAAGGTAAAGCTACAGGCATAGATAATCAAATAAGGATCTTCAATGGAGACCAAATTCATACAGTTCTAAAACAGTTCTCAATCGTGAAAGATATTGCTCCCCATGCCCCCCAAAAAAGGATGTGTGGCAATGTCTGGTGTTGCAAATGGAAGATACTATTTGCATCTAGTGGGTAGAGGACAAGGATGCTGCTAACATCCTACAATGCATAGGACAGCCTCCCAACAAAAATGAATTACTCAGCTCAAAATGTCAATGGTGCTAGAAGGAACTGTTGGGAGTCCACAAAAGAGGCAGCACTTAACCAGGATGAAATGGTATGAGTGAAAGAATGGTGGCTACAATATAAGTGTAATAAATCATAACAGGGTTAGTGAAAGAATAGCAAGAAATAAGGCTAATAAAGATAACTGGGTGCATACTGTGATGGGTTTACACTAGACATCGGATAGAACAAAGAGAGAAAGAAAAATAGTTTATTACAATAACAAATGTAACAGAACTGAGGCACAAAATAGCAACATATTTGCTAAAACTGACTATACAGATAGATGGAAACACTGATTTCCAACAGTATGACAGTTAGATACAATTTTTAAATTTTACTGTTAGATACAATTTTTAAATTTTTGTGGGAAAAATCTGCTTTAATGAATTGCTTAGATAACAAGAAAGTACAGTCTCTTCATAAACTATTAAAAAAACAAAGTAGAACAAGCAAACCCAGAAACCAAATTTTGTCCTGAGAGTATGTGCCTAACACTGGCAAAACTGGGCTTACCTTTTGATGGCTATACAAGACTCAGGAAATAAACTCTAAAAAAGTCTACCAAAAGGAAGCACACCTACATCAAGTGCCAAAAGGTGAAAAAGTGCCAAAAAGATCTTTTTCCTATTACCTGTTTATAATCATACTTACCCCTCACCCCCACCATTCCTAACCCCTGGCATACTCTAATCTGTGATCCATCTTTATGATTTTGTGTTTTCAGGAATGTTTCATAAATTATCTTGACACTTAATCACAAAGGGAAACACCATCACAAAGGTTCTTATATTACAATAAATTTACACTATTTATATAATCCAATAAGTCTCCTATGAATATGTCATTTAAAGTGCTCTTAAACTGTTAGTGCCACAGGTATCTGTGGAAAGCATAAGCAAACTCTTTGTGAAAGAAAATAATTTCAATCCAGACCTCAAAATGTCCAACAACTTTCCAAAAAATTCATCTCAAATGAAAAACAAAGTCAGGATACACAATGAATGACAGCCAATACAAACATGAGACAAATTAGACTGCAGATTCCTCAATTATTGGAAAGATTGTGCAATAAGGATGTTTTGAGCAATAGAATTGCTTAAAATATACATACATGTATGAATTAAATAAAACTTCAAGAAATAAAAAACACTGGTAAAATGTTCAATTCAGTGTAAAAGTTAAACTGTAGAGTCAATATAAAGAATTAGTAGATGGACAGAAAGACACTTAAAATTTATCCAAAATGCAGTTAA
Source organism: Pipistrellus hanaki (assembly GCF_964339955.1). Classification (NCBI taxonomy): domain Eukaryota; kingdom Metazoa; phylum Chordata; class Mammalia; order Chiroptera; family Vespertilionidae; genus Pipistrellus; species Pipistrellus hanaki. The sequence goes on from NC_140515.1 coordinate 39,664,727, forward strand.
GAGAGACAAAGAAAACATAAAAGCAGTTAGGAGATTAAAAAAAAAAATAGAATGAGGAGGTCTAACAAAATACTGCTGAAACTATTGGAAATGAAGAACCTTTTTTTAAATTGTCAATCCACTGCAGAAAAAAAAAATCTGTAAAATGTAATAAAAGTGAATTTCTTTTTTTATAAACCATGTCCTTAGATGTCATGGTAATAATATCAAGTTGCTACAAAAAGTTTCTAAATGCTTGCTTTGAATTTCTGTCCTTAACTCATTACAGACCAATAAAGTCAGTTTGCAGATAAGCACTAATCTTTGAGTAGCAATGATCTAAAATACAAATAGATCAGCATTAGAAAAGAATGTTTAAAAGACTGTATAGGTAATATTTGAATAGATAATATCTGAAAAATTTCCTAACTAATAGAAGGTACAGATAGACAGTCTAACAAGCAAGAAAACATCCACAACTATTGCAACACAATCCCAGATCAGCATTTTCTGTCATTTTAGAACTTGAACTATCCAATAAATAAATAACATACAGCCAAGTGGACTTAGTATAGAAAGTTAGTAGAGACCAAGCTTCAAGAGCTAATGATTTCCACTCCCAGTGGGTTGGAAACACTGATCAGACAACCAAAATTGTGTTTGGTTTATTAAATTCATTATTTTCTAATGTGTAACTTTGTAAAACAAAAAATTACAATTTTGTATTAGCAGAGGCTGAATATATTTTGAGTTATAGTGAAATGAATCAGATTTCAAATTCCATTAACTGTCCTTTCAGGGTGAGGTAAGCTATGTAACACTTCAGCATACTTTACCTAACAACTCTTCTAAGCCAGTGATTTTCAACCTTTTTCATCTCATGGCACACATAAACTAATTAGTAAAATTCTGTGGCACACCAAAAAGTTAAGATGTTTTTTGCCAATCTGACAAAAAAAAAAAAAAAAGGTATCATTCACACCAGACTGTTGTATGGGCTGATGTCATTTTTTTATTTGACAATCTAAGGGAAAAGAGGCCAGAGCCCCTGACTAAATAGTTAGATATTGCACGTTTTAAAAATCCCCGTGGCACATTGGTTGAAAATAGCTACTCAAGAAGCAGAACAAATTCTTTTATTTCTAAATGCAGATCATTTAAAAGACCATGTTCAGATATCTAGTGAAAGTGAAGGTATATTCAAACCTACTTGGCAAAACAAATTATGGCATTACAATAACTTTATGGGATGCAGGTTTTGCAACAGAACAAATATAAATATGGCTAAAAGCTTGGAAAATGAAAGAGCATGGTGAACAACATCAGAAAATATACCAAAAAAATATGTAAACTGAATTTAACAATATAAAAATATATCCAAAATCTAATCTATTGCTTCTTAGCATCATATCCCATGCCTATCATATGATGTTGAAAGGACAATCACTAGGCATACATAGCAAATAAACTAGATGAAATGATCATTTAACCTACTTAAAGCAGTGTTGCCAAATCAAACGATATACTAATATTTAGAAAGTTTTACTTGCTCATTCAATCTTCATAAGATGCGCATGTTGCTACTTCTAAGGATATGGAAAAGGAATTTAAATGTGGGGGGAGGGAAAAACTGGGCTGAGCAATTTAAACTTCCATCAACTAAAAATAAATAACAGCTGAGCAAGGCAAAAATTGACATACATACGTAACCATGAAGAATCAAAAGTTCAAGCCATTTTTAAAAGCTCAGGGGGTAACATCCTTAAATAAGAGAAATTCTTCTCCAAACTACTCCATAGCTACATTGATTCAAAGTTAATGCCTGAGCAGATAAAAAACACAAAACATCTTAACTTGGTGGCTTAAAATAAAGATGGATATAAGCTGGAAATTTATGGTTAAATTTGAAGTGGGGGTGGTGGGGGAGACATTATTTTAGCCAGATAGATAATCTAACTATGAGAACATGAGGTCTTATAATTTAAAATTGGACAGCCCACATCAAGTTTAATTAACCACCCATTCCAATAGGGTTCCTTTTGAGTTTTTACCCAAAGTTATAATCATATTTGTATGTATTCTTCTTAGCTGCTGCAATTGTTCTTTGTGGAGAGAAAAATGCAGGCTTTAAAAAGATGCCTACATAGTTATATTTCAAGGCCCAAGGGGGAAAAAAGATACTTACATATATACACACACATTCATATATAGAGAAGATTCCCATAATTGTAACTTTTAACTGGTACTTAGTGATTTCTACTTAAAACATGAAAGTGAATAAATAAGTGTTTAAGTAAGATACCACTAACATTAACAATTAATGTACCTTTAAAATATATTTTAAGTTAAATCAATCTGCAAAGTTTTCTTATTCCATCCATAATTTAAAAAACCACAAAGCCAAAATTCTTTATCATGAGCATTTGAAAATGGCTTAAAATTGCAGAGAGAAAAGTCTAGTAATTCACCTCTGTATTTGTCAAAAGGAGTTGAGTTTACTACATTCTAATAACTAAAATCATTGATATCTGAAGATTAACATCTTAAGTTAAAGAATCATAAGCTCTCCCACAAAAACACCCCTAATAATGCTCCAGGTACACATACAGATTTAAGTCAGGGAATAGAAAACAAAATTGCTAATAGTAATCATTAATTTTCTTTAGCACTGAGAATTATTTTTAAATAATTGTATTAATTTGTCCCACTCCATATGATCTCACTAAAATACAATCTGAAAACAATGTAGCATGATTATATTAGTTCCTCAAGTAACAGTGCTAAAAAGGGTCTTGCCCTACTGCTCACACCAGACCTTCAGGCTTTGTTGGAGGAGCACATATTTTATACCTGAAGGAAAACTAATTTAATTAGTTTCTAGGTTTAATCAGCTATTCTTTTCCATCAACACTGAATACACAAAAATCAACTCTTCCTTTACACAAACACACACACAAACACACATACAGCACTAGTAAACTGTTACTTTAAAACTTTTTAACATGTATTTCTTGAATAGTTCATCCTTAACATTTATTACATATTGTATTATAGAAAAATAATTGGTAACCCTGTTATAGACAACTCTTTTTCAGCAATTAAGGATTAACTCTAGTACTAAATTGCAAATATTAGCAAGAAAATCAAATGGAGATAGTTCAGGCCTTGTTCTCACCTAATTAGGAAAATTATCTAAAAAGGTTATATGACATTTCAAATTCCATATAGTTAAGAAGTCGAGCTATTTATAATTATACATTTGAGCTTAAATTATCTTAAATTAAATTGGATTATTCTGAATTTAAATTATCTTTATGAATTTTATAATTGAGCCATTTTTATAATTTGTATAAAATTAAAAAATTATATCTAATCTAAAATTTAAGAACTGCGGTTTTTTCAATAAAGTCATTCATTTTCAGTCACCTTTTGAATTGGATTGACATCTACCTACAAAGAGATATAGGTTATTACTTTTGCATTTAACTTCTCTCTAACAAAGGTAAATAAAAATCATTAACTAAAGGTTATTTTTTAAGTTTTTAAATGTAAATTAGTGGGTTTTCTAAACTTTGGGATAATTTCTGATAAATGCATTTTGTTTAAAAATTATAGACTTCTACATAAATATAAATGCAATTTTAATTTATTTGAGATAATTAAATTCAAAGAAATCATAAGTAGTTATATTAACTTTTAATTACACTGTATTGAGACACTTATTTTTATCTCACTAAGAAAAAAATTATAGGTCATACCTATCTCCACTTTGTTTTACTGTCAATGTATTTTACCAAAAACAGATCTTTGTGTTCTAAAAAGAATCCATTAGCTATAATACTATACCGATTTTCTCTTTTCAAGAACATTTATAAAAATTTTCACAGTTAAGTGTAACTTATTTAGAAATGTTAGTTAAAACTTAAAAGTACATTTTATAAGTTAAGTTCCTAGAAGCGTTTACATATCTAAATTTAATTTCCAAAATAGTTATTGAAAAAATTAAGCTACTATATTCAAAGACTTTTATAACCAACAATGAGAAAACCTATGCAACAAAATGTTTAAGTAGGAGAAATATTTCATTTTTCTGTTGAAGGCCTAATTATTCCTATATATTGCAATAGGCATAATCAGGTAGAACCAAATAGACAGTTGTTGTTCTTTATGATGGCTTTCACTTTTGTGAATTTACCACAAATTTAGTGGTCAATGACAGTCAATAGAGCTTCTCTACAACTATACATATAAACTAAACAAGAAATACATAAAAAACAGTTACACTTCTCTCCATAAGAAGCCAAGCTAACTTGCTCAACAGGAAGAATTGAAAACAGAAAGTGCATGCTCTACTAAGAACTATGAAATCTGAATGGCGATGAAGCTGTAAATAGAATTCATAATTCATAGGTGAGCTGTTTTTTCAGAGATTTTACAACTATAAAAGAAATAAATATTAGTTTACCACTAGACCTGTCCAACAAGTAATGCTAAAAGGAGTCCTTAAGTCTAAATGGGTGGGGGGGGAACTACAAAGAAACCCAAAGCCATATGATGAACTAAAGATCTTCAGTGAAGATAAATTCATAAAAAACATAAAGGGCACTATTATATTTTTGATTTAATATCTGGCCACGATTGGGACTGGGCAAGACATCGCCGATTGGCCCCAATTGCCAGCCAGGCCAAGAGACCCCTACCATGCTCAAATTTGTGCACCAGGCCTCTAGTCTATAATAATAAAAGCATAATATGTTCGTTAGACCAGACAGCCAAATGACCTTCCGGACATCCTTCAGATGAAGCTGCTGCAGCAAGGGCTGAGGCAGAGGTGGTTAGGGGGGATCAGGCAGGCAGCCAAAGGCAGTTAAAGGTGATCAGAGTGGTTATGGGCAATCAGGCAGGCAGGCAGAGATAATTAGGGGTGATCAGGCAGGCAGGCAGGCAGGCAGGCAGAGTGGTTAGGGGTGATCAGGCAGGCAAGCAGGTGAGTGGTTAGGACCCAGTAGTCCAGGATTACGACAGGGATGTCCGACTGCCGGTTTAGGCCTGATCCTGGCAGTCGGACATCCCCTGAGGGGTCTTGGATTGCGAGAGGGTGCAGGCTGGGCTGAGGGACCCCCTCTACCTTACCCTCAGTGCACAAATTTTGAGCACCAGGCCTCTAATCCTACATAATAAATGCCTAATATGCTAGTGTCCAGTCATCCAGTTGGCCATTCAATCAAAGCGTAATATGCTATGATATATGCTAAGGTCACTCAACTGCTTGCTATGGCATGCACTGACCACCAGGGGGGGGCAGATGCTCCAACTGGTAGGTTAGCTTGCTGCTGGAGTCCGACTGATCAGGACTGAGCAAGATAGGCCAGACACACCCTGGAGCCCTCCTGCAGTCCCTCCCCAACTGGCCAACCTCCCATGTCCTTCCCCGGCCCCGATAGTGCACCAGTGAGTCCCTCAGCCTGGCCTGTGCCCTCTAGCAATCTGAGACCTCTCAGGGGATGTTAGAGAACCGGTTTCGACTCGATGGCAGAACGACCAGTCGCTATGACACGCACTGACCACCAGGGGGCAGATGCTCAACCCAGGAGCTGCCCCTGGTGGTCAGTGTGTTCCCACAAGGGGAGCACCACTCAGCCAGAAGCTGGGCTCACAGCTGGCAAGCAGAGCAGCAGTGGCGGGAGTCTCTCCCACCACTGTGGAAAGAGGACCCCAGACCCGCCAGACTGCAAGAGGGTGCAGTCCAGGCTAAAGAAATGCCTCCCCCCCCCCGCCCCACGAGTGCATGAATTTCGTACACAGGGCCTCTAGTACTAGTACTAATAACTCTGGTATCTAGACCTCACTACCACCTACTCCACCCCCCACATTCAGTCAGTCACCAATTTCTGTCAGTTCTACCTCCCTCCATAACATCTTTCCTTCTTTTCCTTTCAGCTAAAAAAGTCATTAATTCAAATCATCACAATTTCCCTTCCTTCAATCTCTCTTCTAGCATTATATTCCCAAATAGGGTCAAGAAATTCAATGTAACATATACCATACTTCCCCTTCTCAAAACCCCTCAGTACGTTCCCACCTACTACAGAATAAAATCCCACCTCTCCACAGCTTTGTCTTCAAAATCTTCTATGAAGTGGATTCAACCCACCTACCTAATGTCACTTCTTATGTTATTCTTGAGCCCTAAATGACAACCTCCCAAAGACACTTATCATTCCTTTAGTACACCAAGGCTTTCTCACCCAAGTGCTTTTTCTTAGCACTTTCTCCACTTAACTAAATTCCTCATCCTCAGAGAGCTATGCTCCTTTATTATTCTCTCAAAATAAAATTTTCCTCATGTCTAAGATGCCATCAAATTGTAAGACATGTGCCAATTTTAGAAACATTGAAATGAGTAAAAAATATATGCCTTTGAGTAAAATACAATAAATATCTTCTTCCTCTACATTCCCTCAATATAATATTTGTGTCTCTCTTTAACTTATTTCTTAGGACTTAGATTATGACTTAATGCCTGTAGATCAGAGGCTCCTTAAGGACAAAAACTCTGTCTTGCTCATTTATGATATTGTAGAAATTCCACTAGAGTATGAGTAAGACAACCCAGATAAGATTTTGTAAAGAAAGAAATAAAATAGCACTAATAATAACACCAATCTCACATTTATAATCAGAATAAATTAGAAATATACATTAAAATCAATGTGTAAAGTGAATCTTATTCAAATGCAGGATTTTGGTATTTTAAAAGATATATTTACTAAAATTAAATGTCACACTGCAAATCTGTCACTCTTCAATATCAGAAACTACATTAAGGAATACAGGAAATTTTTCTCAAGGAAATTTCTACAGGAAATTACTGCACCCCATAACATTTCAGGAACATAGTCACTGGATAGGAGAGCAAAGCACCCTTCCAGCACTCAGCGCACACTACATGATAACTGCCGATTCCTGTGCCTGCTTCTGGAAAGCAAGGCCTGTGCCCCTAGAACAGGGATTCTCAGAGAACAAGTAACAATATAGAGGGAGGCATGTGTAACATGAAAACAAAATACCATCAAAGTGCGACATGGATAGGAGGCACTGATGAAATGGATAGGAGGCACTTGATGAAATGGATGACTCTAAAACACCTTTGGAAGGTCTATGTCTACCCTCTACTGCCTGGTCTAGTCTAATATCCTCTTAATAGGTCTCCTACCTCTAGACAGCACCCTCATCTTCCACATTTATGGAAAAGCACAGCCAAAATAAAAGTAATCAGGCCACTCCACTGCACCTTCAATAACTGCCTATAAGTTTGGCTTCTTCCTGGATCCCAGCCCCATTTTATGAGCCAAACTTGATGCTCCAGCAATAGTGATTGAAATTTCTTATACATGCTTTAAGCTATTTTAGGTTTTTAAACCTTTGCTCAAGCTTTTCCTTCCAGGATTGCCCCCTTCCACCTCTCTTTATCAATCTTTTAAAGCTCAGCTCATATTTTCCAACTCCTGAAAATATTCCCTCAACTACAAGACTAGGTAAATAATGCTCCTTTCTTGAGTTCCTACAAAAACATGTCCCCATCTCTAACTTATCACACATCCTATTAAAATTTTAAAATTGAGAGTCCTTTAAAAAATAATAATAAAGCCTTCTAGTAGACTGTACCACAAAACCAAAAAAACCAAGTGTTTTCAGCTTTGTAGTCATTTACCTAATATAGTGTTACTCAGTAAATGTTTGAACTGAACTGAGATGCTCATCTTAATACTGGTTTTTAAGGAATCATTCCATTGTGCAAAAAGAAGAACCAAGAGGGTTTTTTGTTTGTTTGTTTTGGGGTATTTCAAGCGAAGTCTTCTTTCTGGCTAATGCTACACAAGTGCACAGGTATATTAATACTAGAGACCCAATGCACGAAATTCGTGCATAGGAAGGGTCCCTAGGCCTGGCCAGCAATCACGGCCGTTTTGGGCCTTCCTTCCCCCAGCTTCCCGCTGCCAGCCAGGGCCTTCCTTCATTCTGTGCCACCCTGCCACCCCTTTATGGTCAGTGCACATCACAGTGAGTGGATGAACTCCCAGTCGGTCATACTCCTGAGGGGACAATTTGCATATCAGCCTTTTATTATATAGTATTACATATTAGCAACATAGTTGTTGAGCTAGTTGACTAAATGCTTTCAAATCCATTCCCTGGGCTTATCCTGTGCTGCTCTTATCATAGGCAACTGCAATTTCCAAGCAACCTTGCCCTCTGGCTTCCAGGAAGATCTGGTTGGTGGGGAGGAACTCAGGGGTGATAGAAGGCAGAAGAGGGAGAAGCCCGACTATTTCTCTTCACTCTCCCTACTTCCTCACACATCTTTAGGAGAAACTTTATAACTATTTCTCTCCAGGAGTCCTGCCCTCTGATGTCTCATATCCCACCACAAAGCTTCTACTATAGCTCTAGCTCCCCTCCCACTCTCAGCCCAGGCTTTTGTACTCTGGTAATACCACCTTTTCTCATCTTCCCCCAGCCCTAATGGTATCATCTACATTAATAAAAAAGAAACATGCAAATTAACCATCATTCTGATACTCCCACTAGTCAATCAGAGTGAGCATGCAAATTAACACAATAAAGATGGTGGTTAATTTGCATACACAGGCATGGAGTGAAGACTGAAGACAGTGTACAAGGAAAGGGAGGGAAGCGGAAATTGGGGTGAGGGCAGCAGCAGCAGGAGGAAAAGCATGCACAGGGCTGTGGCAAAAGCGCGGGGAGGTAGCGAAAGCACCAGGAGGGAAGCCTGCCTCAGTGGAGGCAAAATCGCGTGGGGAGGTGGCGGCGGCAGGACAGGCCACAGGAAGCCCTATTCTTGCAGGAACCTTCCTGCAACCGGCTTCTAGTTATTAATATTTTGTTTGTCTCATAGTCCAGTTTGCTTCTCAGCAATTACCTGTGCAACCAGTTCCTGGATTAACTTTCCTCTGATACAAGTCCTACTGTGGTTACTGTCTTCTGGATAGATCCAAACTGATTCTGATTTTCACTGTCATTTAAAATAGAATGAATTAGACACACCTTAGTATACTATACTATAAAAACTTTTAATCTTGGAGAAAGCTTATTACACAAAAAAAATATTGTTCTGAATACAGAAAAAGGGGGGAGATGGAGGGGGGAGAAGACGGTGCATTACATTTGTAAAACTAAAGAATATAACATTTTATTCAAACCAAAGTGTTCCTCACTGCAATGAAGTCTTTCCTCAGCTATAATGTTTGCCTGAATTAAGTCAATCACTTATAATAAAAATGTCACTTTTTAAAAACTTATTTAGTAGAGGGGAAAATTGGAAGGATTATGGGAGTTGGAGTCACTGTAGGCCAAGACATCTGTTCAAAGGGAAAAAAATGTTTAAGACCTCCTGTCACTGACTTATTCAAATCCACAAAATTCAGTCCTTTTTCAAAACAAATCCAACTACACTATTCGGATTAAAAATATACCTTTAAGCATTGATATTATTTCATAAATTTTTAAAAGGTCATAAAATGTTAAAGTTGAAAAGAATTACTTTAAACTTAAGAAATATGGGCACAATTTATAAACAGTTCAGTGTTAAACAGGAACTTCTCTACTCCCCTTTCCTGTAATCATTACATGAAATTCCTTAAATAAATTAGTCTAATAAAATAATTCAGCAATCACTCACCATCCATAAAATATTTCAGAAATTGAAACATTCAGGAGCAGAAAAAAATATCTATTATTTGTTTTTAATTTCTGAGTAAACAGTATTTCTTAGCCACTGAATTTAGTTGTTCTTTATATATATATATATATATATATATATATATATATTTGTATTGACTTCAGAGCAGGAGAGGAAGAGAGGAATAGAAACATCAATGATGAAAGAGAATCATTGATCAGTTGCCTCCTGCATGCACGCCCCACAATGGGGATGAAGGCTGCAAACCTCGCATATGCCCTGACTGGGAATTGAACTGTGGCCTACTGGTTCATAGATCAAAGCTCAACCACTGAACCACACCAATCAGGTTAGTTGTTCTTGATCACAGAAAAATACTATTAAACAATGACTCCCAAACTAAAGCATAAGATCAATTTAAGATTACAGACTTGAAAGACTGAGATATGTAAAGAAAGAGGGGCCTGAGGTTAGTAAGGACAAGCATTTCCTGAGCAACTACACTACTAGTCTGTTTATGTAAATTAACTCAATTTACTTAAAACCTCACAGTAAGGAAATGGAAACCCAAAAAGGTTACATAGTTTTTCCAAGCAACCAACCCAACTAGCATACAGTAGAAGTAAAATTTGGGTTCAGTTTTGTCTGGTTCTTTCTTGCTATCTCTGAAACATTGTTCCTGTGAGTGATTTTAAGCTAAAGATGAACCAGAGAATTACTTTAAAGAAATACAAAGGTTAAAAGGAAAAGACAATCTTTAGCCAGTATTTTAAATAGTAACTATTATCCAACACACACATTTTAGCATAAATATTTGTGTAAATATAAAGAGAACTTCACTTAGTACCTATTATGCCAACCTCTGCAAATAAACCAATTACAAGGACCTATCTCGAAAGCTTGTAAGTAATTACCAATTAATAAACATTTCTCACTGATTCAAAAGCTCTAAACTGAGATTAGCATCTCCAAGCCACATCCAACCTACTCCCCTCACTTTGTACATGACTTATTATCATATGCTGATAGGATACTCCTATCAGGTCTTGTTGATTAATTATTCCACCTAGTTGTCTGATTAATATCTGAAAACTCAGTGAAAAGTGAGTTATTATCCTAGCCCCTTTGTGCAAATTTAACATTTGTTTTCTACCTGCTAGGTGGTCAACAATATCCTCTATATTAATCCTTTTTTAGAAAAGCCTGCTCCACTGAAGTAATACACTTTACATCACAGCTCGGTAAATGCATTCATATAATAAGAAAAAAACTAGGTTGCTTTTGTTTTAACCTTATTAGGGTTTTTAATACTGTAATAGGATGTGAAGATACGATTGTATCTAAAAATCTTTGGTTCTGCAAAAAAGTCAAACTTGACCATGGAAGAAACTGATCAATAAACCTTAATGAACAGGCTATAATAGTAATTTCTATTCCTATAAGGAATGACTTTGATTCACATGGAGTTTGATATCATGAAATAACACAAAATATAAAAAAATGAAAGATAAAAAGAAAAAGACTCATTCCAATTTAACCTACAATTTTTTCCGATAGTACAACTGCTAGTTAAAAAGAAATTACCAGCCTGTGAAATATAAACCAAAGCTCAAAATATAAACTACAGCCGGGACCGGTTTGGCTCAATGGATAGAGCGTCGGCTTGGGGACTGAAGGGTCCCGGGTTCGATTCCGGTCAAGGGCATGTACCTTGGTTGCGGGCACATCCCCAGTAGGGGGTGTGCAGGAGGCAGCTGATCGATGACTCTCTCTCATCGATGTTTCTAATTCTCTATGTCTCTCCCTTTCTCTCAGTATAAAAATCAATAAAATATATTAAATATATATATATATATATATATACACTACAAAGTCAAACGTAAACAAGAAAAAAATGTCTATGTGGTTTTTTTTACTAAGGCAAATATATCAACTTAGAAAGTATAATCTTAATGTTCTTTAAAGTTTGTGATTATAAGAGATTAATTCCAAGATCAAAAGCAATACGGTATAGATACCAACATCATATGACCTAACTGCACAAAAATTGCTGCAACTCAACTTCTGTATAACAGGAATGTCTGAAATAAATTAACAAAATTATAACAAGGCCAGTAGTCCTGCACACGAACCTGTGCACGAGTAGCTCTCTGTGGGGTCTGGGGCCTGGCTGCTCTGTGCCCACTGCCCAGAGGCTCTCCACAGCCCAGAGGCCATCTGTGGCCAGGCGTGGAATGCTTTCCTCGTCGCCACAGCGACAAAGAAAGCATTCCACCAGGCCGCTCATCCTGCTCTCAGTGGCTGCCCCTTGAGACTGGAGGACTCTGGCGGGGCTGAGAGGACTGGGCACCACCATCTTGTGGCTATGGGAGCCATCATCTTTCTGACAGAGTGATGGTTAATTTACATATTACCCTTTTATTAGATAGGATGCTTAATAGGAAGAATTTGTGCATGTATGTATTTAGACAAAGTTGTGTCACTATTTTTTACTCAAATTATGGTGAAAGTATTTGATCAGAAATCAAGGAACTTCTTGAAAGATTTGAAATGTCTGATTTGTTTTCAGTAATTGTCTCTATAACTTGAATAAATTCAAAAGCTACAAATACAACGTATTATTGTAACCAACACTCTAAAAATGATGTCAAGCCTTGCCTGGATGGCTCAGTTGTTTGGAGTGTGGTGGGTCCCATGCAGCAAAGGTTACAGGTTCAATTCCAGTCAGGGCACATTCCTAGGTTGTCGTTTTGATCCCTGGTCAGGGAGTATAGGGGAAGCAACTGATAGATGTTTCTCTCTTACACTGCTGCCTCTCTCTCTCCCTTCTCTCTAAAACCAATTAAAAAGACTTTAAAAATAATAAAATAAATAAATGAAAATGATGTCAAGTTGCAAAGTTAAAATTACTGAATTGTCTTCATTATATAACTAGAAGCCTGATGCACTTGGCCCCAGCCCTCTGCCCACCACAGCCACCACTGTGGCCGGGGGCCTCTGCCACCTATGCCACGGCCCCTGCCCACTGCGACTTTGTCTGGAAGGAAGGACGTCTGAAAGGAGTTCTGATCTAATTATCATATTACACTTTTATCATTATAGACTTTTTAATTTTGCTATGATAATAAGAAGTGTGGTTTAAAAAATGCAATCAGCTAATATATTCCACATATTTGTCACTATTAAATGAGGTAAATGTCTGGATATTAAATAAAGAATAACAACCTAGAAAATAATTTGTAAGGTGTACAAGTAATTCCACTTCATAAAAGATTCTAATCCATGTCTTGACTACAAACAACAAAAAGCAGAGGAAAGAAAATCTAAATCTAAATATTTTACAGATATTAGTATCTTTGATTCAAATAGTAATAGAGTGCTCTGATAGCTCTTAAATTATTGGACACCCACAAATATATTTAACATCTGAAAACAAAAGAATAAAGTTTTAAGTTCATATTTCATAACCATTTTCTGAATTAAATTCCTAAAGTATTCAGGTGTACAATATTAACTGTCATCATAAACTTCAATTTCAGGAGATAAGAAATTGTGTGTGTTTGTGTGTGTGGTGTTGGTGGTGGTGGTGGTGACTGGCAATCTTTTTAACTTTCTAAAGAATGCGAAGCTATGTAACCTATACTCAGAACACACAGATGACCTAATGCAAAATTAACCACCAAGTCAACAAGTCACATCCTGACAATTTCTTAACTTCAAAAAAGTTTATCATTACTATAAATATCTATAACTCTTCAACATTAAAAGTAACAATTTCAAATTCCTGCCCAGATTCAATTCATTTTTCTGTGTTACTCAGAAATCCATTCACAGCCACAGACTGTACTCACTGCTTTTTACAAACATTACTCTTTCCCATGATACCTGGTAAAGTAGTCTTATTCCTATTTTACAGATGAGAAAACTAAGAATCAGAAAGGACAAGTCACGTGACCAGACTGAATTACTAAATGATAGAGCCAGATTTTAACCCAGGTCCATCTAACCAATTTTAATATCTGTTTGCTCTTATATCATTCTAGACTACCATTAATGGGTTAAAAAAAAAAAAAAAAAAAAAGATTCCCCCCAGAAATTTGTATTGGGGTCGAGGGGATGAGAATAAAGTCATTTCCAGCAGTTATTTTTGCAAATACCAAGACACAATTTTCTCCAAATTTTTCTTGGCTTGACTTATAATATTTCAAATACAAATATTAAAAATCACATCACTGATAGAGCAAGACTTAAAGGCATGCATTAAACACCATAAAAGATGCCCTACAACACTGAAGATTCTAAACAAAGATATAAAACTTGGGGTAATTAGTACAAGTATTATCCAACAGTATCTCTGTTTACTAAATATAAATACACAATTTTCTAAGAATAAAATAATTATGTGAAGCTAGGATTTGCTTTGTTATATTAATTAGAATCCTTCATTCAGAAAGTATATCAACCTATATATTTACAATCAAAGAATAATATCTTACAATTCTTCCTGAATTGTCTTTATTTCAGCATTAATCTTGAAATGTATTTTCACTGGGAAGAGAATATTAAGCTGGCCACTTTTTCCCTAGCACAGTGAGATTATAAAACTACTATTTTCTGGCTTCCATTTCTGTTCCTAGAGCAGTCAGCTATCAGTGTAACTGCAATGTTTAGGTAATCTGTCTTTTGTCCTCTGCCAATTTTTAAGATATTCTTCTTGTTGCTGGTGCTCTCCATGTTACTATGATGTGCAACTAAATGTGAATTTCCTTTTAAATATTCTGCTCGTGGTTCTCTGAATTTTTTAAATTCGTGGACTGTTCTTTTTCATCTCTCCAAACATTGCCTCCTTTCTTATTATTTCTCACTTCTACAATTAGAGAACTGATGAAATACTCTCAGGCTTTCTCATTTTATGTAATATATATACTAATGTCTTTCTTTTTACACATTTCCTTGTCTTTTTGTGCTACATTCTGGATGTCTTCTTTCCTATGTCCAGTTAATTAATTCTCTTTAGCTATATTTTATCTACCATTAACTATAACCACTGAGTTTTTCATTTTGGTTATTGTATTTTTTAATTCTAGTTTTATTCATGTCTTTTTCAAATCTGTTTAGCTTTCTATTCTCTGCAATTATTTTTCATCTTTTTATAACCATAAAAAACAGTTGTTTTATACCAGTAATCTTTGCCTGATAATTCCAAAATTTGAAGCTATAGCAGTGGTCGGCAAACTCAGTCAACAGAGCAGCAGCAAACCGCAGTTTGCTTTAGGGGTCTATGTCTGCAGGTTTTAGGGGTCTATGTCCATCTATGTTCCTGCTGCTTCTTACTACTCATGGTGTCTTGTTACCTCAGATGCTTGTTTATATTTTACTGTGAACTAATTCTTTGGAAGATTATTTGTGGGAATTCCTAGGACATAAAATATAAATATATCCTACTTTCATTTGCTTCTGCCAGGGACCTAAAACCATTTTAAACTCACAACTTGAGGCTTTTTTTTTTTTTTTTTTTTTGTCTAACAGGTAAACACTAAATTTGAGCCACAGATAAAGAGGGAAAGCCTGCTTAGGAATAGATATTTTTTTCATGTCCAAAGCAAGAGCACAGGAAGGGTTTTTAATCTTGGTTTGCCATACTCTATGGGCATTGCTCTCGGGAGTCCAAATTTCATAGGGAAGGTATTTCCTATTAGACTCAATTCCTTAGGCCTTTTTGGACTTTAATTTCTACATTCTGTGCCTTGTGAGGTTTTCAAAACAAAAGCAAAGTTCCCTAAAATGTGACAAATATCCTCAGAAGAAAGCAGTATTAATATTCTGCCTACTTATCTGAATTCCTGTTTTCATGTAGATTTTGACTTGGTGATTTCTTACTATCACATTAGCTCTTACTATCTAATTAGCTCTCACATTAAGAGGAAAAAAATTATTTTAGCATTTCTTATTCTTTTCGGGTAATTGTTTTGTCCATATAACCTTACCTGAACATATCCTTCTGTTTTCAATATTAAAAGGTTTCTTTCATTTTTTGCAAAAGTCTAACACTGACAGCAATTTGCCTTTATTCAACATGATTCATTGTCAAAGATAGAATTTTTCCAAATCCCAAAACAGATCAATTCCATCTCTTATATAAAAGGCCCGTGGCCATCACGCCATAACGCCTTCTCAAACAAATGAGCAGCAGCTCTCACAGCGGGCGGGGCAGGGCAGCAAGCTACTAGCGATGGAGAGCTACAAGCGGATAAGAGCTGGGCAGTGAATTACAAGCAGTGATAGGCAGTGCAGCCAGCTGAGGCAAGTAGAAGCCAGCTACTAGTGTATGATTTAGTGCGCTAGGCCTCTAGTTGTGTTATGAGGCTATTAAGAGATGAGTAAGATTCTGAAATTAATTCCCCAAAACACACCCTGTATTATTGCTATGGAATTACTTGGCCTGTGATTGTTTTACCCCACTTGCAATATGTATGTATACAAAATCTGTATTTCAAACTTCTGGAAGATTGGCCGGAGTGGTAAAACACCAAGACAAATAAGAGAGAACTGAGTTTAATCTTGTTTTTGTCAAGAAACAAAATCATAAAGAGGTTCATAAAAATTGAACAATTCTTCATAATATTTTTAAATGTATAAGCAGAATTTAAAAATAAAATTAGGAATATTGGCTATATATGATAGGCAAAGAGCACTTGAGAAATCAATAAGGAAAAAAAAAATCATAAACAGTCCCAAAAACTCAGATTTCAGTACTTTAAAATAAAATCACAGAGTATAGAAGAGGCAGAAGAAGGAAATACAAGACTGGGACACAAATGATGGGAAATATTAAAGGTTCAAAGCTGTATAGAGTAAGAGAATCAGGTGAGAAGTTAAGATCACCTGGCTACAGTGACACCAGTCAGAAAACCTTACAGAAACATTATTGAGAGACAGAAAATCTGGCAATTCAAGAGATAATGTAACAGAGTAGTGACCAAAAGACCATGGGGTCAAGAGGTAGAATACACAGAGCTCAATGCCTTTAAGTTAAATTTTTTAAAAAGAAGGTAAAACCCTAGCCAGGTGGCTCAGTTGGCTGAAGTGTCCCATACACCAAAAAGTTGTAGGTTTGATTATTGGTTAGGGTACATACCTAGATTGCGGGTTCAATCCCCAGGCAGGGCACATACTGTAGGCAACAGATCAAAAGATTGGTGTTCTCTCTCTCTCTCTCTCTCTCTCTCTCTCTCTCTCTCTCTCTCTCTCTCTCTCTTCCCCCTCCCTCTCTAAAATATATATAATTTTTTTTTTTTTTTACAAAAATATATCCTTGGGTAAGGATTTTTTTTTAAAAAGTAAGATGTGTCTGCCAGGTTTCTAGCTTGAACAACTAGAGATAGTGGCGTCATCAATGAAATAATAAACTTGGGAGGATAGGTTTTGCAAGAGAAGATGAACTTTCTGTAAGCCATTCAAAAGTGGAATTACCCAGGAGCCAATCAGATAACACAGGTCTGAAGCTCAGGAAGAAATCAAGGTTGGAGATCTAAGATAGGTCTCCAGATCTCTCAGAAGCTTATTCCTATCTTTGTAACACTAAACTCTCACTATCTCCTCTGTAGTCCTCAACCACTCCACAATTCTCTGACAATTCGTCTTTGTAAGAAATATTGCTCTCTCATTTTGTTACCATTTCCAAGGCAGTGACTTTATGTTATGAGGACCCAAGTTTAATCATTGTTTTCCACAGGCTTTGCAAGGTAGGATGCTTAATGGCCACTGGTCAGGGCATTTTGCAGGTAGTTTTAGTGACAAGAAGGAAGGAAATTCAAAGCACTAATCATGAGCACTTCCCAGACTAGCACAAAGCATCTGTTCTGCTGATCAAAGTAGAAAGCATGGAGGGGAGATATTCTCTGGGGGGGGAAAACAAGAGGTATACCTGGAGACTATATAGGCAGTCAGAAAATCTTTAGAAGGACAGAGAGTCAGGAAAGATAATCAGAACGTAGAAAGAGCCCTAGCTGGTTTGGTTCAGTGGATAGAGCATTGCCCTGTGGACTGAAGGGTCCTGGGTTCGATTCCAGCCAAGGGCACATACCCAGGTTGTGGGTTTGGTCCCTGGTGGGGATTGTGCAGGAGGCAGCCAATCAATGATTCTCTCTCATCATTGATGTTTCTATCTCTCCCTTTCCTCTCTGAAATCAATAAAAATAAAATTTTTTAAAAGAATGTTGTTGTTTTTTTAAAGAAAGAAAAAAAAAAAAGAAGAAAAGAAAAGAAAGTAGAAAGAGGGCCAGAGAAAGAAGAGATGACATACCAGACACTTCCCCATCCTATCCTCTGCCAGTCACTGCCTCCTGGTCCATTTTTCACTTCCCAATGGTTTCCGTTACACTCAGTATAACAATTACAAAATTTAATTACACCACCTGATCAGGAAAAGAAAACCATGACACTTGATAATGCAAACAAGTAAACACAGGTCTGATCTCTGTAGTCTATTAGTGTTTATCTTTTAATTTCTGCCAAACCACATAGAAAAATTCTTCAAGCTCTAAGGAGATAAAAATGCAAAAATCTCAGATTAATTGCTTGGGAGGTAGAGATAGACAGCCACAATTATTTTAACTTAAAGTACCAGAGAGCTGTGTCTATTACTGAGAGTCTTTTGACAAAGTAGAATCACAAAACTTTTCAGCTTAGAGATTATCTTTAATCAGTTTCACCTGCTAAAACAAACTATCATAGACTTAGTAGCTTTTAAACAACAGAAATGTGTTTCTCACAGTTCTGAGGGCTGAATGCTCTCTCCCAAGTGGCAGACCGCAGACTTCTGGTTGTATCCTCACATACCAAAGAGAGGAAGCAAGTTCTCTGGTGACTGTTATAAGGGAACTAATACCATTCATGAAGGCTCCACCCTAATGACCTCATGCACCCTCAAAACTCTCTCCCTCAGTTAACTCCTGGTTATCTCCCAAAAGTCTCGCCTCCTAGTATCATTCTGTGGGAAGGGGAACAGGATCTAAACTTATGAGTTTTGGGGGGAAACATTTAGTCCATAACAGAACTCATTTGGTGGAATAACTTCTGAGAGCTGAGTACATCAATTTACAGTGATACCATATTAAAACATATTCTGAGTCAATGAAATTAAGAAAATCATTCCAGCATAGCTACCATAGTGAAAATTAATCATGAAAAAAGTCCTTATATAAAAATGGCTGGCTTCAATGTTATGCTTATCTACCTGGAAAATATAAGAGAATCAACTCAAAGGCTGCTTAATAGATTCAGAAAGTGACTAGTTATAAAATACACACACAAATATCAGCAGCTCTTTATTCACCAGCAAAAGTCAGGTAGAAATACACTCACAACAATAAACTATAAAATCTTTTTACTTCTGAGACACATATGCCAATATGGGTTTCAGATAAGGGGCTATAAACCATGTCTGGAGAATGCAAAGATTATTTTAAAGAACAGAGGAGTTGGTTGAGGAACGTATAAATTATACAGTCAGAGAAGCTGTGAGAGAAAAAAAAAAAAAAAGGGTTTTCTTATTCTAGGCTTCAAAACACTACACATTTAAACCAAACCTTTCAAACAACGACCAAAAAACGTATTTAGCATCTCTATAGCCTTACTTCCTTGTTTTGAAAGATCTGAGTTGCCAAACCATACTTAATAATATTTAATTCTCCAAAGAAATAAGAGCATTACTATACCAATTTTGTATTTCATCCACAAAGTACAAACTTTGTTTTATAAGCCCATACAGTCTTATGCCAAAATAATTGTACAATTTCCATTAGGTTCATTTAAATATAGTCAGTCTTGATTATGTGGATATGATCAACCACACTGCAGATTATTCATAGAGCATCCATAGTAGATTAACTACATGCCAAATACTATATAACCATTTATGTATAGAAAAGCCTAAGTGACCATTACAACCTATGGACTGAACCACCAGTTGACCTGTCACTATGATGCACACTGACCACCAGAGGGCAGATGCTCAATGCAGGAGCTACTCCCTGGTGGTCAGTGTCCTCCCATAGTGGGAGCGCCACTCAGCTGACTGGCAGGTGCCAGAAGCTGGGTTCATGGCTGGCAAGTGCAACTGTGGTGGCACAAGCCTTTCCTGCCCTCCATGGCAGCGCTACGGAGCTGCCGTGGTAAAGGCAGGTGCAGTGGGACCAGGATAAGCAGCAGCAGTGCCCGGCCCAGACTTAGGCTCCTCCCAGGCCACCTGCCACTTCATGCACTAATGCATCTCCAGGGGGATGTCGCACAGCTTTGAAACAGGCAGTCTGACATCCCCAGAGGGGTCCCAGATTGCTAGAAGGCGCAGGCCAGGCTGAGGGATCCCACTGGTGAATGAATCTGTGCACCAGGCCTCTAGTTTCACATATGCCTGTTACACACATTATATGTATATATGTGTACATATGTATATATATACACATATGTATTCTCATTTAATCCTCAAAACAACTTCCTGTGATAATTATTATTTATCTTCATTTTAAAAATAGGAAAGTACTGTGAGGCTAAGCGTGACATTATAATAGACATCATAAAAATATACTGACTTCCTTCCTAAACTCACTGTTATCCCAGTTAATAGAAAATTAATGCTACTGTAATCAGCCCCACAGGCCCTTCCCACCCTAATACTCTCCTCCCTCCCCCTACCTTTTTCCCCTCCCACAACTCAACTCAGCTACAATCTCTCATTTCTCAAGTTCTAGCACACACACTGCCATTCTAGTGACCTCCCCATATTAAGAGATGTCTTAGGCCCGTGGTCGGCAAACTGTGGCTCTCGAGCCACATGTGGCTCTTTGGCCCTTTGGTTTTGGGCACATCCCCGGTAGGGGTGTGCAAGAGGCAGCTGGTCGATGTTTCTCTCTCATCGACGTTTCTAACTCTCTATCTCTCTCCCTTCCTCTCTGTAAAAAAATCAATAAAATATATTTTAAAAAAAAAAAAAAAAAAAGGCACAGATTCCAGAGTCAGCCAACCAGAATCCTAGCTGTGTAAACCTGAGCATGTGACTTTTAACCCTCTCTCTGTTACAGTTTCCTTAAAGGTTGTTATGAGGATTAAATGAGTTCAAGTAGCTACTGAGTGCTTAGAACAGTGCCTGGCACTTAGTAACTACTTCAAAAGTGCTGTCATAAATATTAATTAATAACATAAAAAAATGGTAAAGAAATTATAACTATAAAATTTATGATACTAAAAGTTTTGATGTTATACTTCCATAAAGTTGTTTCAAAGTAAAACAATAATCTATACATACTTGAGGTTATGAGCGACACAAACGTTTCACTTTACGTTTTTTAATTACGTTAGAAAAACATCTGAATCCAGTTAGGATAAGCTCAACAGGTGAAGACCCTTAACTCTTTTTTGTTTTAATTATTATTATTATTTAAAAAAAAATAATTTATTTTATTGATTATGGTCTCACATAATTGTCCTTATCCCCCCATTCCCATCCCAACCCCCTCCCTACATATACCCCCACCCTCCTGTTGTCCATGGCCATTGGCTAGGCCCATATGCAAGCACACAAGTCCTTTGGTTGATCTCTTCCCCTTACCCCTACTTTCCCTCTGAGGTTTGAGAGTCTGATCGCTGCTTCTCTTTCTCTGGGTCTGTTTTTGTCAATCAAACCCTTAACTCTTTACAAGTTTGCTTCCAAGGCTCAGGATGGCAATACTCAACTGAGACTGCTTTTGAATGAGAGAGCACACTCTCAATACTCCCACCAATTAAAGAAACTTTCATCCCACCAGTGCATTCAGAGGCTTATGTTGCTAAAACCCAAACTATCTATAGCTGAGCAATTCCTTCAGCTAGAAATACAGCAAGCTTCCATGGAAAACCCACAGACCAGGTGATAGAGGCTCCACGCGGCATACACACCTGGTACCTGCACTCTTCCTGGTGGGGGCAGCTCCCCCAGTTCTGCTGCTATCCCCCGCCCTGGGACCCCGCCTTGGGCTGCTCACTCTGCCTAAGTGATCTTCCTGAGAAAAGCCTTCTCAGTTCATCCTATTTGCCCCTTCTCTCAGGTCACCTCTACACTAGGGTGAATTATTAAAAAGGCACTTGTTCACTGATACATCATTTTATTTGTTAGCACACAAGTTATCGACATTCTTGCTACTCAAGAATGGTTCCTTGTCCAGCAGTACCTAGAAGCTTATAAGAAATGCAGAATATCAAGCTGAATCACACATCTACTCAATCAGATTGGGCACCTTCAAACAAGAGTCCCACAGGATTCCTATGCACATTGAAGTTTGAGAAGCACTGATCCAAACGCCGCTACTGTAAAAATTAAAAATGCTCAATTTTACATTTGAATTCAGAGATATATTGTGAAAATAATCAAGGTGTGGAATTAGAAAAACTCGTGAGAAATAACCAACATAATTTCTTTACCACTGATTTACACTATTTTCAACAACAATAATGCTTCCTGCTTTGAGTCATTATGTTGTGCAACAGCACAAAACCAATAATATAGAGTTTTATTGAAACTTTATTTTATTGTCCAAAGAGTGCAAAAGTGACCGGGTCTAGAAATTTCAGCTCCGTCAGGCCCAAAACTGTGCACTCTGCATGCTAAAATTTTGGGATTCAGTCCTACTTAAAGTCGACAAATGAGACTTTTTCCAGAAAGCCATTCCAAAAAAACTGTAGATAGATAGATAGATAGATAGATAGATAGATAGATAGATAGGTAGATAGATCTTAAGGATGTAAACTTTAAAGCACAGATCAGATTCCCGCAACTAAAACTGTTTAAGACTATCATTGAAAAAGTCACGTGTAGAACCATAAAACCAAAACTGTTTTAGAGGTTGGTGTTCGTTTCTTCCGGGAAAAGTCAGGGGGAGGAGAGATTAACAACTTTCACCCTCAGCAAAGTTTTTCGCATCCAGAAAGGCCTGCACGTGCATGTCCCTACAGGTGAGTAAGCTGAAGTCGCACTAAAACAAGGTCACAGTTCTCCCCCTCGAAGGGGAAAGGCTCCCATCTCTTGTAAAAAGGAGCATTTTAAAAAGAAGGCTCGGGTTTGGGGCTGCGGGCCGGCGTCGCGCTTCCGGCCTGCGGAGGAAGCGCGCTGCCCGGGGCCGAAAGGAACAGGGAAACGTACAAAGTAGGAAGTGGAGCCCGAGCCCGGCCACCATGCCGCTGCCCTCCCGCTGCAGCTGGCCTGGAAGCCTGCACCCCACTGTCCCCGCGGGGGAAGACAGGCAGGCTGGGGGCGCAGCCCGGGAGCTGGGGGAGCCACCCCTCCCGCCACCCCTCCCTCCCCACGCCGATCTGGGAAGCCTACAAACGGGGGGGCTGTTCGAGACACCCCTCCGCGCGCCGGCGGCACCCGCACCCGCACCCGCGGAGGCCATCCCGGGAGGCGGAGGGAAGCAGCCACAGCTTGGGGCGGGCAGGGCAGGGGAGGCGGGACTGGTCCTCAGACGCTAAGGGGGACCCGGGGCAGGAGCCTCTGCTTGTGGGAGATGCTCTGGAGGAAGGCGGCGGCGCTCAGCTTTTTTTTTACGATCATCATCATCATTATCATCATCATCATCATTTTCGCTTTACCTGTGGCGCAGAAGGGCTCCCCAGCTCCTACTCCCTGAATCCTCCTCCTCCTCCTCCTCCCCTCCTCTTTCTCTCTCTCCCTCTCTCCCCCTCCGTCTCCGCCGGGCGGGCGCTCGCGGAGCCAGCCGGCCCGACCAGAAAGGGAACAGGGCTGGAAGGGTGGCGGCGGCGGCAGCGGCGCGACCAGCGGCCACGTGACCACGCTCGCGCCGTAACGGCGGCCGCTTCCTGCCGCGCGCTCCACCTCTAATAACCCCGCGGGCCCGCGGCGCTCGTGCGCAGGCGCCCGCCTGGGCCCGGGGACTGCGCGGGCGCGAGGCGCGCTCCCTCCCGGGGCCCAGTGCGTGTGGGGCCCCGGAGGCTGGAGGGAGAGAGGGAACCAGCGGCGCAGCCTGGTGGAGCCGGCCGGCCGCGAGGGCGCATGCGCAGAGGCTCTTTAAATGTTGTCCTCTCTCTCTACCCCACAGCACCAGCACCACCACCACCACCACCACCACCAGTCGCGCAGCTGGAGCCTGGGAACCTGCCACTGGGACTTAGCTACTCCTACTCACCACTGCCCTTCCCTGGTTGCATCTGAGAGGAAGGGGAGATGTCAGCCCCCCCCCCCCCCCCCGGGGCCCGCCCAGCCTAAGAATTTATATGTCCTTGTATACAAATGGTCTTCCATGAGTTGACTATAGGTGAGCAGACTCCTATTCACACTTCAAGGCCCAGTGTATCCGTCACTTCCTCCGGGAAATGTTCCCTACCCTGTGTGGGGAGAGTATTAACACTTTGTGCTGACCTACTTGAATATAACCGATAGAGAAGTTATATATATGTAGAACAGTTATTATTATTATTATTATTATTTATTATTTTTTACAAACCCGCAATCCTAGGCTCAGATTTTATCTTTTCCACATAACCTAGGACAAGTATGTGCCTTTAGCCTTGTGGTATCTCACTAAGAGGTGTTATGACTAATGGGATACAGGCAATGTCTAAACCCTGTGTCTTATTGCCCTCCACTTACCCTTTAACCAAAGCAGAAGCACAGGTGGAGTGCTAGTATTTGTTTCCCCAATATGAAAGCCTTTGAAAGGCAGGGCTAATGATAGTAGTAAATGCTTCAACTTGTAAAAAAAGATTTATGATTTTCTATTACCCTACCTTCACCAAGAGCTCCAAAGGAAATTGATACTGTTGAGTCCAGCAAAGGGAAACCAAGGGAGAAAAAAATCACATTCCCAAAGGTTAGCTAGCTTCAGAGAGGGGCCCTGTGTGGGACACCTTTCTTCACAAACACTCCCCTTCACCCAGGGATTTCCTTTCTTTCTGTTGCCCCACTTTTTTTTAATAATATATTTTTTTATTGTTATTGATTTCAGAGAGGAAGGAAGAGGAAGAGAGAGATAGAAACATCAATGTTGAGAGAGAATAATTGATCGGCTGCCTCCTGCACGCCCCACACTGGGAATGGAATGTGCGACCCAACTGCGCACATGGGAATCGAACCATGACCTTCTGGTCGATGCTCAACCACTAAGCCACACCAGCCAGGCTCTATTTCCCCTCTTTGAGGTATAATGTGGCTAAACTAAATTAGTGCTTCTGGCCAGTTTTAATTAGGGCAAATAATTAAAATGTAAAAACTGGCAGTTCTGACTAGACCAGTCATCATTACTATAAAACTAGTGAATACTGACATGATGTTCAAGAAACAGGACTAGCAACAAAATCCCAGAAAATGTTGGGATAAATGTTGATCAATAAACAGTATTAGCAGAGTTTCTGAAAAACTAGGAAAATCATGTTTGGGAAGGAAATTTTTTCTTTCTACCTTTCTAGGTTCTTTGGCTGGTCCAATAATCAAATTACATAAAATAATAGATTAACAGGAGAAAAAGAAACTTAATTACATGTACAGTATATGGGGTTCCAAAAGAATGTGAGACCCAAGGGCAAGTTGGGCAGTTAAGGCTTATACTGTAAATCTTCACTTAATATTGTTGATAGGTTCTTCGACGTTAAGTGAAACAACATATAACAAAATCAATTTACCTAGGGCATTTCATCAACATTATAGCAAAATGATATTGAAAGAAATGACATGATTCAAGGACCTGCTGTATGCCATACTGAACTAAGAAATGGGATATGGAACAGGGCTTAAAGGAGGGAAAAGGTAATTCACAGGAAAATAAGAAGAGCAGATGTTCGTTAATTAAGTGTTTGCCCTGCCATACAGATAGGTTATCCAGATAAAAAGTTATGTCTGGTAATAGTTCTCTTTCTGGGACACCCTGGCTATCTAAATTCTTTCAGTAATTTAGGGACAAGTAAAAGTTTTTCTTGAATCTCCTGGGCCTTGATGGCCTTCAAATAGTCCACATTGCGAAAGTGACACATTTTGGGGAGGCCTGTTCTGAACCCCTTCAGTCACAGCCCTCAAAACTCCAATCTTATATGTCTGCAATATTGACAGACACTTTTTGGCACTCGCCAGTGTTTACACTCACAGAGTGATCCCACCAAATAGTCTGTTGCTACCTAGTTTATGCTAATAGCTACCTATTCTACATATCCAGTCCAAGGTTCAGAAATGGGAGAACATTAATTTGGTGGCTCACAATGAACCATGCCTTCCCAGTATTTACTTCTTTGTGTAATTCTTTCCCCTTGCATCTGAGCTGGACTTGTCACCTGCTTTAAACAATAAAATGTGGCAAAATGACTATGCCATCGAGGCCTAGGCCTTAAGAAGGCTTTGCGGTGACCACATTGAACTTCATCGAAGCCCTAGTTATGGAAAAAAGAAGTGACTAGGAAATCCCCCCTTCTGTCTGTGTTCTGAGAAACGGCTTACCACAAAAAACAAACAAACAAAAAACACCCTTCCCCATATGACTTAGATGAGATTCACTGTCCACTTTTTCTCTTGAGACTAGAAGATGATTCCTCCTTGTTTACCTGTGACAAAGCCCAACACAGACCTTTCCGTTTTTTCCTAAACTTGTTCACAAGCTTGGACAAAAATCCTTCCATTTCCTGGTCTTTGTCTCAAGAAAGTTTAGCTGAGGTTAGAATTGTTTGTCCCCTTGAAATTACAATAGCTAGACCCAGAGATAAACATTTCCTGACTCACCAAAACTTCTCCAGAATACAAAATAATCCCAGCTGCCACTTGTCTACTCCTCCCTGTCCTATATAATCCTGTATAATAAGAGAGGAATATGCTAATTATCCATTACTCCTGAGGCTTAAAGACCAACCAACTTCTTAAGGACCAGATCATGGATCTGAAGGAGGGTAGGGCAGCGAGCTACAAAGCAGACAGCTAAAAGCTACAGGAGGGGGCCAGGCAGCAAGCTTTGAGGGGTCCGGAGTGGGGAGAAGGGAAGAGGGCAGGCAGCTACAGGAGGGCGACAGAGAGCTACTGGCTACTAGAAAAAGCATAAGCCACAACCACCTTCCCAAGGCACTCTGATTTTCATCTTCAAATCTTGGCCCTCTCCCTATTTCAGAAGCCAAAATAAAATCTATTCCGTTGCTTGTTTAGTTTTTGTGTTTGACAGCCACTTCTGTTTTTATCCTTTGGGGGAAGCATGATGTAAGCAAACCAGCTACTCTGACACTACTATGCTGTAAGAAGTCTAACCTGTCCATCCAGAGAGGCTGAATGGAGGACAATGGAGGCCGTTGACAAATAGCCCTTGCAGTGCTCCAATTGGACACAGCACCAATCGGCCACACACGTGAGTGAGTGGATTCTCCAACCCCAATCAAGCTGACACCACATTGAGCATAAACAAGCTGTTCTCCACCAAGTCCAAATTGCAGAATTGTGGGCAAATTGGTTGTTGTGTTAAACCACAGAGTTTGGTGGTGGTTTGTTAGTAGCAATAAATAACCAGAATTATATAGCCAGCTCTCTACTAGAGATGTGTCATCCCAAATGCTCCCACTGGCACCTCAAAGTCAACCTGCTCAAATTGAGTTTTTCAAATTCCCTCCAAATCTGCCCGTTTTCCTGTGCCCCTACTGCCACAGGTATTGTATTATCTTCCCCTCCCATTCTGAGCCCCACTCAGATAACCTGGGAGTTTTCCTTGACTCTTCCTTATTCTGCAACATTCAGGCACCAAGCAATGGGGTTCCAGCCCCACCAACATCTCTCCTCCAAACCTCATCATCTCTCTGAAGTACTGAGGATTAGTCAATTTCTTCAGCGTTGCTAGGAAGATTCCCACCTGCCCCCAGATTACTTTAGACGACAAGGTTAGGGAATGACCAGTCAGGGGACCCTTTAAGGCCCACAAAATCATTTGGTCTGGCCCTGCCAAGGCATTAGGGGTGAGTTAATTAAATGTTTGATCAAACAGAGCAGGCTAATTTTTTTTTTTTAAGCAGGCTAACTTTTAAGTTGATAATTTTGTTTGGCCTGGGAATGATGTTATAAATATCCAAATGGCCCTAGCCAACTTGGCTGAGTAGTTAGAGCTTGGCCCACAGGTTGAAGGGTCCTGGATTTGAGTCCAGTCAAGGGCACATATCTTGGTTGCAGGGCCAGGGCACATGCAGGAGACAACCAATCAATGTGTTACTCTCACATCAGTGTTTTTCTCTGTCTCTCCCCCTCCATACCATTCTCTCTTAAAAAAAAAAAAAAAAAAAAAAAAAAAAAATCAACGGAAAAAATATCCTTGGGTGAGGATTAACAGGAAAAAAAAAATCATATTCAAATGGCCCTTGGCAGAAAAAAGGTTCCCTACTCCTGCCTTTGAGGTTCATTGACAGGCAGGAAGTGAGGAGACATGGGAAACCAGCCCAGTCTTCTCCCATCACCTGCATCCTGGTGGTTTCAAGGTTGGGAGGTCCAGCTATGGAGAAGACTGACCTCATCTTTTAGGTACAATAGTAGCTCTAAGAGTCCAACTCTTCTCTGGCTTCTCACATCCTTAGTCTACAAGAGAAAACATGAGGGTTTGTTAGTCCCCAGACAACACAGACCGTGTTGACAGGGCTGAGAGTGGCATGCAATCTAATCTAGGGGAAAAACAAAAACAAAAACTAAAGTAATAAAGCTGATGATTAATAACTCCAGAAAATATAAACATTGTGTGGAAATTCATTTTGAGTTATGCTACTTACAATACAATTCATATTTTTAAAGCTAGAAAAATTAATTGAACCAACATCAGCATTCTTAGAAAAAAAGCGTTGAATAATTGAGACAATTTTGCTGCTACTTGTGTGCTAGTTGGTTCTCTGCTTTAGCATCTGTGTGCATTCTCTGTCTTATGGCATGGCAGAAAATGAAGCTTAAAAACAAATGCAGGCCTGGCCTGTGTATCAACCCTGAGCATCAACCCAGGAACCAAGAGGCCACTGGTTGAATTCCAAGTCAGGGCACATGCCCAGGTTGGGAGGAGGCCTGCAGGAGGCAGCCAGTCATCTTCAACGTTTCTGTTTCTCTATTCTTCTCCCTTCTTCTCTCTCTAAAAAATAAAATTTAAAAATAAATAAAAATAAATAAATAAATAAGCAATTGCAGATGTTCTCTGTCTGATCAGGCCAACATCTGCATCCCCTCTTCTGGCTCTTCTCTCCTCCATGCCACTCAATTTGCCTGGTTAAATGAGCCACCATCAAATCCTGAAAATGCCATAGTGACCTAGATTAACATGATAACATTATCTCCTTCTTTGCTACCTTTTATTTTCATTCATAGAAATACCGAGCTCAGATCTGCTACAGGCAGCATAGTTGACTTTCAACCTTGGTTGCTGCCTGCTGTGGTATTAGTGCAGGCTCATTTCAGAAGATGCTGGTTTGCTCTACTGGGCAGCTTTGGCTGGAAGATTCCTCCTCGGCCTGCTCAAGCTTTCTGAGAACTGGCTGAAGTTTCTCCTACCCTGCTCCTGCTTCCTTCCTTCCTTTCATCCTTCACTGGTTTTCTCTGATTAAAACTTTTGTATATCCAATCTCATTTTGGTATCTGCTTCTCTGGGAATCTGAGCTAAAACACCCCCAGTATACTAGGCCACCTCAGACTAGGGCTACAAGATACAGTTATTGAGTAATAACAAAAAACCTAAGTTTTGCCGGGACCGGTTTGGCTCAATGGATAGAGCGTTGGCTTGGGGACTGAAGGGTCCCGGGTTCGATTCCGGTCAAGGGCATGTACCTTAGTTGCGGGCATATCCCCAGTGGGGGGTGTGCAAGAGGCAGCTGATCGATGACTCTCTCTCTCATCGATGTTTCTAACTCTGTATCTCTCTCCCTTCCTTTCTGTACAAAATCAATAAAAATATATTTAAAAAAAAAAACTAAGTTTTTTCATTCTTTTGCATTTGGGGTTTCATTTTTCGTAGACATCTATTAAAAAGCAGCTAACCTCAGGTAGAGATAACAACAACCTAAAACTTTTCATTGTTAAGAAAATAAGAAAGATTATTTATTAATTCATTTGACCATAAAGATAATTAAGATTGTAATAAAGATTGTGAGGCCGATAGTAAAAATTAGTAAACGTTTTGTGGGCTAACAAGGGCCATTTGGGTACCTCATTCTGGATTGCTGTAGAAGATACACTGGGTACTGTGTCCAGCTCTCAATAAGGGCTATTTCCCACCAACTCTCAATGGCCTTTCTCTTCTTCCCATGCCCCAAACCCATCAAGAACCTGAACAAACTGGGCCAACCAGCTTCTCTTTCTGAGAGAACTGGGGTTAAAAGTCAACTGGTTAGTCTTTGTGCATGACTAGAACGATAACAACCCAATGCCAGTAGGCCATTTCACCAATCAAATTCTGATCATGACACTGGAAACCACTTCAATTATTTATAACAGAGGGGATCTAATACAGGGAATGAGTTACACAGGTGAAGGAAGAGCTGTGAGCCCAAGTGATAGGGAGGTTACCCAGAGATTAGCAACAGCAAGAAGGAACTGTGCTACTGCTAAGTCAGAGACATGGGAAGAGATCATGTTCTTAGGGCTGGGGGGGGGGGCGGGGGGGGGCGCGGCGGTCCTCTGGTTACCCTGGTAACACAGAGTCTGAGTAGTTTCCTGCAGAAAGAACTACTTATCGCAGCTTTCCTCATAAGGCATTTTCAAAGTTTCCCCCACCCCACTGACAGTCCAGTCTCAAGGAGTGGGACAGAGCCAGTTTCCTAAGGAAAGGTGGTAGCGATTTATCAGGTGGGAAAAGGGGTGCCTGGCAGATAAAACAGCACATGCTCACTGCATTCCTTCCATTACTTACTCAGCACACGTACCCAACCTTCTTATACTCATTAAAAATGCTCTCACCGCTGAAACTGGTTTGCCTCAGTGGTAGAGTGTCGGTCTGCGGACTGAAAGGTCCCAGGTTCGATTCTGTCAGATGCATGTACGTTGGTTGCGGGCACATCCCCGTTGGGGTTGTGCAGGAGGCGGCTGGTTGATGTTTCTCTCTCATCGACGTTTCTGGCTCTCTATCTTCCCTCCCTTCCTCTCTGTAAAAAATCAATAATATATATATATATATATATATATATATATATATATATATATATATATATATATATATATATATTTTTTTTTTTTTTCTTTAAAATGCTCTCACCTAACATAAAGCAACTATCCATTAACTAACCCTGTCATTAAAGAGTATAGGTATTATTAGCAGGTATGAAACCAATTGATCAGTAATATTAGATTTTAGTGATATTAGGCTTGAAAGTCAATTTAACTCTCATCCAAGTCATAGAAAAACAAGAATGATATTATTTTACAGAGAGCTTACCAAGAAAAGAAAAAAAAAAGAAAAAAGAAAAAAAGCTGAAACCAGAAGTTAATTTGTATGTGGTGTCTGCATAGCTATGTGTGATAGACTGCTAGCTCATCTTCCTTTCCAAATTTATTTTTCTCTCTTTTCATTGGAACTGAGCTTTAGCTGGGCACATGGCCATCTGTCTGGAGACTGCATTTCCCACTCTGCCTTGTGGCTGGATGCAACATGTGACTTTGTTTTCATGTATGGAGGAGAAGAGGTACAGTGTGTACATTTTCCACATCGCTTGGTTAAAAGAGCATTGCTTGCCCTATACTGCCTTTTTCTCTATTCTTGCCACCTGTACACAGACGTGGGGGTGACCCAGCCCAGTGACACTGAAGGAAGAAAACCAGGTTCCTGAATTGCTTCACGGAGAACTGCCTCCCCAACCTTGACCTTCTACACAGTATCTTCTACCTTGTGTAAGCCACTGAATTTTTATATATTTTTTAAAAATCTGCATACCCTACACCTTACCTGATACAATATATATATATATATATATATATATATATATATATATATATATATATGATATTATATTCTGTTAACTAAATTGATATGTGAAGAATTGCACAAAAATATTTTCTAGATCAATTTTTAAAACACAAATAGGTAAATCCACTTGCCTTTAGAGGAAATCATGTCAACATTTATGGATCTATGAGGAACCTCAAATACTTTGATACACAAGGCACATATTTGCACCGTTGTGCTCTTCACTATCACCAGAGCACCCATGCTCAAAGTTGACCATAAAGATCTTGGAGCAGCCAGAGATGTTGGGAGGCAAGGGAAAATAGAGGTTAAGTACATAGAGCCAGGAGTAGAATTAGCCAAGCTCAAATCTCAGTTCCTATTACTTGTGAACATTGTAATCTCAAGCAAATTAATTAAATCGCTTGACCTTTATGGCATCAGTTCCATATGTGAGATGGGGATTAGTAATTTCTAATGTATCATGTGACTATGAGCATGAATGGAGATAATCCACCATTAAGTAAGATATTTAGCACCTGGGAACCATTTAATTTTTAAAAGTAGATATTTTCATATTATATTAATTTATATCTTAGAGTCTTGATCCGAAAAGTCGTTCTCAGTCTAGAGGAAGAGCAAATTACGATGGATATAACAATAATGATTGGGATTCATTGTTTGCACACACAAAAGAGCAAATTCTTGACTTTACTTTGGACATCAACAAGACAACGGTATTTTTGTTGCACTACCCGAACACATATAATACAAAAGTGCCTAAATAGCATGGCAATACAAGTAATGTCTTAACTTTGTTTTCTGAAAGAACATCTAAAAACATTACCCAACAAGGAGAAAGAACTTATTGGGGGGAAATAATCAGTTTTGATTTTCCAGTCTTGTGGAAGGGTAATGGAATCATGATCACAATTATGTAAAGCCATTTCTTTGAAGCTTTTGTTCCTGTGATTGCAATTATTTTCACTGGATTACTTATTCTTGGTCAGGAATGTACAGATGGCTCCATAGTAAACACCTTTCAACAGTGATTTTATAGTGTCTGTGTGCTGTATGAGCCCCTTACATTTTTCCAGATGAAGGAGGCTTAAAATGTGCCAGGAAAATGGTAAATAAGCAACATCATTAATACCGTTTAGTTCATATCCCTGTTGTAATGTTTGTCCCATTGCAACATGACTAGCTGCTTGAATGTCACATTCCCTAGACCAGTGTTTCCCAAAGTGTGATACATGTACCCCCAGGGGTACGGGAAGAGTTTGGTGGGGGTACGCGTTGCACCGGAGTTTGGTGGAGATATGCACTGCACCGTGCTTAGCTGCGCCTAATTCTACGTTCTCATGAGTACGAGGGGTACTCAGCATTACGAAAATTATAGAAGGGGTACACATATGTCAAAAGTTTGGGAAACACTGCCTAGACTATGAATCCCTCAAGGGCAAGCAGCCTGTTGTATTCATCAGCAGTGTTTTAAGAAGTGCTTAGCATCTGGGAGGTATTCAATAAATGCTTGATATGAATAAAAATAAGTATGTATCACATTATGGAAATCATCGACTTGCTACATGGTTGAAGAGTGTTATATGGATCTGTTGTGGTGTAAAAATTTGCCACAAGTGTAGCTCCTTAAAACAACCACACATTTCTAATCTCACAGTTTCTGCAGGTCCAGAAGCTGTGCATGGAGTTCTTTGGCTCTCTGCTTCAGGATATCTTGCCTGTTTGCAATCATATTAGCTGAGGCTGTAGCTCTGGCTTGACTGGCTTACATGGCTGCTGACAGAATTCAGTTCCTTGCCAATTGCAGGATGGAGGGCCTCAGTTTCTTGTTGGCTGTCAGCTGGAGGCTACCCTCTGTTCCTTGCCAAGTGGGCCTCTCCATAGGGCAGCTCACCACATAGCAATTTGCTTCATCAAAACCAACAAAGCAGCCAAAACCAGTTTGGCTCAGTGGATAGAGCATCGGTCTGTGGACTGAAGGGTCCCAGGTTCGATTCCAGTCAAGGGCATGTACATTGGTTGCGGGCACATCCCCAGTACGGGGTGTGCAGGTGGCAGCTGATAGATGTTCCTCTCTCATCAATGTTTCTAACTCTCTATCTCTCTCTCTTCCTCTCTGTAAAAAAAATCAATAAAAATATATTTTTTAAAAAAACAACAAAGCAGAGAGTTTCCTAACAAGACAGATGTAGCAATCTCATAGAACATCATCATGAAAGTGCTATCGTGTCACCTTTACAATATACTATTAGAAGCAAGTCATAAGCCCTTTCCATTCTTAAGGGGAAAGTATTACATTGAGGCATGTATACCAGGAGGCAGAGATCATTGGGGCTATCCTAGAGTCTGTTCACCAGAAATAGGCCTTGGTATAAATAAGATATTAGTACTTGGCTCTCTCAAATGAAGAAACTTGGTTAGACTCACATGTTAATTCATAAGAATGTCCAGATGCTTGCTAAAATGTGTTAATCCTCCAAGCACACGATGTAAAAGGAAGAATGTATTTCACTGAAGCCCTTACATTTGAATGGGTGAGTCATAACTCATTAAACCAAAAATAGTTGAACTCCCAAATCACCAAACAGTATGGTTAGGTTGAATGCCCACCTATAAGTCCTTAAAAATGGTGACTGAAATATGAACATTGAAGGTACACAACATCTCTTTGCCAGCTTAGGAATTCACAGCACAATGTTTCATGTGGTCTTTGGCATGCTCAATTGATTTTGTCCATTTGAAGAGCCAGCCAAAAGCACAGAACATGCACACGGTAGAGAAATGCATGGAAACCATCAGGAATGGGAGAGGTACTAATTAGCTATTGTTGCAACAATGCTGCTTAACAAACAACTCCAATATCTCAATGACTTACAAAAGCATTTCTTTTTCTTGCTCAGGGATTGCAGGTTGGCTGTGGTTCACATGATCTAACTTGGGCTTGGCTGGGCCAAACTGGGCTAGGCTGGACTCCAGGCTTTGGGCTATGTTTGGGTCTGTTCCACGTGTCTTCTTCATTCTGGGACCAGCAGCTACATAGGGAATGTTCATGTTCTGCTCATGGCAGATAGCAAAAGATACGCAGAGTAACCAGTACATTATCACTCTTCCCACATTCTATTGGCTAACGCAAGTCATATGGCCAAGTTCAATATCAATATGGTATGAAAATAACTCTGTTTGTTGTAGAGCAGTGGCCGGCAAACTGCGACTCTTTGGCCCCTTGAGTGTGGCTCTTCCACAAAATACCACGTTCAGGCATGCACGTACAGTGTGATCAAAATTTCATGGCTCATGCACAGAAGTTGGTTTTCTTCTCTCAAAAGAAATTTCAGTCATTGTACTGTTGATATTTGGCTCTGTTGACTAATGAGTTTGTCGACCACTACTGTAGAGGAAGGCAATGCAAACTTCCATGATCGAGGTCATGGTCAATAATTCCAATATAAAGAGAGACTAAAAAATGGGCAGTAAAGAGTGAAGGCAAGCACAAGGTAGGCAACCTTAGAAGCTGATCAAGTTGCTCTGGCACTATAATGAGCTTCCTGACTGCTGCTTTAAAAGAACAAGCCACACCATGATGTAACTAACAACTCAGTCCATCCAACAGTGCAATACTGTGTTCCCTCGACATGCAAAACTCTATAAAATACAAAATCTGCATTATGGTAATATAATAAAGGTAAAGACTTTACAAGCACAGCGCCTTAAAAATTATAGTTCCCATAGCAAATGTAACATAGATTTTTGTGCCCATATACTGTAAAGACAGAAGTCCTAACCATAAACAGTAATGGGAAATCATGCATATTCAGGGATGAGGGTTATGAAAGAGTTATGGGTTCAGTTAGAAAAATTACTTTGGGAATTTTATCTTATGGACGAAGCCTCAAGTAATATACAGCATAGTACACGTGAATGTTTAATAGGTGACTGCAGTGGTGTAATCCAAAGAAAAAGAAACGCATCCTCTTAGATATATTATGGGTAGTGCCAATATTCTATTCCTGTTTGTGGTTTCAAATTTCAGTAGTTTTCTTTAACTCGTGATTCTTTGTTGGGTTCTATTTCCTCATAAATGAGCCCAGCTTTATAAACCTGGAAAACTGACATGCTATATTTCTGTTTACTTTTATACTCACAGATCCTCCAGAAATTATCTGTTTTCAACTATTGTTCACAATTAAAGTGAATTTATATGGAATAATTTTCTTCTTGCCATTTTACTTGGCTTATCTAAAGGACATTGAATGTTATACTGTATGAACTATTTAAATAAATATTACATTTAATTTAAATTACATAGAAATGCCAGAGGTTGAAACACTATTTTATCAAGTATACTTAAAGAACATAATGCGATTTCTTCCAAATTCTGTAGTGTCATAGTAAGTGTCACATATGTAGCCAACTCCGGATATCCAATTATCAATTCATTTATGTATGCCTTAAGACATGAACAGATGCATTCCTGAAAGGCTAGAGTGGAGCTAAATTCCATCTACCAGACTATTCTCTCATTTAACTTCCATATCTTATGTTAAAATATTGAAGGTATATTCCTAGGGCAAAAGCCTTTAAAAGCACGTCTCCAACTTGGATTCACCAAGGGATTGTCTAGAGCTCCTGATAGGCTGCTTTACAATTTCCTGTTAAAATGCCCATAACGATACAGAAAAGGGGAAAGACTGGCAATGATGTTGTGGACGCAAAATGAGAGAGGAACAGTTGCTAAAGTCCAGGTGGAATTTCAGCTAACTGTTTTATTGATGATGATGGACTGAAAATGTACTTTCTGTGAGCTCTTTCCTCTAAAGCAGAATGTGACAGATGATGTGAAAAACCAGGGAAAGACTTGCCTCTCCCTCACTGTCTCTATTTAAGGCCAGCTTGCAAAAGTACTTTGTTGACCATAAACAAACACCAACTTAGTCCATAAGAGCTAAAGCTCTATCATGCACCTTCTCTTTCCCCCACCTCACTGTAGGAGTATCCATCTCTCCACACATTTAGAAACAACTCCAAGGGGGGAAAAAAAAGAAAAAGAAAAAGAAAAAAAACAGCAAAAAAGAGGGTATGTGGACAGAGCCAACACCATCTTGAAGCTGATTGGACAGCTTAACTTGCCAATGAATGAGCTGGGATCTTTGACCTCCTCCTCTTCCCCTGGGTGAACTCTGGATTGTGTACAGAGGTTTGGGGCTAGTCATGAACTTTTCATTGTTCAGAACAAGAAGCTCTAGATGTTACCTATCTCTTAGCTTAGTAGTGGCTGAAAAAGTTCTTTAATGAAGTGAATATTCATTCTTGATAGAAACTCTTAAAGGTCCAAGAATAAAATTATATGTCCTTAATGACTATCTTAAACAATAGTCCAAACAATTCTTTTTTTAATTTTTAAAAAATATATATATATATATTATTGATTTTTTACAGAGAGGAAGGGAAAGAGATAGAGAGCTAGAAAAGTCGATGAGAGAGAAACATCGACCAGCTGCCTCTTGCACACCTCCTACAGGGGATGTGCCCGCAACCAATGTACATGCCCTTGACTGGAATCGATCCCAGGACCTTTCAGTCCGCAGACCGAAGCTCTACCACTGACCCAAACCGCTTTCAGCCAAACAATTCTTAATAATAAAATACAACAGCACTGTTTCCCAAAATGTCATTGAACATTTATTCCTTTTGGGAAAGGCTAAAATTTGTGGTAGTTAGTAGGGTTGGGGGTGGGAAGAAATTAAGTTAGATTGTCATCTAACAGGATATCAAGATAACTTTTAGATAATTAAAAATTAAATATAAAAATGGAAACATCAGAAGCTCATTTTTACTGTTGTACATCCTATGGGTTTGGAAAAATACATACTGAC
Organism: Pipistrellus hanaki; assembly: GCF_964339955.1. Taxonomy (NCBI): domain Eukaryota; kingdom Metazoa; phylum Chordata; class Mammalia; order Chiroptera; family Vespertilionidae; genus Pipistrellus; species Pipistrellus hanaki. Next base: position 39,702,208 of record NC_140515.1, read on the forward strand.
ATGTATCCATTGTTATGGTATCATATAGAGTATTTTTACTGCCCAGAGAAAGCCTCTGTGAACCACCTATTCATCATTCTCTTCCACCCCACTCCCATCCTTGGTAACCATTAATAGTTTTACTGTCTCCATAGTTTTGCATTTCAAGAAGAAATGTAAAAGACATTAAATTTATGAAAAATGCAAATGAAAGAATAACAAAAATACTGTGGTTTTTTAATCTTACAAAAAAGTGAAGACTAATAAAAGATAATACTTTAGAATAATTGAACCCAATAGTGTGAATTTTTATAAATCTCTTACTGCATATTGCCAAGCTAGTTGCAGGAAATATGTCGTAAGAGATTTATATAAATTCACACCTTCATACCCAACAATTCTACTTTCATTTATCTAGCCAAAAGAAATTAATCAGTAATGTAGATAATGATTTTGTAGAAAGATGTTTACCAGATTATAATAGATAAAGCATTGGAAATAATTTAAATGTTAAACAAAACTTATGATATTTCCATAAAATGGAATATTATAGATATAATTAATTTTAATAACAAGAAAATACTAACAATACAGTGTGTTATTGCAAATGGAAAAGGAATACAAAATTATATGCAGTATGATCCAAGTTAGTTTAAAAAATTATATACATATATATATCTATATAATAGTATATAGCATAACATTTATAAAAATTTACATAATATAGCAGAAAAACTAAGAGAAACCCAACAAAATATTTACAGTGACTATCTCTGGGGATAATCTTAGAGATAATTTCTTCCCAATTCTTTTTGTAGTTTCCAAATTTTCTACAGTAAGCATATATTATTTTCATAATCAAAAAAATTATAAAATTTAAAATCAGCTGTTCTCTGTAAGAACAGAGCATTCCACCCTCAAGTTAGGAAGTGGCAAGTTACAATCTGAGGCTAACACTTTTTGTCATCCTTGATGAAGGTTGATAGTGCTTACTTTCATTTTAGGATTACTCTAGACTCCCAAATTAAGATTCTTTCCAGCTGCTCTCTGGGGTGAACTTTGCAACAAGTTTTTAAAAGATTAAAACAGGAGCATTAGTCCTAACTGGTTTGTCTCAGATAGAACTTGGGTTCGATTCCAACCAAGGGCACATGCCCAGGTTTTGGGCTCAGTCCTCAGTGGAGGGTATGCAGGAGGCAGCCAATTAGTGACTCTCTCTCATCATTGATGTTTTTATCTCCCTCTCTGTCCCTTCCTCTCTGAAATCAATAAAAATATATTTTAAAAACAAAACAGCTACATTAGCTCTGGCTGGTGTGCCTCAGTGATTGGAGTGTCGGCCTGTGCACCATAGGTTCAAGGGTTTCATTTCTGGTCAAGGGCATGTAACCCATTCTCTCTCTCCCTTCTCCCTGTCTCTCTCCTTCTCCCTCTCTCTCTTTCTCTCTTACTCTCTCCCCTTTCCTCCCTCCCTTCCACTCTCTCTCTGAAAAGCAATGGGAAAAAAATATCCTCTGGTGAGGATTAACAAAAATAAACAAACAAAACCAGCAACATTATTCACAATAGCCAAAAGATGAAAGCAATCAAAGTGTGCATCACTACTGAATAGATAAATAAAATGTGGTCTGTACTTACAATGGAACATTATTCACCCTTAAAAAGGAAGGAAATTCTGACATGTGTTATAAGAGTGAAATAAGCCATTCACAAAAAGACAAGACTATATGAACCCACTTATATGAGACTAGAGGCCTGGTGAAGGAATTTGTGTGTCAGTGGAGTTCCTCAGCCTGGCCTGTGGGGTTGGGTCGAAACTGGTTCTCCAACATCCCCTGAGGGGTCCCAGATTGCGAGAGGGTGCAGGCCAGGCCTAAGGACCCCACTGGTGCACGATTGGGCATGGAGAGGGACGAGGGAGGTTGGCCAACTGGGGAGTGACCACAGGAGGGCTCTGGGGCATGTCTGGCTCATCTCTCTCAGTCCCCATTGGCTGGCCAGCCCGACCCCAGCAGCAAACTAACCTACCGATTGGAGCATTTGCCCCCTGGTGATCAGTGCAAATCATTGCCTTAGCATACATTAGCATATTACTCTTTGATTGGCTAATTAGCCTTTTATTATATGGGATTCCCAGAGTAAATTCATAGAGTCAGAAAGTGGGAGGGTGGTTGCCAGGGGATTGAGGGGAAGGGAAGTGGAGAGTTCTTGTTAAATGGATGTAGAATTTCAGTTTGGAAAGATGAAAGAATTCTAGAGATTGGTTGCACAACAATGTGAATGTACTTTACTAGACTGTGCACTTACAAAAAAAATAAGATGATACATTTTATGTGAAGTATATTTTACGACAAAGAAATCATGATTAAAACAGAGAGATAAAGAGGACAGAAGGAAGAAGAGGAAGCTATGTCTAGCACAGGCAAGGGTATTGCACCACCAGCATGACTTTAGAATTGGGCCCCTGGGACCTCACCTTTGATTGCTTCATTTACTAAATCTGGTCCCTGCTTTATTAATTTTGTGAAATGAAAACTCTACATATCAAGTGTCATCAATTAATGGATAGTTGAATAATTTGCAGGGCACCCATGTGGAAATGAGCTTTCTCAAAGTCACATTCTTCCAGGGGCTCTTAATCTAGGGATCAACACCGTGAAGAAATGGTCCATAAATGGCTTTGGGAGGAGGGGGGTGTCTTTATTTTGTGCAAAATTCCATGTGTAGCTGAATATATGTATTTTCATTAAAGAAGTCCCTTTGCTCATAGTGGATTTTCAATGGGGAGGGCCAAAGTTGAGAATCACTGTTACAAGGGGTGTATAGTCTGCTGAATTTCACTGACCACATACTTCAGCTGCCTCTTTCACAATATCTTTAAAGGTTCTCTAAATCAGGATTTTATGGCTATAACAGATTATTTGAAAGTGACCTGTCACTATTGGAAGCTCATGGGGTGTACTTTCCTCCATCTTTAGCTTGAACATGAGTACATATAACAAGCAAGAATGCTCTAGGTTTTAGGCCAGTACATTCCAGAATCTTCTGCTTTTTATTTAAGGTTTATTGATAATTGTGTGTCCTGAACTAATTCTTATCTTCTCTCCATTTGCACTGGGATGTAAACTTTTTAAAAAATCCAGACCATCACTTGGGAATATTTCTCCATCCTTTTTTACATGCGTATTCACTGTTCATTTTAAAACTGTAGTTTAAAATTTTTCTTGGCTGTGACCCACAGTTAGAAATGTACTTTGTAATATTACATACCCATGTACTCTAACATACATGTATATGGAACAAAAACATCTAAAATAATAAATACCCTGATTGCGTGTGAAACACTGATATTTTCTATCCTATCTGTTCTATTATCTCTACTCTTTGCTATTCTACTTTAGCTATGAAAAGAATTGCTATTTGTGACCGTTTATTTTTTTTAAATATGTATTTTATTGATTTTTTACAGAGAGGAAGGGAGAGAGATAGAGAGCCAGAAACGTCAATGAGAGAGAAACATCGACCAGCTGCCACTTGCACACCCCCTACTGGGGATGTGCCCACAACCAGTGTACGTGCCCTTAGCCAGAATCAAACCTGGGACCCTTCAGTCCGCAGACCAATGCTCTACCACTGAGCCAAACCGGTTTCGGCTGTGACTGTTTCTATCAGTGGTTCTCAGATTTGGCTGTGCGGTAAGGTCACTTGGGGAGCTTTTAAAAATACTGATGCCTGGGTTCATCCCTCATTTTCAGCACTCCCCCTCAATTCCCACCCCTGGATATTGTGATTTAATTGGTCTGGAGAAAAACCTAGGCACTAGGACTTTAAAAAGTAATCTCTGGCTGAAACCTTTTTGGCTCAGTGGATAGAGCATCAGCCTGTGGACCGAAGGGTCCCAGGTTCGATTCCGTTCAAGGGCATGTACCTTGGTTGCGGGCACATCTTTGGTGGGGGGTGTGCAGGAGGCAGCTGATCGATGTCTCTCTCTCATCGATGTTTCTGGCTCTCTATCCCTCTCTCTTCCTCTCTGTACAAAGTCAATAAAATATATATATATTTTTTTAAAAAAGTAATGTCTGCATTTCTAAGAAGTAGCCTGGGCTCAGGAACACGGATTTATATCGATTTCACCATCCTCTGTCAGGTCTCATCCCGCAATTGGAAAGGCTTCTTTGAATGTTGTTTGATGCAATAGCAATTTTAAAATATTTTATCGCATTCCTTTCATTTTTTTAATAATACTGATGTTCTATTTATTATTACTCAAATGTATCCCATAAAAGGCAGAGGCTTGCAATATGGCAAAGGAGGGTAAAGCATTAGAGCCAGTTTTTGTTGTTACTCTACCAGAGGGGTTTTCCTTTCCTCCTTCAGCTTCATGATATCATTCTCCAATTGTAAGATTCCTGCAATATATGGAAAACAGCCTAATAACACCGAAGTTCTTCCTGATTTTAATCTCAAAACCACTAGTTCGTTCTTCCATAACAGAAGCTTGATCTGAAGGGATTTAGTCAAAGATACGAAGATCCTGATTTTTACTGGATCTTCATTTTGGCCCATTCTCATGTCAGGTGTATCAGCCACGCTCCTATCCACCTGCTGGTGTGCAAGCCTTCCAGGCACTGGGCCAATATGCAGGGAAGCAAACAGCCATGTGTTTTAATCAGCATCTGTGTCTTGACGTTTGGGGTTGCTCTTTGAGCCATGTTAAACAAAAACATAAAAATTACCTTAAAAGCGTCTTGATGAAATGACACTGTTATCAACTTTCTCATCAGATGAAAGGAAAATGCTGAACATGAGGGGAGGAGGGGGTGTGTAAATGGCCAACAATACTGACTTCACTGAACCCAAAATAAAAATCCTAATAGATGCCTAGTTTAACAGAACAATCATAAAGAAACCATTGGTTGTAATAACAAGAAAAACGAAATAACCAATGTCATTTTCGGTGTCTCCTTCCTCTTCTACCACAAGGAGGGCTCTTCCGGGAAACCTATGCACATCATTGAGAGGCAAATAGGATTGCTTAAAATGGGATACTCAACGGACAGCAATAAAATTTAGACCAAATATCAGAAAACTATTAAGCCTCGCAGTAACATTGATTAGAGCCTGATTTTCTTATTTGGTTAGTTCTCCGAGGACCATTGAATGGCTATTTTGCTTAAGCTGATGGAGAGGTAATCCCATCTGTCCTAATGGGCAGAAGATGCAGAAGCTTTCTCAGTGTTTTCTCTCTTTATTGCAAAGGATTGGGGGTCATCAAAGCTTTGAGAAGATTTGGGGATTCAATACATTGTTTATTTTTTGAGAAGTTAGAATCTTGAAGAGATACACACCTCAGCTTAGTGAAAAAATATTGTGCACAGGATCTCTAGTGTAATAATATATTTACATGTTTTTTAAATGAAAGAAAATTTAAAATAATTTTCAGTGATAAATAATTAGATGCTGTCTGAGCTTTTAATACTTTAATATATCATTATTTTGCTTAAAACGTGTACAAAAGCAACTTAATATTAGGCACATATAGTTATGGAAATAGATGCTATCTTGGATCACCCTATTCTTTAAATCAATATTATTAATTTTAGTAAATGCTTTCAAAGATGTATATAAGGAGGCATATCAACTGAATATTGTAAATAGTTTCTTGAGACCAAATCCTTTAAACCCTTCCAAAGCATATAGCCATTTAAATGGTATCAAATGCCAGTTAGTGCATTTCTCTATCATCGGAACTGGGAATAAAATATTTGGGGCGCAACTAATAATACCCAGACCTTGCTCACATTGTTTCATGAGAGTCTACCTTTTATGAAGCGAGTCCTATCTCTATGAATAAATTGTTCCATAACCTAACTCCTTCTGTTGGTTAAAATTGGGATATTATTGCATAATCTTGTTGAGGAAAATAGAGTAACATCTTCAACAGCCAAGAAACTCTTTTATTCATTTACAGTAATAATGTAAAAATGGGAACACAGATTGATTTATGCATGTGGCACTATTGGAAATAAAAATGAAGAAGTTGTCTCTTTTACAGGGTTCAATTCTTCAAGGAATTGCAGCAAAATATTCTTCACTTGATATTCCGTTACTGTTTTGTTGGGTTTTAACCATTTCTTTGCTTTTATAAAATGTCCAAAGGGATTTGTGTGATTTACAAAAAAAAAACACCAAAAACTTGTGCTAATGTAACATATATTTTACCTGGAGGAATATATAAAGGACAAGGAAAATAAACACATTAAAGTGAATAAATGGAATTGTCTTAATAACTAGAATAGATCTTCAGGGATATAGCTGAATTTTACCCCAAAGTGCCTGTTTCCACCATTCCTACCTTTGTGAGAGTGGATTGTTTTAGTGGCAGCTTATCTTGCATCCTTATTCTCTGCCTGGCTCCTTGACTTCAGCCAGAAGCTTGCTCACTTCTGCTCTATTCTAAATGTAAAATCTTCCCTCCACTCTGTGATCCCCCCAAGCTTTCTCTCTATTCTTCTCATCCATTTTAGCATCAAATCAGCAAAGAGCCTCCCAGATTCCCTGCCTCCATTCTCTCACCATTTAACTCTTCAAAATGTGGCTTTCAGCACACATTCTAATTCATCTCTCCCTCTTGTTGGAAAGGAGTACACAGAGGCTTCCACCATCTTGATAATGCTCTATTTTCTTAGATATTTTTAGGTGTCATAAAATATTTTATATTTTTAAGTAGCTTTTGCCAACACTATTCTGCTGAAACTGCCATGCCCGACACATAAGAGTGCTCAGCAAATACTTGTTGAGCATGGATATCAATAATTTTGCTGATTAATATAACATATTCGTACCATTAACTCTACTTCCTTACTTTAACCCTATACATTTTTTTTAAATATCCATTTTATTGATTTTTTACGGAGAGGAAGGGAGAGAGCTAGAGAGCTAGAAATGTCGATGAGAGAGAAACATCGACCAGCTGCCTCTTGCACACCCCCTACCGGGGATGTGCCCACAACCAACGTACATGCCCCTGACGGGAATCGAACCTGGGACCTTTCAGTCCGCAGACCGACGCTCTACCGCTGAGCCAAACCGGTTTCGGCAACCCTATACATTCTGTTTTCCTCCACTTTCCTGCCTCACAAATAACTTGCACCAGTCCCTTTTCTGAAGCCCCACTTAAACGAAGACTTCCTTCTTTTTGTAACAAATCTCAAACATTAATTTCATTACCCACACATTTCATTTCCCAGGAAGTTAATTCTCCAGCATGATGCAGAGGGGTGAGTTTTATTAATGTGAACTCTTTTGGTTACAAGCGATAGAAACTCAGCTCAAACTAGCTTGAGCCAAAAAGGGGTCTTTTTTATTTTAGTTAAAGGCTCTTGTAACGGTGGCAGAACCAGAGGAAAAGCATCAGGAACCTGAGGGCACAGTCCTGGGGATCTCAGAGTTTGAAACTGGAACTCTATTGCCATAAAGACACCTTTCCCTCTTGTTCTCGCTCTTGCTTCTAATTACTTGAATTCTGGACTCTCTTGGCATGGCTTCATTCTCTCCCACTGGAGGTGGTTGGAGACATCAGAAGCAATCAGAAACTGGAGACAAGCAGAAAGGGAAGCAAATCCAGGTGGTGGTAAATCCTGATCACCAGTCCGTAAGCTCAGCACCTGCTGTGCTAACCCAGTGCTTTTCCAGCTGCAATAACAAACCTAGCCTACTAGTTTGGTTTTAAGCCAACCTTAGTTAGTTTTTGTCATTTACAATTACAGAGTCCTGACTTATGCAGGTGAATGATTTCTCACAGAATCAGTTTATTGATTTAGGAGCAATTCAATAGAATATAGTAATTTCAAAATGTGTTTTGAGTCCTCCATATTATTGAAATGTGTCAACTGAAATTTTGGGTCCTGGTTAGAACGCCCCACATTTTGGGGTAATCCTATAGGCACACATTCAAGGTAGGCAGACACTTTCATCTTTAAGAATGTTTTTATTTAAGAAAAGATATAAGATTTCAATCCCCTCCCCAAACTTTCTAAATCTACCATACTTAGCAGGTTCTCAGATTTATATACTCTCATAATATGCTGTAAAGATATTTCTTATCTCTTTCCTCATTATCACTCCTTGTTTTGTATAAATTGCTGTTATGGTGAGCTTTCTCTCTCTCTTTTATTAAGGCAGTTATCCACTTACCAGTTTTATCTGAATTATCATAGAAAAAATTTATTTTCCCTATAAAAATAATTGGCTTTCTTAACTGCAGTTTTATTCAGTAGTGCCTAAATTCATAACAGCTTTCCATAAGGTGTTTACGATGGGGAATTTAACTTCTTTTTTTATTTAAAGTCTTTTAGGAGCAGTCCAATTTTCTTTACCTTTGGCATTGGCAAATTCTTAGTCAATGACCAGTAATCCATCTGTTGCTAGGTGCTCTGGAAGTATCTCACAAGCTATGATGTGATGCTAGATTAACATTTATATATTCTTTGATTTTCTTTTTAATGGCTATTAGAAAACTTTTATCTTTGAGTAATGGATTACTGAATATTCAACATGACATCTTTTTATCTTTCTCTGTTCATATTATCTACATTAATTCACTTCTACATGATCAGATGAAAGGAAATTCTACATCTGAATTTCTAGTGGGCTCCTACATACATATATTCAGCATAAAGGAAGACCAGTGACTAAAACAAAAAATAGAAAAAAACTTACCTGTATTCCCATGTTTCAAAAATTTACTGAAATCTATTGACAAGATCTGAGTTCATACTCTATTGCTGAGTTACATCTAGGCAGTACCTAAGTAATCTCTATAATCTGCATTATGATTACCTGTTTCACAATACAGAAATATGAGAGTCGGAATTTATGGGTTTTTCCTGTAAAGCCCCAATTCTGAATAATGACAAATTAAATTGATTTTCTTACTCAATGACCGCATTGCCTTCAGTGTTTATCTTCTTTTTAGAGACTAATCTCAGCTATAATAAATCCACACATAATAGGATTGTCTTAAAGAGAGACTTAATTAAATCAGAAGGAAAAAGGAAATCTGTCTTTCTAGAATTTAGAGCATATATACTTCCTACTACAGTGTCTTCTTGACCGCTGGTCTGTGAAGTCTTCTCCAGGTTCAGGGTGATCTCCTGAGTGTTCTGTGAACTAATGCCATAGGTGGTAATATTTATACTTTGACAACGTCCATACATATTTGGTCTCTGGCATAAATTAGCAGTGAGTTTCTTGCTTTTATCTTAAGTAACTTCACATATCCTATTCATTTCACTGGCATTTAACTGACAGTGGAAATTGGAAGAATATATTTTAGTAAATAAGACAAGAGCAAGGACAATCTGAAATCTGTGAAGGTGAACTGAAATGAATACCCATTTCTCACTAATTCCACCTGTGATAAGGTGGGTGTCCTGCAGGGTAAGCTGGTGCCCTTGCCATGGAGGTGCCCTGCTTTGAGACAGCACTGGGAGAAGCCAAAGACAGACATTTGGCGGGAGTTGGAGGAGCTGTGAGTCAGTGCTGTCCTATGTGGGTCAGTGACAATGTACAAGAGCTGCCACCCTGTCCAGCACCCTGACCATCAGGGGCTAAAAAACTGTTGCTACTGCTTCACTTCTGCCTTCCAAATTTCATAGGAGATGTCTCCTGTGGCAAATCCTAGCCTGACCTTAAAGAGGGAAAGGAATGCCGGGAGATGTAGTCATCCCCTGGATTGGTAACCAGTGCGTTACCTGTTCTACAGATCGACAAGATACTACAATACAGTTTCCTACAGAGCTCGGAATATTTATACCTTTGACTCTTTCTCACCCTCACCACTCATACTGGATTTCATAGTTGCTTCAGTTCCTTCTTTTCTGCTACTACTGTGAGGATCTTGGGACTATTTCCCTTGCTTTGGTCTCTCCACTCTTTAATTCATGTCCTGTGGCTAAGCATGCAACCTGTATCCCACTTTCAATGACTGCCCCCTGCCATGTTCCTCATTGGCTGAAACGCTGTTTTGTTAATCTACTTTGCCACTCTGAACCTCAATAATGAGGGGGCACCATGGTTTTACCAGACATCCCAGGGACCTGTATGTTGTCTATGAACCTCAGCCCACAGCTCCTCCCTGCAAGAAAACTATATACTTCTATGTTGTTGAACACAGGCATGCCTTTGGTGACTTGCTCTAGCCTAGGGGTGTCGAACTCAATCAGAGAAGGGGCCAAAATCTAAAATCCAGCCTAAATCGCGGGCCGAATGGTTTACTGAACAGTCATAAACTGACAATGTCATAAACTGACAGCGGAGTGCAGTGATGACAGCGCGGTGCGGGCCACATTGCAAGGCCTGGCGGGCTGGATTTGGCCCGCGGGCCTTGTGTTTGACACATGTGCTCTAGCCCATAAAACCATGGAGGGAGAAGAGTTGTAGAGCAGGTAACCTGCACTGGTTACTAATCCCAAGGGATGATTCTAAGCCAGTGGTCAGCAAACTCATTAGTCAACAGAGCCAAATATCAACAATACAACGATTGAACTTTTGAGAGCTAAACTTTTTAAACTTAAACTTCTTCTAATGCCACTTCTTCAAAATAGACTCGCCCAGGCCGTGATATTTTGTGGAAGAGCCACACTCAAAGAGCCAAAGAGCTGCATGTGGCTCGCGAGCTGCAGTTTGCCAACCACGGTTCTAAGTATTTCTGTCCACTGCATTTAGTACCAGAGTCTATAGGGAAAACACAGCACCGTCAAGCACTGGGCAAAACAGCCCTTTCCTTACATAGAGAAGAGACAGAGCAAGGCCGGCTTCAGTAGTATGTGGTGGCCCTCCAGGGTCAGTGGGTCTCTCCTGCAGCCAAATGTAGTCTCATCTGAGAGTTTAAAGTGAAGAGATTGGCCTTTCCTATTCACGTCATACATCCCTTTCCCCCATCAATCGTTGCCTAAGACCCATTCACATGACACTTCTAAGCCTACAAGGCAGATGCATGAAGCCGATCCAGCAGCCTGAAGGCATATCTCCAACGAAGAGCCCCAGTTGTAGGCTTTGGAGGCCAAAGCACACTTGAAGGAGGCAGGTAGGGTTGGTGGACACGGAACCTATAAATAGATCCAAGGGGATCTGGGCAGAGCTTTGATAGTGTCCTCCTCATGATGTCCCCTGGCTCTTCTGGTTTTATAAAACTGTTCTTTGTCTACCTGGTCCCATCTTACCATGTTGGCCAAGAGAATAAACTGCATTACACAAGCTGCTAAAGGGGAAAGCTCATATAACTGAGAGTGAAGTTTCCTGGCTTGGACGGGACCTGGAATCCCTCTCCCTGTGACCATGCATTGTATAGCCTGTGTACGTATATGCGTACCTGTTAACTTAGCATTACCGTGGTTCACATGGCACACCCTCTCCTGGTCATGGCTTAGACAGCTTACCAATAGTCTTTGCTATGCGGGGAAGAAAGCCCTTTGGTTCTCATCTCAGTTACCTTTCTAGCTCCCCTTGGGAGCATGGGAGAGCTTTCGAGTTCTGTCTGTACCTTACTTAGACTCAGAAAAACTAATCCCCAGGCCTAACTCTGCCCTGCTATGCTTTTGACTTTAATGGGGCTGTCCCTGAAGTTGAAGGCAGGGCAGCCTGTGAGGCAATGTCCTCTCATACCTTAAGATTGAATTGGGGAAAATCCCTATGGTTTTGCCATTTCCACCAACTCTCCAACTTATTGTTTTCAGAGGAACTCAATTCCTTCCCCTCTGTCTCCTTTTTAATCTCTTCCTGTGAGAAGCAGCAGGTATGCTTTTCACTTTCTGTATATCCTGTGCTCCTTGCCTGGACCTTGGCTAAAGGTGGGCGGGGAAACTGATCTTCACTATGGAAAACATTGTCTGATCTGAGTCAGCTCCTTTCGAGGTACAATAAGTTAAAGGAGGAGTTAAGGGAATGTAGGGATTCCTTTTTTATTTTTTATAAAGCTGAGCTTGTAAGTCTTGCTGCATATTTGAAAATTCTATTTTCCAAGTCAGTGGCAAATTATAACTTTCTTTTTCTTCTTCTTCTTCTTTTTTTTTTTTGTTTTTTTTTTTGTTACACATCTTAATTTGCCCCAAGGCAGATGGATGCCTCAGGCTGCCTAGAGAGAGCTGTTTCTAGCAGAAAGTATAGAGAAAAAACACACTAAATTAATTATTAGAGCAGTACAATTCTGACACAGTATTCTGACTTACAACTTGAAGAGTGGTATCAGGTTTTAGATTCCATCTAAAAATCCTAATGGTTAGCAGACAAAGTGCCTAAGGCCAGTATCTGCTCCTATTAGCAATATAATAGTATTCCATTCAGAATGTGGCACCCAAAATTGTAGAAAGAGGCCAATGGTCATAAAAATTATTATTTATTGCAGTAGGCCACTATTTTTTTCACAACAGACTAATTTTAGAAAATGATATAACTTCCTAGTTAGTGGACTCACCACTCACCAGCCCCAACAGTCTTTCATTGACTTTTCCTTTTTCCTCACACGCCAACTGTTACTGTTACTGAACCAGTCTTTACTTAAAACCTGCATTAACTTTGATGTTTAAAATTATACATTAAAATATTACATATCTTGATTATTATAATTTTGGTATCCCCTTACATTTTGTACCTGGGGCAAGTGCTTCACCCTACTCTCCAACTCTCTTGTCCTCAAGGTTCAACTCCTCTCATGAGAGGAGATTCTAATAGATTCAATATTTTCTTTAAACTCATATTATCACTTTTCTTTACCATTCTTACCGTCTTACACATACATGTCTTACCATCCATCCTCCCTCATTCAGTTGAAAACCACTTGAGGTTGGAATCCTGTGGGTGTTTTCTTTCATTTTTAGTTAAATTTATTGGGGCAACATTCGTTAGTAACATTATACAACTTTTTAATACAACTCTTTTTTGGAACTAAGTAGGGGGAGGGGAGAGAAAGAGACAAAGAAAAGAGAGAGAGAGAGAGAGAGAGAGAGAGAGAGAGAGAGAGAGAGAGAGAGAGAGAGAGAGAGAGAGAAAGAAATATTGATGTGAGATACACATCAATTGGTTGCCTCCCACATACACCTCAATTGGGGCTGGAGGTCAAAACTGCAATGCAGGTATGTGCCCTTGACTGAGAATTAAACCTGAAGCCCTTCTGGCAGAAGCCCTTCTGGCAGATGCTCATATTCTAGCAGATGGGCCAGGGCTATAATACGTTATAATACAACAATTATATACTCCAAGTGTTGTGTATTTGCAACCCCAAAACTAGGCTCTTTCTGTCACTATGCATAATTGACCCCCTTTACCCTCTTCATTCTCTCCTTGCCCTTTTCCCTCTGGAAACCACCATTCTGTTGTTTGTAACATTTTGTTTTATATTCCACATAGGAGTGAAATCATATGGTTCTTGTCCTTCATTTGACTTATTTTACTTAGCATGATGCTCTTAAGACAATGGACTACTACTCAGCCATAAGAAAATTAAATAATTGCAATTTGGAATAAGGTTTTGATTCACCTTTTTTTTGTGTTATTGTTGTTAATCCTCACCTAAGGATACTTTTTCCATTGATGTTTAGAGAGAGTGGAAGGGAGGAGGAGAGATGGAGAGAAAGAAACATCGATGTGTCTCACCATCAATTGGTTGCCCTTGCACATGCTCTGAGGTACTTGCCCTTGATCAGAATCTAACCTGTGACCCTTCAGTCTGTGGACTGGTGCTCTAACCACTGAGAAGCCAGCTAGGGCCATCTTTGTTTCCTTTTAACATCTATTAAAATACCTATACAATAAATGTTTACTTAAGGTAAGGAGTAAAGCATATTTAACTTCATAAGGAAAGAAAATGTAAAATACAATTTTATAGCCCTTTTGTCCCCGCCCACCTTTTTATGAGCCAGTGTTCTTGAATGACTTTTAGACTATGCTGGAAATTTACTTACATTTAGCACCTTGTTCTTGCAGGATTCAGTAAAAATGAATTACTATTGTATTTCACTACATTTCTGTCCCCTTAGCTTATTATGACTGATAGTAGTCAGAAAGGTAGTAGAAAAATACACTGAAGAGAAGAGGGATAAAACCCTGGAATTAAATGTTTTCCATGAATAATCTGCAAAAAAAGGGTAATACACATGCAGATACCCAAGAGTTGATTGTGGGGATTTATTTTTAAGCAATTTGATACAATGTTGTCATAGGGCATGGCACAGTGCTTTATTTCTAAAATGTTAGATTCTGTTAGTATTTTCAGATCAAACTTTGTTTTCTTCTTGACATAATTGATTACTGCTTTCATTGGGATTTATTTTAAAGTAATTCTAAACTGGAAAACTGCAAGGAAAGTAGAAACTGCACATTTCTCTATTAGGGCAGCTGTGTCTAGAACAGCACAGCAGAATTCTTTCATTTTGCTATTTGATTCCTATTTCTCTTTATTGCTCTATTCATTTTAGAAAGGACTCAGGTCACTCATCAGTCTTTTGAATGAAAATTATTTGAACATACAGATTGAAAACATCCCACCATCTGCAGTAGTGATTTAGTGTATGAAACACAGAAATTTGAGAGTACTGTGAGTGAATTATGCCTTTTTAGGACACTTTATTTCCACTAAACAGTCAAATCCTTTGCTGCATTTCCCTACATACATCAGTTAGCTATCGCTGCATAACAAACAGTTCCAAATTTTAGTAGCTTACAACAATAACAGTTTGTTCTTTCTTATGAGGTTATGGATTGGCAGGGAGAGTCTGCTGACCTTGCTAGTCTTGAGTAGCCTCACTCATAGGTCTTGGGGGCCAGCTGTTACTGCACACACAAATGCAATGGTTGTCTCAAGAAGAAGTGCCTCTGTAGTTGTGGGAGCTGTGAAATAAATTAGCCACTTTTTCTTATGTAATTCCTTTTTTTTTTTTTTTTTTTTTTCCTTAAAAGAATGACTAATAGTCAAGCTATGGTGGTTGGCAGACATTTCCTCAAAAATGAAGTAAGTGAGCCTGTCACTTCAAGGAAAACAACTGACAGCATTTGTTGCCAATGATAACATTTGAGCTCTCAAGTGAAAACTCTAATTTTGGAGGACTTGTATCCACCACCGTGAGCTTGACAACCTCCCAATACTTAGAACTTTTTTTTTTTTTTAATAACATCTAAGGTGATGTTAACCAATGGAATGTTTCAATATTGTGTAATGACGTGGAACAACCTTGAGAAGATCTGCATAATTCAGTGAACCTATGTTTTTAAAATGAGCAATTCATAATGTTAAAAAATTGTGTGTAGGTAAGAGACCCATTGAAAATGCAAGGTATACCAATGTATTTTAATGTAACAGAATTACAGTAAAAACTTCATTCAAATGGTTTTAGATTCTCTTACAACTAACTTTTAAGAAGCTACCACTTGTAGAGTTTTAGTATACTATAAAAAAGGAATACTCACAATGATCTGACATTGCTATTAAAATATTCCTTCTTTTCCAACTACATATCTGTGTGAGGCTGAATTTTCTTCATGTATTTCAACCAAAACAACAAAGCAAAACATATTGAATACAGAATCAGCAATGAAAATCCAGCTGCCTTCTATTAAACCAGACACTAAAGAGATTTTCACAAATGTAAAACAATGCCTATTCTTCTCACTAATTTTTGAGGGTTGGAAAAAAACAACTACTTTTCATAATAAATGTTATTTATGTTTATCATTGTTATTTTTAATAAATTAAAATTTTGTTTTAATTTCTAAATGTGGTAAATATTGATACATATAACCCATTTAAAAGTTGTTTGAGGCCCTCAATAATTTTCAAGATTATAAAGAATTCTGGAGACCAAAAAGTTTGAGAACTACTGAGTTGGAGTAGAGCTTAGCTATTGTAATTAAGAGACACATAGAGAAAAAGGGTGATGATGTGGTTCAAATAATATAGAAACTTATCTCTTTTTATGCAATAGTCCAGAGATCAACAGGGGAAGTCAGAACAATTGGATCTCAGATGCCTTATATCTTTTTGCTCTAATTTCTTCTAATCTGGGTTCTATTGATAGAATTCAGTATATTTATGAACCTAAGTAGATAATCTCTAACAGAAATGTAGCATTTCCAATATTTATTCATAATTGTGTAAACTTAGAAGCAACCGAGATGTCCTTCAGTAGTGAATTGATAAACTATTGTATATAAAGGCAAAAAATGAATATTAATCAGTGCTAAAGAAAAATGAGCCATTAAGCCATGAAAATACATGGAGGAGCTTTACATGCCCTCTCTCCCATCCCAGTGCACAAATGTTGTGCACTGGGACTCTAGTGACTATATAAGACGTTAACATGAGGGGCAACTATAAAGGCTCAGTGGGGACTCTATACTATTTTTGTAGCTTTGCTATCAGTGTAAAGTTATTATAAAAAAAAAAAAAAAAAAAAAAAAAAAAAAAGGAGAGATCTTCCCTGGGTGGAAGCATGTGGCTAGGGATTTTACTACTGAGTGAAGGTTAAGGACTAGTGTATCTCCCTCCCATTCAAATATGAAAACACAATTCCAGCCAGGCAGCCTCCAGTTCTGGGTCAAAGCTCTACTAAAGCTGATGATTCAGGCAGAGTACTGTAGAGCATATTGTCCTGAAGGACAGGCTTTGAGATCTGGGTTTCAACTTGGCTCCTCCTCTTAACAACAGTTTACCTCTCCTTAGATATTCACTTTCTCTGAACCTCAATGTTCTCATCTTTAAAATGGGAGAACATAGTTCTTATCTTGCAGGCTTGTCAGGGTATATTTAAGGAAATAATGTCTCTGAAGCATAACCAATGTTCAATAAAAAATACTGTTATTATGGCATTATAAAGAGAAGTCTGGGAAGAGTCTTATTACCATTTATACTTAAGCAAAAACAGCTACACAAGTATTTATAAAGTGCTTCAAATATACCAGATATGCTCCAAGTCAAGTTACCATTAGTGATGCTAAGGTCACCGCAGTGCTGTGGGCTTTAACTAAACTTACAGCACTGCTGGGGAATCTAATTTAATTGAAACGCACTCTAATTTGGATTACATTTTTTTTTCTAATTTAATTCCTCGTGCCTTATATTTTCACATAGTTGTTAGTGTATAAATTATTAATTTAGTCACTTTGTTTGATTATATTTTGCTGGCATTGCTCATCAGTGCTAACGTGCTTAAATATTGGTCTCAGTGGTTGCTAAAAGCAAAGTTATGTAGGAGGGAAACACCCCCCAAAACCCAAATCTAATAAAAAATGCTGCTTTGTTTAAAATTGTTTCATGATACAAAGCTGGACTTTGTGTCTGCCCACTTCTGCCTAATGGCTTTAGTACTATTATCATTCAGTGTCTTTGGGGAGACTAAACGAGGGGAATCTGGGCTCCCTTTGGAGGCTATCCATTTCCTTGTGCTCCCACACCTCTTGCTATGTCCATCTGGGCCAGTGCTAATCACTGTGTGGTCTGTAAATTCTTGCTGGCTTGTGGAAGAAACAGAGAGTAAGCATTCGGAAACTCGGATAGCAACCTGATGGAGTTAGTTTACATTTGTTCAACCAAATTAGAGAAAGGGGCTTGTACTTTGTATTCTCTGCTGTGTCGTTTCATTTTTCTAGTGATTTATCACGATTGTTATTTGACAAAAGTGTCGGTCTGCTACCAATTGGAAAAAGAAAACACAAACCTGGTTCTTCCCCGCAGATAAATACTGATCTAAATTATAAGGTGCATCTGGCAAAAGACTATCCCAGGTAATTGAAAGTAATCGATAAGAAGGAAGGCATTTTTATCTAGCTCTACGTATTTCATAAATGCAACGTGAGCTAACATGTCTGCCTAGAAGCATCTATGTTTAGATTAGCGGCATTTGTCTGTGGCTTGTGAACCTGCCTGATGGCTGCTGGTGTATTGCCGGATGGTTTTCTGGCCTGGAACTTCATCCTAGCCAATGTGCTACACTGAGATTGGAGTAACAACCACAGTCATCTTCTGATTGGACCCTTGTTTCCATCCTGGCACCTAATTTACCCTCCACACTGTTGCCGGAATAACAATCTTAGTAAAATGCAATTTTATCATGTTACCCTGATGCTCAAAATCCTTCAGGGATTTTCTGTTATTCACAAGATGAAGTTCAAACTCTAGCCCCCTGTACTAGGTCCTCCATGACCTAGTTTGGGTTTATTTCTCTAGTTCCGTGATTGGCAAACTGCGGCTCCCGAGCCACATGCAGTTCTTTGGCCCCTTGAGTGTGGTTCTTCCACAAAATACCACAGCCTGGGTGAGTCTATTTTGAAGAAGTGGCGTTAGAAGAAGGTTAAGTTTAAAAAATTTGGCTCTCAAAAGAAATTTCAGTCGTTGTACTGTTGATATTTGGCTCTGTTGACTAATGAGTCCACTGCTCTAGTCTATGCATTCTGAAAGAGAATCCCTCTTTGCCTATCTCCTTGTCCCTCCTGTCTTCAAA
Source organism: Pipistrellus hanaki (assembly GCF_964339955.1). NCBI lineage: Eukaryota > Metazoa > Chordata > Mammalia > Chiroptera > Vespertilionidae > Pipistrellus > Pipistrellus hanaki. Next base: position 39,720,678 of record NC_140515.1, read on the forward strand.
GAGCTTCTCAAGTGTCATCTTTTTTATTTTTATTTTTTTTTACTTTCATTAGCATATATTTCATGCTGAATTTATTCCCGGGCTGTAAGTTTTTGTTTTAGTTTCTTCTAGGATACTTTTTCCTTCTGCACAGACTTCTCTTCTGGTTTGGGAACAACCTGCTCTTTTCAGTAGGATCATCTCCGTGTGGCAGGGAGAGCTCATGAATGGGTAAGTTCTGTGCTACATCTTGGGAAGTTTGTTCACCTGAAGTGTTCAATGACCGGAGAATCGACATCTAAACCCATAAGTTCATCATTACTCTCTGCATTTTTAAGCATATGCAGCACATTATCAGCATTCTTTTTTTGGACCACCTACCTTAAGCCCAGCCCCACTGTTTGGCCTGAGGACATCTACCACCTCCACCACTGTAAAGGCAGAAAAGTTCACACTGTTTCTCTCAAGTGACATCCTTCAGATACTTGGTGGCTTTTTGGAAGTGCATATCCTGTTCTTCAAGTGAACACAGAGTTTTAAACCTCTTGATTTGCATGATTTTGTGGGGCTTTCTGGGCCAAATGAATAGCAAACTATTTTCAGAGGCCACCTCAGGCCGCTTACAGGAAGAGCTCAAGTGTCAATCTTATTTATGAAGCCTTTTCTAAACCTTCCCCCTGACACTCCACCGAAGTAGAACTGACCGCTTCCTCTTTTATGATGCCTACCAGTTTCTGAAATGTGCACCAAAGTTTCTGTAGTGAGGTTTGCAAAGCAAATAAAGCCAAAGCCAAAGATTGTGCTACCTCATTCTTCAATTGAGAGTTAGATGTTGAATTAGGCTGCGTGAGGATACTTACTGGGGAGGCACGATGGATGCTGAACTCGGACATGGGAGAGGTGTCAGGACAGTTCCCCAGCCCTACACTCTCTAAGTGGTGCAGGGAGGAGAGTGGGTGGAAATGGCTCACTTCCTTGCAGCAGCTCCCTGGCCTGAAGCACTGCCTAAGAAAGGCAGAGTTACCCCAGTGAGTAACCAGGTTATGATTAGTTCACGAAACCGGGTACTCAGCTGTTACTGAAGGACATTTTGACTGGCCCAGGAAGCACCTAATGGGTAAAGACTGGTGTTTACATTTATAACATATTTTGATTAATTAACTTTACTGTGCTTTCTTTTCAGATAACTAGGTCAAGAAGTTGTGCATAAAGTTTCAAGTCCTTCAATTAAAGGCAATGTCATTCATGGTTATCAAGAGGTGAAGACTTATCAAGACTCTATTCTCCAGCATCAGATTAGGCATTTTGTTAAGTGTTGTCTGTATATGGAGAGAATAGCCCCCACTGTAGGCAATATTTGGATTTAACAAACCATTTCTTGTTCAAATTCCAATCAATGGATGCATTTATTACAATAACTTGATTTACTGTTGATGCCAGAATATATTAAGTTAAAAATATGTTCAAGTTGGATTGGCTTTATATTGCAGAGTTTTAAAAACTCAGATTGCAGAGTTTTTCAACTTGGATCTTAGTTGAATATTAGCTACCATCTGGCTGAATCCTTAGAGACTATATATATATATATATATATATATATATATATATATACAATTTTTTTTTAAACAAAGAATTCTGAGAGCCACAGAGGTGAAGTAGGTTGTCTAAAGTCACACAATTATTTAATGGCTGAGGTAAACCCATAACCCAGGTAATAACCGTATTTCCTGAATAAACATCAGGACATTTGGCTTGACAAAGTAAATTTTCTGACATAATTTTTTTTACTAAGAAAAGTCTTTCAGAGGTATCATATTCTGTAACATGTTAACAAAGAACCTTCACTGAAGACAAGAAAATGAGACTGAGTCTGTTCTGGATTATCTAGTTTATTTGGTTTCCATGAACTCAACAACACAGAAGAAAGATGTCCATTTACGACCTCAGGACTGGTGTCTACTTACCTCTTCAGTCATTGGTGTGATTTCCTGATTCTATTCAGCTGCCTTCTGCCACAGCTCTTCTCCTCCAGCACTCCAGTCTGACATGGAATAAGTTATGGTGCCAAATTACCCCTTTGTGTTTGAGTGATTGCCATTGCATGCAGGGGTCTTCAAACTACGGCTTGCGGGACACATGCAGCCCGCAGAGGAGTCTGATCCGGCCCGCCAGGTTTTTTAGGCAGTGAGCGCAGCCGAGGTGTTACATTAGGAATTAGTAGTTCATATAGTCCGGCCCTCCAGCTCTCTGAGGGACCGTGATCTGGCCCCCACTTTAAAAAGTTTGAGGACCCCTGGTAGAGGATGGAGAGTTTTGACACAAAGGATGAAAAGGCATGAACCTGTAACAGGCAGGGCAAGCTGCCCACAAAACTTTACATGCCCCTTTTCCATCGTATGGAGTTATTACTGGAAAGTTGGCTACTCAGCCATGAACTACATTTCCTAGGCCTAATGCCCTGCCCCCATTTCCTGTTTTACTTTTAGATGTGGCCACCTGACTGGTCTTCACCAACAGAATGAGGATGGGAGTAATATGTTATTTTCTTTTTTAAAAATATATTTTGTTGATTTTTTTACAGAGAGGAAGGAAGAGGGATAGAGAGCTAGAAAAATCGATGAGAGAGAAACATTGGTGAGCTGCCTCCTGCACACCCCCTACTGTGCAGCAACCAAGATACATGCCCTTGACCGGAATCGGACCTGGGACCCTTCCATCCACCGAGCCAAACTGGTTTTGGCTAATATGTTATTTTCAATCCAATGCTATATGCTCTCTTTCCTTTCTGCCAGCTGGATACCCTAGGGGTGGCAAAGCTTTCAAAGATGGAAGGAACCCAGGTCTCCTGAAGCACAACCTATATATTTTTTCCTGCAAACCAGGAAAAATAAACTTCAGATGTGTTTGAGTCTTTACACACTTTGGATTTATTAGAGCAAGCTAATGCTCCCCTAGATAATACAGAGCCTACGGTTCTAAAAAGTTTTGTTTCCACTTTGAAGGTAGGCTTTTACTTAAAAATTAGTTTTAAGTATTTTTACAAAATATTTAATTTAATTGAGTACTCTAAGTGTTTAAAGAAGTCTCAATTTTCCCCAAGAGCTTAATAATGCAAAAAGGATTGAAACACTTGATGAAGCATCTAATAAACAAATTACTTGTCTAGATTTTGCTGATATCATGCTGTTCACTCCCAAATAAATTAGCTTTTAATTTTAATATCACTGTATAGAGGTAAAGGATGTTGTTCTTTGGAAATACACTAATGTTTATATTTCAGGCTCATTTTACAGTTGTACTTATTCTTTATCTCTTTTGAAAAAAAAGGTTGCCAATAACATAAAAAATGACTTAGCAAGAAGGTTAATAAAAAATTTTTTTAAAAGCAGGATATGGAAAAAAGGACAAGAAAAAATATGCTAACTATAATTGTTCACGTGGTTGCTGTGACTGAGTTTCAACCCTAAGTCTAAGCTTTTTGTCAGGCTGGATAAGAGGGAGGCATGATAAATTACAACTCAGCCACCAGAAAGGAGAAAGTGTACTTACCTCTCAGGGGAGGCAAAGCTTTGTCTAGTACCAAAGTCTCAAAGAAAGGGTCCTCAGTGTTTTCATCTCAAGGGAGTGGAACCTTCCAAGAGCGAAATAATAACAGAATGTTTCAACTTAGTTTTGTGACATGAATTTTTGATGATATTAAAAAGGGAAGATTAGGCTAAATAATGATAGAAAACCTTTTGTGTATTTTGATTTCTCTCATATCTTAACACCTAGGGAACTTAGTACATCTTTGACTCAGGATGGGTAAGCTCTGGACCAATTTGCTGGTTTGATTCTAAAAGTAATTTGAACAAATGATGTCATTAGTCAAGGTGAATTGATAATTGAAGGTGATCATTCTAATGGTATATATATATATATATATATATATATATATATATATATATATATATGTTGATTTTAGAGAGGAAGAGAGAGGGGAAAGATAGAAACATCAATGATGAGAGAAAATCATCAATCAGCTGCCGCCTGCACACCCCCTACTGGGTGTCGAGCCCACAACCTGGATATGTGCCCGTGACTGGAATGGAACCCAGGACCCTTCAGTTTGCAGGCACTCTACCCACTGAAGCAAACCAGCTAGAGCTGAAGGTGATCGTGTTGATTTCCTCTGGAGGGAACTTGGTTATGTCAATGTATGACCTTGGAGTTCTCATAGACTGAGGGTTCTTAGATTAGGGTTCCTAAGGAAGCACCCCCATATTGAAGCACAAAACACCCTAATTAGACACTTTTGTAACAGGAACTTTAGGGGAATATAGGCAGGCTTAGGGAATTTTTAGAATTGGGGTCCATGGAAAAACACAGGGCTGCAGACTCCCAGAAGGTGTATTTCCAAAATACAAGGAAGCCAGGTGCAGTTACATCTCCTTAAGATAAGGGAACTGAAAACAGCCAAGAAAGGTCTATATTTACAAAATAAAGGAGGAAGAAAGCCCTGAAGGAGTAGGAGGACAGTGAGGAAGGAGGGCCTCAGGAGTCACTATAGTAACCAGTCTGAGGGAATCGTGACCAATCAGAGGGGATATCCAGGCACCAGGAACTGCAGTCTTTATGAGCCACAGGGAAAAGGAACTCAGTGGGACCCTTTCCCCTTCCCCATGTGGGAGTCCATTCTGTGGGACTCTTTCCCTCTCTCCAGGTGGGAGTTTTTACTTGTTCTTCAATAAATCTCCACCTTTGCTATACTACCCTTTGTCTGTGGATTCATTCTTCGACTCTGGCAGACAAAGAATCCGGGTTCCAGTCCAAAAATTTGGTATCACTTTCAGGTACTGGTCTTTCTCAACTTGGATTCAATGTGCTCAAAGAATATTGTATTATAGCTGGCGGTGGTCTTATTAATCACCATTTTTAGGTTGATGATCAGCCAGGAGTCCCTACAGATAGTAAAAAAAGAACTGGAATCAAAGAACCCTAATCTGATTCTTAGCTTATTTCTACTATGTAACAGATGCCTCTTTTAAATATTAGTTTAATGCCATTCTAAATTCAATAAACTATACTTCATTAAACATCATTGATAGAAAAGACTACCCCAAATATTTCTAAGTTCGTTAGAATTTTTGCTTATTTCTATCTTATCTATATTATCTTGTTTCATCAAATATAGGGAAGCATTGCAAAAGAGATCGATGTGAAAATATTAAAATAAAATGAAAAGTTGAAATATTAATCTCTAATAATAGAATGATGTTATGTTCTTTTCACTCTCTGAGGATTTCAAAGCACTTAACATTACCTCATTAAGCCAGGTGCTGAATCAGAGATTGGATGTTATAACTTTATTCTTATTATTTATTCAATACTATCAAAAGAGTTGGTTCTCAGTGGGAATTGATAGCTCCAAAACCTTTTCTTCATGTTCTAAATGGACAAGTACCATCAGCCAATATTTCTTTCCCAAAGATAATCAATAATCATTCAGAAAAATAGTGGCAAGTTACTCCTAAAAATCTTCCCAAATGAAGTAATCAAGCAACTTTTAAAACTTTGTAAGTTTATATTGGTTTGATTTGGTATGTGTGGCCTAACAGGAATAAAGGAGCTTGTGAGATTTTATTAGTTAAGAAAGGGGAAAACAACTTATTTTTTCTTAACAATTCAAACTTAGAATTTCTACCTCTTAGAAGTTACCTATTTGTATTGCAAATTCATTCTTACTTTTAAAATGCAGGAATACTCTGTTGTTTAAAAAAAAGTGAGTGGTGACTTTATGCTTGTCATTGCTTTTTCAAATGCTTTATCATTATGCAACTTAGATAGTTGTTTTTGGCTTCTAAAACTCAATATGAGTTTCTCTTTTTAGATCAAAGAGCAGCTACCTGTTTTCTTGGACTTTGTTTTTTTCTGGTAGAAAGTTTGCCAGAGTTTGGCTAATTTAATTAAAAACATTAATCCATTAGAGCATAGGAGTAATAAGTGGAGAGTCTCTTTGGCTCTGGTTACCTTTCAATATGAGTGATTAACTGTTAATGATAGACCTGTGTGTGCAGTGTTGTTCCTATTCAAAGTGAAACTTTCAACCATCTCTAAAATGACAGAGGCAAATGGCAGCGATGCAGTTTTGAGAAGTGGTAGACTACATTGACAAAGCTACTGTGCATTGTTTAAGTGTGCAACTCAGACTCACACTCACGTACGTTTTTGATCCCTGGCTCTAAGTGTAAACATACCATTTTGAATATGCTGCTTAAAGTTCTTGCCTAAAAGCAGAACTCTAGTAGGCTTATTAAAGCGGTTGCAGATCCTTGGTCAGGGAAATTCAGCCTCATTTCTTTATTATGCAAATTACAAAGGCTGTGCACGGGGTGAGGGAGTTAATGACTACTAAATGATAATAACAGGTTCCAGCCTCTTCTATCTTTTAGTCACTTAGTGAGGGACAAAGGAGAAAGACTGAGGGGTCATTGAAGAAATAACTTCAAATTTATGATTCGGACCTATTTCTCAGGTAGAATTTTTAAAACAGAAATAAACAGATGAAAATAAAAACCACCCCAACTTGCTTCATCTAAAGCTAACACTACTAACATTTTGCTCCGTATTACATTTTAACACGAGTAGCATATGCTCTATGCAATACAGCTTAACATGTTTCTCTCAAAAATTATATCACTTTTATGTGACTTTAAATGTCATTCATTTAACTTCATGAATTTCCTCCATGTCTGTAAACATACTTCTAAAATGGCTTTGTATTCCATCATTCACCACTGTGCCATGATTTATGTAACAAAAGATTCAGTTTTTGGACATTTAAGTTGTTTCAGATTTTTTTATTATAATATAAAGTGCTGTGATGAGCATCTCTCTATATACATTTTGTCCAATTAGTTCTTAAGATGAATTGTAGAAGTATAGTTGTTATGTCAAGGGCATACAACTCCTTAAGGTTTTTGATAAATATTGAAATTTTTCTTGCAGAATTTCTACCAATTTATACACCTATGAGCATATAAAGTTCCCCTTCTCTCTAAATCTTAAAAATACTATAATTTTTCAACCTTTCCTAATATTAAAATACAGATTTCATTTAAAAATATATATATTTTATTGATTTTTTTTTTTTTTTTTTTTTTTTACAGAGAGGAAGGGAGATAGATAGGTAGAGTTAGAAACATCGATGAGAGAGAAACATTGGTGAGCTGCTTCCTGCACTCCCCCTGCTGGGGATGTGCCCACAACCAAGGTACATGTTCTTTACCAGAATCGAACCTGGGACCCTTTAGTCTGTAGGCAGACACTATTCACTGATCCACACTGGTTAGGGCCAGATTTCATTTTTAATAGCTATTCTTACTTTGAATAAGTTGAATATTTTTTCTTATGTTTTTTTGGCACTTTCTATTTCTTCCTTTTCATTGTCTATTTATGTCAATGTCTTAGTCAATTAATGTATTTATTTATGTTTCTTAGTGATTTTACAGCACCTTTTGATTGAGGAGAGGAACTTTTCATCATATAAGTGGCCATTATTTTTACCACATTTTCCATTTGCCTTTTAACTTTGCTGATGGTGATTTTGATATTTAGACATTTTTACCTCTAATGGAGTTATAACTTTCAGTCTTTTTTTGGGGTGGTCTTCTACTGTGGGTGTCATGCTTAGGAATCATTAACCCATCCTAAAATTTTAAAAATACTTACCTATAATTCATTTAATGGTTTTAAGTTTTACATTTAACCTCTGAATTATTATCAGATATTCCACACATAAAAACTGGTATGAAGAATAATTTAAGAGAGGCAGTATATGTACTGGTTAAGAGCACAGACTTCTGAGCCTGATTTCCTGGATTCAGTTTTAAAATAAGCACCAATTCTTGGACACTCCTGCCTCAAAAGGTGGAGCCCTGATTCATCCTCCCCTTGAGTATGGGCTGAACTTAGTGACTCAATTCTAATTAGTACATATTATAGAAATGATGGATTATGCCTTTCTATAGTAGGTCATTAAAGACACTGGGCTGCCGAAACCGGTTTGGCTCAGTGGATAGAGCGTTAGCCTGAGGACTGAAAATTCCCGGTTCAGTTCCTGTCAAGGGCATGTACCTTGGTTGGGGGCACATCCCCAGTAGGGGGTGTGCAAGAGGCAGCTAATGGATGACTCTCTCTCATAGATGTTTCTAACTCTCTACCCCTCTCTCTTCCTCTCTAAAAAATCAATAAAATATATTAAAAATAAATAAATAAAGACACTGGGCTTCTCTATCTCCATCTCCGTCTCTCTGTCTCTGTCTCTGTCTCCATCTCTGGCTCAGTCTCCATCTTCATCTCTATCTCTATCTCTACCTCTATCTCTATCTCCATCATCTCCCTCATCTCCCTCTCTTCCCCTCTCTGGGGGAAATTAACTAAGGTGCCCTGAGTACATTAGATCAACTCTAGGAAAAGGTCCCCTAGATGAGGAACCGAGGCCTTTACCAGCAGTCAAAGAGGAAGCCAATGGAGACTTTAGGCTATCAGCTACCTGAGTAAGATTTAAGGGGATTGTCCAGACCCAGCCTTCAGATGACTGTAGCCCCAGGTAATACATTGGCTGCTTTATCATGACAGACCCTGAGGCAGAGAGCCCCAGCTGAACTGCTCCAGGATTTCTGATCTCAGAATCTGTGAGAGATAACAAATGCTTGTAAGACTGCTAGGTTTGAGGGTAATTTCATATGTAGCAATAGATGACTAATACAGTGGGTGTGAATCTTCAAGCTGTGTGATTTTGTGCCTTAGTTTGCTTATTTTAAAATGGAGAAAATAATAAGACTCTCTTTATAAGATAGTTTTGTGAAGTTTATGTAAATGAACATATGTGTAGTACTTACAACCATGCCTGATGTGTGGTGAGCTAAATTTTGCTATTATATAACAAATATCTGTGTATCCCAACTCAGCTTAAGATAAAATGCTACTGATAAATTGAAAGATGCATTTATTTCCCTCCTCAAATGTAATCCTATATAATAAAAGGCTAATATGCAAATAGACTGAACGGTGGAACAACTGAACAACCAAACAATGGTTGCTATGATGGGCGGGGACCATTAGGGGACACGCACAGAATATGGTGGGTGTTGACAGAAGGTGGCAGAGAACAGAACATATAAGGCATTGGCCACAGTGGGATGAATGATGGAGCAGGTGAGCGGGGGCGCCAGACCAAGTCGCTGTCATCTGGGTGAGCCTCTGGTGGTTACTGAAAATTCTTTGTTCCAGTGTGCCACAGTCTTGCCCGGTACTTGCACCTGTGCTGACGCCAGCCCCACTCACACCCACTGCCGGCACCCAGCACCAGCCCCAATTGCTTGGTGCTGTCAGCGGGTGCGAGCAGTGGCTGCTGGCCCTAATTGCCCCTCAGGACTTTTCCACCTTCCCCTGCTTCTGAGGAGGGATTGGGGCCAGCAGCCTCTGCTCGCACCCACTGTTGGCACTGTCCCAACTCACACCACAGCTGGCATTGGAACCAACACTCGAACTTGCTGCTGGCGCCCAGCTATGGTCCTATCAGCAAGACGCTTGGTGTTGTCAGCAAGTGTGAGCAGTGGCTGCCAGCCCTGATCATCCCTGAGGGCTTCTCCACCGCCCCCTGCTCCTGAGGGGCGATTGGGGCAGCAGCTGTCCCTTGTACCTGCTGATGACGCTGGCCCCGCTTGCATCTTGCTGCTGGCACCAGCTCCAATCATTTTGCGCAGTCAGCCAGTGTGAGTGGTGCTGCTGCTGTCAGCAAGTGGGAGCAGCAGTGGTGGGAACAGGGCTGCCAGCAGATAAGACTGGGGGTGCTTCAGGAAGGGTTGGGCAAGGCCATAGAGAATGGGCCGAGACCTGCACCTGTGCCCACTGCAGCCTTGCGGCCCATAGTTCCTTTCAAGGTGCATGAAATGGTGCACTGGGCCTCTAGGGTATATATATATATATATTTAACAATTTTGAATACATGGATCTTATTTTGATAATTAAGTGAGTTAAAGAGTCAATATATATATATTTCAAAATGGATAAATTTTCCCAGCATAAGTTAATCTTCTATCAATTTTCTCATTAATTTAAAGATCACAATTTTAAAGTACTAAACACCTATATATATTTACATTTGTTTTAGGGTTTCTATTCTCTCTTGAATAATGTCTATTCTGCCATCAGTTACATGCTGTTTTAATTATTATAGCTTCATGGTATACTCTAATGCTGGCAGCATAAATTCTCCTTAATTATGGGGATAGGCAGCCTCTGAGATGGCCTCCTATGAACCCTGCCTCCTTAAGTTCATGTCCTTGGGCATGCATATCCTTCCCTTAAGTACTGGTTGGATTTAATGACTCTAGTGAATAAAATGTAGTAATAAAAGTAATGGCATGTCACTTCTGATGTGAGGTTACAAGAAGACTGTGGCTTCTGTCTTGGATAAGCTTTCTTGTTTTCTCATTGGCTTTGAAGCCAGCTGCTTTATCGTGAGTTGCCCTATGGTTAGGATCATGTGGCCAAGAACTGAGGGAGGTCATAGCTCTGAGAACACCCAGTGAGGAACCAAGGCCCTCAGTCCAACAACTCAGAGGAGCTGAATCCTACCAAGGACCACATATGCGAGTGTGGAAGTGGATCCTATTCCACTGGAACATTTAAAATGTGTTTCCCAAACTTTTGACATATGTGTACCCCTTCTATAATTTTCGTAACGCTGAGTACCCCTTGTACTCATGAGAATGTAGAATTAGGCCCAGCTAAGCACGGTGCAGTGCATATTCCCACCAAACTCCGGTGCAACGCGTACCCCCACCAAACTCTTCCCGTACCCCTGGGGGTACGCGTACCACACTTGGGGAAACACTGAATTTTAGATGATATCAGAGCCCCAGCTGATACCTTGACTTTAGCCTTGTGAGAAAACTTGAGCCAGAGGTACCCAGCTAAATCAAGCTTGGATTCCTGATTAAAGAAACTGAAATAGTAACAAGTTTGTTCTTTTATGCTTCTTAATTTGGGAATATCGAATAATTTTAATGCAGCAATAGACAACTAACACAATTATTCCTTTCAAATTTTTGGGTTCATCTTCATTTATCCTTTCACAAGAATACAATTTTGCCTCATTCCAAAACATTCTCGAGGCTTCTAATTGGTATTACATATTTCAAAATCATTTGGGGGCCAATTGATACCTTATGTAATGAATTTTCTGATAAAAAAAAACAACAACATTGTATTCCTCTCAAATTATACTGCTTGTTTCATATCCCCCCAAGTTAAGAGTTTTCTTTATACATATTCCTTGTTAGGTTTCTTATTAGCTATTTTATACTTTTCAGTGGTATTGCAAATGGGAATAATTTTGACTTGATTATTGTTTACATATAGGAAATTAATGGATTTTTCTACATATATCCAATAATCTACCACTAAATTGAATTCTATTATTAGTTTTCATTTTATCTCTTGGGTTTTTCTAAATGCACAATGATTCACTATTTTTCTTAGGCAAACTTAATGATACTGAGAATACAAGCAAAAAGTGTGTGTGTGTGTGTGTGCATGTACCATGTGTATGATCATGAGACACCAAGAATTTAGAAAAAAATAAAAATCAGTAGCTATGTTTTATTCAGTTCTCCCTGCATCACTTAGCATAGTTATTAGGATATAGAAGAATATTAAATGAATGAGCGAATGATCTGCCTTCCTTGTAGTGTGGTTTCTACTATGATAATTCTTGTCTTCATGCTCTTCTCTGAGCCAGCTAATTGTGAGGTCCCACCATGTTCTGAGCTGAGTCCAGGTGAGATATGATATCTACTAAGTTCTGCAGAACACTGAAGGTAAACCTCCCAGGTTTGAGCTGAAATGACTGTAAGGGTGTGTTACTCAGAGGAGAGAAACAAAAGCTAGGGATTCTGTAGTGTAGGCTAAGGTAAGCAGCAAGAATTTCATCAAGTGCAAGGAAAACCAATGGAGGGCTTTCAACTTAGGAGTGACATGGCCTGACTTACATTTTTAACAAGGTCTTTCGTGTTCACAGTATGGAAAATGTGACACAAATGAGATTTGAGGGAGTTAGTAGGAGGACATTGCAGTGAGCTGGAGAGAGGCAGTTCTGGGCTGGGACAGGTTGATGATGGAGATGGAGCATGCTATCCATTGAGGCCTTTTTGGAGGTAAACAGAGAAGAAACATTCTCCATCTACGACTTTGAGGTCTCTGACTTTAAGACCCTGACCAACTAAGACTTCTTTGTCATTCTGATGAGGATTGAAAAACTCAAACTGGAGGTGCAGACGCTCTGCCAATCTGGGTACATGGGCCAGCTGAGTGGAATTTTGCGGATACTGTAAAGGTAGTTTTAGCATTGGGAAGGGTAATTTATGTCTCTGTGAATAGTTTTCACTGCTAACACCTTTTTTTTTTTTTTTCAAATCTTTAAAATATATTTTATTTATTGTAATATAACATGAATTTATTGTAATAAAAATAATGATATCGGATATTCCCAAGTGCAAAAAATTACGGTGAACTTCATATAATTCTTTTCATAGGCTTAAGAAACATTATAGGAGAATGCCTTTTAAATAAATGCATAACCATGCTTAGAAATTTAGAAGTTTTAGAGCCTGTTTTTTAAAAATATTTTTCATCTTAATTTTTGCCTTTTAATTCTAATATATTCTGTAAAAAACTATTACTTCTTTCCTGCCAGTAGGTTAGCCTGTTATAAATTTGGTTAAATTAATACAAAGTTAATGGCTATATTTTAGAGTAACCTCTTGAAATGCAATAGCTTTATTGGAACAAAACTATTTTTTTTGCCAAAATTATGTGAAACTAATGAAAAATTAATTGCTGTATAAAATGCTGGCTTTTATCTAAAACTAATAATTCCTGTACATCTCTTAATCCTCCCACAAACAGTTGGCAGGAAATAGAATCTAAGTTTACCAGTTCAAATTCCCTAAGATCCTCAGAGTCATTTTTATTTTTGCATGATCCAACCTTTTAACTTTCTCACAACTTTAATCTTAAAAAATCAGCTTCCTAATTAAATTCAGACCTTTCATTCCCTTAAAGGGGAGTTGGGAACACCAAGTCTAATTCAGATTTAAGACTTTGAGCTAACACCTTTACTTTCTTCACAGTTCACATTGGCATTTATATATATATATTCCTCTATGTAATGATTTTTTATTTTTAAAGTTCATGCCTGGGACAATGCCTTTAATCTATTCTTTACTGTGTTTCAATCATAAGTAAATCATACAACAAAAATAAATTACTTAATTCTGTGTCTTATTTGGAAACATATTAAGGGCCATATACAAAAGAAAAAAATTATTTTGTATATGGTATATATTATTTTGTATATATTGCGCACACTTTCAGGTTTTTGTGTCTCATTTGAACAGTATCACGGTGTCCTATCCATAACAATTGCACATAAGACCCACATTTGGAGATTTTAAAAGTTTTTGCTACTTTTGGATTAGGATAGGTTTAAAGAAAAAAAAATCCCAAACTGCCCTTTGTCATCAGCATTCGCCATGATTCTTCTGTTTTAATGATAATTCATTCTGGTGTGTAACTATTTAGCAGGGAGATTATTAATCCCCAGCTACGTTTAAAAATGAGACCACATGTGATTATTTTATCCCTTGTTTTATGCTTAGTGTTCCTTCCTGCCTTGATTCAGTAAGAGAGGCTTTCTTAACACTCTGAAAGAGAAAAACAAAACATTGCCCAACCGAATTTGTTGATTAAGCTTTTTTTAGCATGAAAGGGAAATAGTCCAAATTTCAAAACAGGTTTGGAGAATGCGATTTGAGTGTTATCGAGAAGCATTCTCCTCCACAGACTTCTCCCCTCAAAAAAATTTTTTTTTCTTTTTTTCATACAGAGAATGGACCCTCGTTTCTTAGGTTAATTGCTGGAATATAATGAGGTTTGGTTTCATTTTTAGCAATTTCCGGATTCTATTCCAGGACATTTGGGATGGAGCCCAAGAGCTTAGCATGTTTTTCTTTTTTCATGGTAAAATTGTGCAAATATGCATTAGAGTGTGAAAACAAACAGTCTAATACATTTTTGCAAAGCTCTTTATGTTTACTGTTTATTGCAGATACCAGATCCTAATTAAAATGCGCTAACAAAAGCCAAGATACAAAGAACAAAGATATAACGAAACTTCATCTTTACAAAATATTTGTGATTAATCCTGCAAGATGTATGGCCTCTGGCACTGCAGTGGAATTCTAAAAGGATTCTTTCTCCAACCAAACTAGGAAGGTGATCAAATTCAGCTTGTCTGATAGTTTAAGAAAGACAAACTATGCTGTGGTTTTTTGAGGTTGCTATCTACTTTTTAGAGAGGATCCCATAATGCTTTGATTCAAGATCTTGAGGGTTTTTTTTTTTTTTCACTATATATTTGACATGAATGGCAACCAATTTTAAAAAAGTAATCAAAAGAAGAGTCATTAAAAGCATATTTTTTGACTAAAGATGAATTTTGATCTTTTTTTTTTTTTCAGTTGACATTTTCTGTATGTGGGAGAAATTACATTTTGTTACTTGTGCATGAAGGAAAATTAAAAGGGTAAATGGAAATATGGAGGAAGGGGTCAATCATGGAATGAATAGGGATTTGGAGTGACAACAACAAACACTTGAGTTGGGACTCCTTTCCAGCTTTGTGATCTTAGGTCAGTGATTTAACTTCTGGGAGTCTCAGTTTCTTCATCTCTAATAGGGGAATATCAGTGGTAATGTTAAGAAGTTGTGTGAATTTAACAAGATTAGCTAGGTAACACACTCTTCTTATTAGAGGTAAATATATTCATTGTTTTTCAAAAGGATGTGCATACCACAACCTGTGCCGTGAGATTAAAGAAAAAAGAAGAGGAGAAACCTGAGACACATCTTTACCCTTGTTCTATTTTGTTTACATTTGAATTATTTCTTTTGAACATCTTCTCTTTTCTATTTATTTATTATTAAAGAGGCCTGGTGCATGAAATTCATGCACTGAGTTGGGATGGTGAGGAATGTCCCTCAGCCCAGCCTGCACCCTCTCCAATCTGGGACCCCTGTGGGATAGAGCCTAAACCGGCAGTCAGACATCCTTCTCACAATCCGGGACTGCTGGCTCCCAACCTCTCACCTGCCTGCCTGCCTGATTGCCCCTAACCTCTTCTGCCTGCCAGCCTGATCACTCCCTAACCACTCCCCTGCTAGCTTGATCAATGCCTAACTGCTCCCCTGTTGTCCCGATTGCCCCAACTCCCTTCCCCTGCCAGCTCAATCATCCCCAACTGCCTTCTCCTGCCGGCCTGGTAACCCCTAATTGCTCTCTTTTGCTGGTCTGGTTGCCCCTAACTGCCCTTCCCTGCTGGCCTGATTGCCCACAACTGCCCTTCCCTGCTGGCCATCTTGTGGCAGCCATCTTGTATGAGAGTGTGACGATCAATTTGCATATTACTTCTTTATTATATAGGATAAGGGCAGATCGCAGGGGAAGGGTACTATGTATTTTTAAGATGGAGAAATCTTGTGAAAATCCTTTATATACTGCAATGGTCCTCAAAGTGTGTCCTTGACCAATTGTATCAGCATCACCTGGGAACTTGTTAAAAGAGAGAGAGGAATTAAAAATGATTTTATAATTAATTAATTGGACACATTGTGGTGAATGCTATGAAGGAAGAGTACAGCATGCTATGAGAGTGTTTAACTGGTAAAGTTAGCTCTGCATGTAGTGGGTGGTGGTGGAGGGTCAGTGAAGCTTTCCTCAGGGAACCCTGAAGGATTCATGGGAGTTTGCGAGGCCAAGAAGGGCACAAGGACAAGCATTCCAGGGAGAGAGAACAGCATGTGTAAAGGCCCTGAGGTAGGTAGGAGCTTGGTGCTTTGGAGGAGGTAAAAGAAGACTAATGTGATTGGAGTATGGGGGAAATACAAGACTATATTATCGCAATGGTGATGGATAGCCATTGAGAAGGCTAAGCAGGGAAGTGACATTTATTATTAGAAATACCTGTCCATAGGTTGGAGGGGGCCAGAGATGAGAGGAGATTGGTGATTGTATCTGTAGTACAGGAGAGATAGGCTAGGGCTATGGTAGTAGAGGAGCTGGAGAAAGGTTAGTGGAATTGAGTAATTGTAGATTTGGAGAGATTTGGAGTGTCAAGAATGTGCCCCTGATGCCACTGACATTAGTAAGAAACACCTAGAAGAGCAAGTTTGGCAGCAGATCATAAGCCAATTGAGTATGAGGGCCATGTGAAACTTCAAAGAAAAGAACATAGACTTGGCAATTGGTTATATGAATCTGGATCTCACAGAGACATCTCCAGTAGAAGGAGTGGTTGGTATGAATAGAGTAGCCGAATCAGTGAGAATGGATAAGGTTATAAGGATATCCAGGCTGACTGTCGACAAGAAGTTTGAGGATTGAGTTCAATAAAACACTGGCATTTACAAGTGAAGTAGAGGGGGGCCAGACCTTAAGGAAGGAATGGCCAGATGGTAGAAGACCAGGCGGGGATGTCACAGTAGCTAAGGAAAGAGAGGGCTCCAAAATGGAGGAGGGAGTTAACTGGGCCAAGCATCGTGGGAACTGAAAAGTGTCCATGAAATTAAGCTAAAGAAAGGTCCTTGGAAACCTTAGTGAGAACAGTTTTTGAGGAAAAGTGGCTCATGGAATGAATGGGAAATGAGGAAATAGAAATATTAAAGTTAGACATATTTGGATGAGCAGGAGCAAACAGAAATAAAATGGTTATTTCAGGGTGACATGGAGCCCAAGGAGGATAAGTATTTATAGAAGAGAGTGTCAAACATGTTTTTAGAATGGCAGGGAGAAAAATCAGCGGAGAGTAAGAAGTTGAAGAGATATGAAGAGTGTGTGTTGATGGTGGGGGTTTTGAGGAAACCAGAGAGAGAAAACCACAGTATAAATGGATGGTCTAGATTTAGACGCTAGCCTTAGAAAGTACAGGCAGCTCCTTTGTTGCACAGGAGGTCAGGGGGATACAGCGTGTGCAGATTCTGGTGGATTTGTAAGTTTGGTGGTGGGAAGTGGAGAGGTTTCTGTTTGGTGGTTTCTATTTTCTCTGTGAAGGAGTAGGCAAGGCCATCTGTTGAGTGTGATAGAGGAGCTGTGAAGGTTAGAGATTTGGGAAAGTGAAGACTGTTAGAAATTGTCATTGAGAGTAGAAAAGGGAGGCAAATGTAGCATGACTATTGTAAGAATTCAAATGAGAATAGAGACCGTGAATTTGTAATGGCACCTATGTCTGTGAGCCCTGCTGTCCCGAGGCTGATAGATTGTGTTAGTTGGGACACAAACACACAAATGGTTATTTATAACACAGTGTAAGAAGTGAAGTACTGTCAGCCTGTGGAGAGAAGCCGCTTTGAGCTCCAAAGATTAGAGACAGTGACCTCAATAAAGAATCAGCTACCTTGTCATTTCTCTCCCTTTGGATTCCAGTAGAAGAGAGGGAGGGAAGATTATCAGAACAATGCACAGACCACATGTCCAGGCCTAGAAGATGGGGAGCTGCCTCCAACCTCCCATCTCTGGTGACACTTTGGCTCTTGAGTATGAGTTCCGTGGCTACCTGGGCTTGCGCTTGTTCTGGAGAGAGGATACGGATGGCCGTGGCTGCCACATCAGGAGCAAGTTCCACGTGCTAAGCTGCCTGAAGAGCAACAAATCAGGATAGCTCAAAGAATCAGCCTCATACAGCATCTGCAGAAAGGAGTTCATGACTATGGAAGAGATGGAGCAGATGACAAGATCCAGGAGTGCGTTATCTGTTGGATGGACTTTGCTCTCAGAGACTCCGTTTGATCTCTGCCATGCATGCACCTGAACCACATGGACTGCAAAGATGAGTGGCTGATGACAGACACCATGTGTCCCTACTGCAGGTGGCCAGTGGATGCAGTGTAGCCTTGGTCCTAGGAGATGGACTGAGCCAGGATTTCTGGTGTGATTTCAAGTGAATCAGCATCTTTAGAGATTGGAATTAAGATCATGCCCAAAAGGTTTATAAAGGAATAATTTTTTTTTTAAAGAAAAGTAAAGAAGTGAAGTACTTCCATTAACTATGGAGTTCATAGAATGAAGACTTCTAACTAGGGATCTAAAGATAAGCTAGAGTTAGCCAGGTGAAGAGATGGAGGGAGAGGGTTTCAGCAGGGACGGCAAAGGTGAATAAGTCAAGAGGTGAGGGAAGACATAGTTCCTGTGAGGAGCTGAAGGAAGTTCCCAGGTAGAACAGAGTGTGTGAAGGTGTGGGGAAAACAGGTGGGAGTGAGTGGTTAGAAGAGCTGTTGGATAGAATATGGGTGGGCAACTCAAGCATGTCTAAGCCAGTGATTCACCAGGTATGGTCCCTGGACCAGTAGAGAACAGCAACATTAGCATTACCCGAGACCTAGTCAGAAATGCAAATTCTTGGCCTCTACCCCGGACCTAACATATCAGAAAATTCTGGAAGTGGGCCCAGTGACCTGTGTTTTACCATGTCCTCCAAGTGTGGCTGATGCATTCTAAAGTTTGAGAACCAGTGTTCTTAAGCAATGAGGAGCAATTGATTAAAGTGCCTTGTTAGCAGGAGGAGGACATGATCAGAGGCAGGCTTGTGAAAATCTCTGGCCACAGGGTGGAAAATGGAGGGTCCTGTTGGTGGATTCCAGCCAACGATTTCAGCAGGGCTAATTTATCAGTTGGGTTACTGATCCCAGGGCAGGATCTTCTAGCTAATGTCTCCATGGTGACCAGAACCAACTTGGAAGCTTCCTAATGAGCACTCTTCCCCAGCAGCTCTCTGCTGCCCCCCTCTGTCCACAGACCACACTCATGGCTCCCAGACCCATGGTTCCCAGGCCCACAACTCCCAGACTGATTGATCATTGGCCTGACTCCTCTGTACCCTGACCTTTGTCAAACCAGAATGTATTAGGGTTAGGGTAAGGTCTACATATTAAATACATTAGACGCAGTGGTTTGACAGTCTTTGAATGGATGGTTCTAAAGAGCCCAGAAAAGAATACTAAGATATCTTGAGATATCTTAGTTACAAGATTTGCTAATTTTGAGACGAAACTATACATATATCCTCTTGCAGTTCCAGAAAACATTTTATGTAGCAATATAGTATGCTGATATTTCCCTAGAAAAAAACATTTTCAAGGTCTGAAGGCAACATGTGTCTGAAAAAAAAGAAAAAAGAAAAAAAAGAAGAACATATTTGAAAGCTTTTTCCAAGATTAGTAAGAATGTGACATCAGAAGATTTATTGTGGGATAAGATAATTGCATCAAATTTCACCATCCATCCCTCTCTTTACCATAAACTTTGCTTGGTGGGTTGGCTAGTCTGTGCTTCCTTTCATTTGGAAATGTAGAGAAGGATGATTTTCCTATAGGCACAGATTGGATTAGCACAGCTGCAAAAGATAATGAAATCATTTTTGGGAGAATGATACAGGCTGCCTTCCATCTTATGATAACCAAAATAATATGATGCCTTCTAAATAGACAAGGGGCCATATCTCCCAGGTGTAATGTCCAAAAAAGGGAGATGCATGGGATTTGGAATCAGCCAGACTGGTGTCAGAATCTCGTCTCATCCATTACCCAAAGTCATGTACTTTTGGTAAATTACTTAACTTCTCTGAACCTTCATTTTCTCTTTTGTAAAATGGGTTGTTGTGATGAATAGATGGAATAACACAATCTAAGGTACTTAGGAGGTGATCACTAATGATTAGTTTTTGTTGTCTGTTAGTATGTGAATGAAACTTTAACCTTCTTATATTTCCCTAATTACCCTTCCTTTTACCAAAAACATTTCCTCTTTTATTGGGTTATTTTTTTCATTTTTAGATTATCACCTTGGGTAAGTATATCATTGAGATGCGACCAACACCTTTACCATGTGCCATAACTCTATCTATATACATCTACATTCTCAGCCATTCTTATAGCACTCTCTTGAGTCTCAAACACTTGTGGTATTCTATCTCCCCTTCAGCTCCCTCTTTTTAAAAACTTAATGTACGATGTAGTTAAGAAATGGTGTCTGAGAAGTCTAAGTATTTCATGCTTGCGAATATAAATGGCAGTACTTTGTCCAAAAATGATGAATCACTGGTGACAGGGTAATAAGCAATGGAATCCTGGGAAGGTTGATCGGACAACTCCTAAACATACTGTGAATGTGGTCAAGTTTGATGGTAGATTTCATTCTCCCCAAAGTAGATGTCTCAGCTTGGATCTTCAGTCTGAATTTGTTTCATACCTTCAACTCATATGCATTAATATTTTTAACATCGATAACCTATTTTTTTTTTCTACTGGGATAACAGACTAACAAAAGTCTAAGTAGGCTAACAGATAGACTGCTTGACCAGCTATGTCCAAGGTGCTCTATCATAAGTTTTAAAGCTTCAGAAAGGAGATAAGTCTTGACCAAGTCATTACATTTGTAGGAGAATTCTAGTAGATGGAGAGAGGAGGGAGTATTCCAGGTGGAGCAACAGCTTGAATAAAGCCATGAAAAGGGGACCAATTTGCTGTGAGCTCTGCACAATGAGTATACCTGTTTGCCTGGAGGGCAGGTTAAATAGTATTGGAAAGGTATGTTGGGTTAGTCTGAGAAAGTCTTGAATGATGGAAGAGGAATCTGGGGTTTTTGAATGGGAAAATGATACAATACAACGTGTCATCTTAGAAGTATCAAGCCATTTTCCAGGTACCAGCTGGGAGAGTAGAAAGAAGGTTCAATAGGAGGCTTCTTTTTTTGGAGTTTAAGCATGCATTGTGAAGGCTGTATATAAATTAATGTAGTGATGGGAAAATAGAGAAAATATGGGGCAGACAAAATCTCCAAGGCCTGTGAGGACCGGGGGAAGGGATGGGTGAGGGAGGGAGAGAAGAGGCGAGGTAGGGTGCCTCCAAGATGATCCCTAGTGATTTCTGCCTCTTAGTATTTATATCTTTGTATAATCTCTTATCCTTGAAGTGTGAGCTGGGCCTTACTTCTAACCAACAGAAAATGATGAAAGTACTGGGATGTTACTTCTGAGATTAGGTTACAAAAAGATTGGCTTCTGTGGTGCTTGTCTTCTTGTGCTCTCCCACTTGCTCCCTCTGATGGAAGACAGCTGCCATATTGAGAGCTATCCTATGAACAGGTTCATGTGGCCAAGAACTGGGGGTGGCCCCTGGCCAATAGCCAGCAAGGAACCGAGACCCTCAGATCAACCACCTTTGAAGAACTGAATTCTGCCAACAGCCCTGTGAATGAACTTGGAAGTGTATCCTTCCCTACTTAAGGGACAGGAACCTGGAGCCCAGGTTGACACCTTGACTCCAACCTTGTGATAATAGCCTTGTGATGCATAACAAGTTACCTCTTCCTCCCTCTCCCCCCCAATTAGGGGCTTAACCTACATTTATTATCTCACAGTTATGGGTGAGGTACCTGGGTGTGACTAGATGGGCCCTGTGGCTCAGAATCTCTCACTAGACTGGGAAGGATCCACTTCCTCGCTTACTCCTGTGGTTGCTGGCAGAATTCAATTCCTCGTGGATTTTTTGGACTGAGGCCTCCTTCCTCAAAAGCTGTTGGCTGGAGGCCTCCGTCGGTTCTTTGCCATATGGGGCTCTCCGTATAACATCTCACATAATAGCTGAATATATATCAGAGTGAGCAAGTGAGAGAGCAAGAGAGAGGAAGGGTTCAAAAAAAAAAAAAAAAAAAAAAAAAGGAAGCCACAGTCTTTTACCATCTTATCTCCAAAGAGGTATGCCATCTCTTTTGCTGTAGTCTAAGCACTGAGTTGTGTTAGAATTCTTTAGTCACTAAGCCTGGCCCGCATGCCAGGGGAGGAGGTTATAGAAGAGCATTAATACCAGGCAGTGAAGATCACCGGGGCCCACAGCTATAGTTATTTATTGCAATGTTGTTGTCTTCCCAAAGGGCTTTAGTCTCCTGGGGCTAGCGCTTCGTACATAAGTGCTCACTAAATATTTATGGAATAAATAAGATGATGCTTGCAATTACTCTAAATTGTAATTTTTCAATTATGATGTTAAGGCATTGATGGAGTTCTCTGCCGGTCCATGTAATGGGGATATAGTGAGCCATTCGACAAAATTCTGACACTAAGCACAAAAGCCTGGTTCACTTCCCTGGGTGTAGGAACCCAGGGCCAACCTGTACAGTGGCGCTATGTATAAAAGTGCCAGGATGAGGGGGATGAGTGGGTGCCTAAATCCCAGTCCACATTTCATTGACCAAACCTGTGTGCCTTGGCAGGGGATGGAGAGTCTAGGGCAGTGGTTCTCAACTTTTCTAATGCTGCGACCCTCTAATACAGTTCCTCATGTTGTGGTGACCCCCAACCATAAAATTATCAATATTTTCATTGCTACTTCATAATTGTAATTTTGCTACTCTTATGAATCGTAATGTAAATATCTGTGTTTTTCCGATGGTCTTAGGCAACCCTGCTAGCGGTTCTCAACCTGTGGGTCGCTCTGTAGAGCCTAAGACCATAGGAAAACACAGATATTTACATTATGATTCACAACAGTAGCAAAATTACAGTGATGAAGTAGCAACGAAAATAATTTTATGGTTGGGAGTCACCACAACATGAGGAACTGTATTAGAGGGTCTCAGCATTAGAAAGGTTGAGAACCACTGGTCTAGAGGGAAGTGTGCATTTTTGAAATTTACCCACACAGAGGGGATGCTATTGTTGGATTGTAAGGAGTACAAAGGCTGCCTCTGGTTCTCTAAGAAAGCATCAGGCTCTCCCACCCCCTTCCCACTTGTTTTCACCTTCATTCCCTGAACTAGACCCTCAAAAAAAGGGCTTGAGGGAAGAGGAAGACAATGTCCCATGCCACGCCCCACTTCTGGGAGGATTCATTTCTGTTTTGGAAGCCTTTGGAAAGTCCAGGAGAGAAGGTGCTATACAAACACAGACAAATTCCATCCTCCCTAGTACACTGCCAAGAAAATCCTATGCACACAATGCCACCACCGTTTCCCTGAGTGCTTGGTCTGACCTGACAATACCAAACAAACAGCAAGCTGGGATCCGTTTTTAATTCCAAACGAAAATGCACCCCAAACAGAGTAGAGGAGGAGAAGGAGCAGCCAGGCAACAGTGTGTGTTTTGGCTGAGGACCCCAGGAAGCCTTGCGTCTGTGAACCTCAGCCCATCTTCTTCCCTTACTCACAGTCCTTCCTGAAAAGCTCAGCTCCCACCGTTGGGATGGTTGTGCATTGAGGATAAGGATGTTGACGATAGGGTTTAAGCTGCATAAATAACTGCCAATTGCTGTTCGGTCCCAGCAACGACCAGCAAAAAACAAGGAAGGAGATGGGACATGGAGCATAAGTTGTGTGTGTGTGTGTGTGTGTGTGTGTGTGTGTGTGTGTGTGTGTTTTGGCAGGGGTGGTTGGGAAGTAAGTAATGTGGAATCTGGCAGCCAGCTCTGGGTATAACAGACACCCTGTGAGGTGATCCCAGGCCACCCACAATTGTTGTGCAGTGATAAGAAGTTATTTTGACAAGACATGTGGCACACACTTCAAATAGAGGAATCAAACCCCACAATGACTGGTGATGTGTTACAGGGGACATTCTGGCTTAAAGAACAAGCTATTATACTGATTGAGGGATAGTACATATGTGGGCTCCAAATATTCATTGTGTGACTTTCGTTTAGTTCTATAGGTGGTGATGTGTGGAGTGAGAAGGAAAAAAAGAACAGTGGATTATAAGAGAAAAGGAAAACACCAGTGATGGCTGCCATTTTTTGCTTCCCAGTCCACTGGCTTTTCTGAACATCTTTTCAATGGCTTCTCCAACATTCTTCCTCAGAGAACTCTTCCAGTGTACTCCACAGTTCTTCTGAGTGCATATCTCATTTACTCCACAGTAACCCTATGAGGTAGGATGACAAATTCTGTGTTCAATAAAACCCATTTCCTCCTTCTCCCCCAAAATAGAGCTGCATACATGGACTCCCAGCTAGACACTATATTCCTCAGCTTCCTTTAAAGCATGCAAGTGTTTGGATCAGTATGTGAGTGCAAATGATGAGTGCACCTTATGGGTTATCTTAGCATACAATCCAGTGTTCTGTGTCCATTCCCGTGAGCTAGTTTATAGTTTTGTCCATGACCCACTTCAACAAAGCAGATATGGACAATGACCTAGGGCAGTGGTAGGCAAACTCATTAGTCAACAGAGCCAAATATCAACAGTACGATTAAAATTTCTTTTGAGAGCCAAATTTTTTAAACTTAAACTATATAGGTAGGTACATTGTTATTAACTTAATTAGGGTACTCCTAAGCTGGCCTTTGCTAAAAACTCAAGAGGCCCAAGAGCTGCATGTGGCTTATGAGCCTCAGTTTGCTGACCACTGACCTAGGGGAAGGTAAAATAACAAGAATGAGGGAACCCTGGTCTGTGAATGAGTGAGCTGAGCAGAGCTACTCCACTCACTGTACCAGAAACGGGGGGCTGCTTTAGGAGAGAAATAAATGTAGCTTGAAGCCACTGTATTTTGTGACACTTTATTTATCCCGGTTAAGTTTAGGTAGGTGTATTATTATTCCAGTTTTACAAATGAGAGGTTGAGGCACAGTCAGTTAAATAACTTGCTCATAATCATTTGGCTAACTAATAAGATGAAACATTTTACATTTAGGGAACTTGGTACCAGAGCCCACATTTTAGATAACTGCATTATCTTTAGTGACCTTCCAACTGACCAGTGGCCATTTAGGCAATGGCTCTGATGAAAACATTTAAAATGATCAGATATATTGCTGAAACCGGTTTGGCTCAGTGGATAGAGCGTCGGCTTGGGGACTGAAGGGTCCCAGGTTCGATTCCGGTCAAGAGCATGTGCCTTGGTTGTGGGCATATCCCCAGTGGGGGGGGTGCAAGAGGTAGCTGATCGATGACTCTCTCTCATCGATGTTTCTAACTCTCTCTCTCCCTTCCTCTCTGTACAAAATCAATAAAATATATTAAAAAAATGATCAGATATCTATTATATGTTTCCATTCTGTGAACTACTCATATGTAGAAAACAGAATGGACATGATATGACTGCTGAGTGATTGAGTAGCATTTACCACATTCCATTATTGGGTAGAGATTTATATTAACCCTTAGATCTTGCCCGCCTCTCTCTCTCTCTCTTTCTCTCTCTCTCTCTCTCTCTCTCTCTCTCTCTCTCTCTCTCTCTCTCTCTTTTCTTTTATAGCACTTTTGGGCCTTTGAAAATCTATAATTGTCATTCTCCTTCTCTGCTCTGCCCCACTCCCATTTATCCTGAAGAAGTTTTCAAGAATAAACTATATATAGGCATCCTATAAGTTTCCTTTAGAAATGCTGTACTGGATTTTAAAGCACTTGTCTAAGGCTGACCTTCCAATCTGGCAATTAAAGGAAGATTCTGAACACATTTGTGGTTGACAACTGTATTTAACTGCCCCCAAAAAGGCATTAGAAATATTTTTACATCTATTAGGGCTGTCAAAAATTGGTTTAAGAATATAGATTTTCCTGTCTTGTTAACTCTGTCTAAACTCAGTCAACAAATACCTGGACCATATAATGAATAGACATTTTATACAAAAGAAAAACTGCCAAACAGGTAGGTACAGTGAATCCATGAACATTACCTCTGGAAATTCTACCATGACCACAATATGCCTTCTTATTATGGGTGACTTTCATAATATTCTATAATCAACATTTTCTCCTTCAGCACCCTGAGAAAATAGAGATATTCAAATGATGGTGTAGCAAATATCTGTGGAGAATAATCACATGCCTGAGATGTTTCCTGGGGAAAATGTATCCTCACAATTGTCTGTAGGAATAGAAATACTATGATGTTTCTGGTAGGTAATACTACAAATAGGTCAGCCCTTAATATTTAAAGACTGCTTAGAAAAATTAAGGACAACCTTTTCACCATGTCATTCAGCACAAATTCATCATTAATCCACGACGATATCATCCCTGCTGGACAAAAATGGTGTGAGACTACATTCCAGTAGTGAATTCTTCAGATGATACTGGCTGTGCAGAGTCTTCTTCTATTTGGGAGGCTATCCCTTGCCCACTATTTCCCTCGTCGGAGAGGCATTATGTTATTGTGATTGAGTAAAGTCTTTGGTGTCAGAATGTCTGGGTTCAAGTCTTGGCTTTTCTAACTTCTAATTGTATGACCTTGGGCAAATTTATTAAAATTTTTTGTACTTCATTCTCCTTTGATGTAAAATCTATAATAATAAAAGGTAATATGCTAATTAGACCGAGCTTCCTTCCTGATGAAGCCAGGGCCAGAGGGAAGCCAGCCCGGGTCCTGGGTGCCTATGGATGGCCAGAAGGAAGTTTGGGTCCCAGGTGCTGGAGGGAAGCCCTACTCTTGCACAAATTTTTGTGCATCGGACCTCTAGTGGGGATAATAATACAATAGTACGTACCTTTTGGATTATTAAGCATGTAAAGAGGTAAAGGATGCATGCAAAATGCTTAGAAAGTTGCTTAATATATATCAAGTAGTCAGGAAATGTTATGATTAGTTCAGATGGCAATATGAAGGTGATCTTTTTGAGGGTTTCTTTAGCAATAGAGCTTCCTTCAATATTTAATAAACTTCTGGCCTAATTGCTTCGTAAATTCCATAGTCAGGTATCTGGACAAAGTCAGAGATTAGATTCATAGTCCTTGAGTTTGGAAAGCAGATATTTTTAAACCAAGGTATCAGATGGCGTGGAACTGGGCATACTTTCCTGCCCTACTTGTGTAGAGACAAAAGTGTCTCAGATCGTCTCACTCATGTGTGTGACTAGCTGGATCTTATTTCTTTGTCTTTCCTTGAACCAAACCTTCCACTATTAATAGCCATTGTGAACTATGTCCTTGGTGGATATTTGCCAAGCAGTATACCAACCATCATGCAAAGTAGAAAGGGTAAACCTCCAGCGACCAGTGCTCGACCATGCTGCCCTACTGAGGTTGGTGCTGTCTTGGCTGACTATAATTGTGGACCATGTATCCCTTGTCTTTTTTCTTCCCCATGCAGACAGAAGCAGTTCACAAGGCAGAAGAAGGCCTCATTAACAACATGTCAACCACCAACAAAATGGGCACCTCTCTTACTGACAGCATTATTCCAGGCATCTTCCCCTCCCATTGCCATTACTCCAACACCAGCCAAAGTTTAAGCTGCTCTGTACCACTTTTCTTCTATAAAGGTTGATAGAGAGAAAATATAAAGACAGCCTGTACATTTATAGAAAGGCTTTATTTTGTACCCATTTTCACACATCACCCAGAAGAACTATGAATTCTACTTTCCCCCATTTTCATATAAAACTATATACACCGCACTGTACATGTAAAACAAATTTGGAAAGGAGCCTCAAGCTGGCCTCTGAAATTGTGTAAGCAATTATCACATTTTTGTGCGCAAATGCAGTAATTATATGTGTAATTTGGCAGCTGGGTTTGAAAATTTGGCCTTAAATGGAACATAGGCAGGAAAAATAAATGTTGGAAAATGCCAATATTTTATAAAGATTTTGAATCAAATAATGGTGGAATTATTGCAAGCCATCTTAATTTTTAATTATAATGATCATTTCACAATATACAATAATTTTTTGAGGAAGAAAAGAACTATAGATCAATTGCCCATCGTTTTAGTCAGAAAAAAAGAGCCTCAATTCTTGGGAAGGATAATTGTATTTTCCAGGGGTTATGGTACACATTTCAAAGGCTTTTTCTTCTTATGAAGAAAAGATAGTGATTACCTACTAGTTCAAGTTCTATGACATATTTTACAATGGGAAGAATACAACTCTTTGTACTGATTACTTTAGAGGAAAAGTAGTATTAACTCTGTGCTTATATTTGAGCTAGTAATCTTAACTTAGATAAAGCTTTCCTATAAGCATTTAAGCTTTGGAATATATGATTATAGCCCAAATGAAGGGCAATTTAGATTTCTTTGATCTAGATTTAAATTGAACTTATGTAGTAAAGTCATAGTTTTTATATTGTCATCAAAATTGGTTCTAATACACATGGCTTTTTCAAGTGGTTATAAGGGCTAGAGACTGGGATATAATATAAGGATGACCCTGGAGCAGTGTTATCATCTGATCGGGTAACGTAAAAATTAATTCTGCTGGCTCTGGAGCCAGCCAGCATGGACTCCAGTCCTAGTTTACCATTCTCTTAGCCCTGTGACCTCAAACTAGTTAATTCTTAACCTTTCTGCACCTGTTTCCTCACCTGGTTAAATGGGAATGATGATATACCTGCAAAATATTGAATGAAATAGTCATGTAAAGTTTTTGGTATAATGTTTGGCACTGGTAAGCCTTCAAACGTGATAACCATTAAAAAAAAAAGTCATCATTTAGTATTGAACCTCCAACTATATACATCAGAAATGCAATGTGAAGGAAAGAGAAAGTCAGTGGGTTGACCCTTGAACAACTGTGGGGGCGGGGGGCATTAAGGGTACCAACCTCCCCCCCCCCCCATTGAAAACCCGAATATAATTTGTTTTGGTTTTAAATATATATTTTATTGATTTTTACGGAGAGGAAGGGAGAGGGATAGAGAGCTAGAAACATCGATGAGAGAGAAACATCGATCAGCTGCCTCCTGCACACCCCCTAATGGGGATGTGCCCGCAACCAAGGTTCATGCCCTTGACCGGAATCGAACCTGGGACCCTTCAGTCCGCAGGCCCAACGCTCTATCCACTGAGTCAAACCAGTTTCGGCCCGAGTATAATTTTTGACTCTACTTTCAGTATTCCTTCACGTTGGTAAATTCAACTAACACGTATTGAAACAATATTTACCACCCTCGTTGAGAAACTGCGTTTGGGAATGTAAAAATCATTTTCCTTCCTCGGACAGTGAATCTGCGGATGTGAAACGGTGGATAGGAAGAACAGACTACATTTATTGAAAAGAAACCAAACCAGCGGTGTAAATGGGCCTGCAGACTTCAAACCGGGGTTGTTCCAGGGTCCGCTGTATATGGAAAAGTCCATGGGAAATCCACGTTCTCCAATCTGAGGTAATGTCCCCGATCTAATGATGAAGGAAGCAGACAGTGTGGGCAGAGTTCATTTGAGGGGCTGTATTTCAACTATGTAGCCAACCACTGAGAGCCTTCTAGGCCTTGCTAAACCAGGGGATAAAGGAAGATTAAGAAAGTCTCTTTCTTAAGGAGCCTGTATTCTACTGAGGGAATTACATAAATACCCAAATGAGCATAATGCATAGAGCAATCTAGTCAGTGCTAAATACCAGGGGACATAAACAAAATGCTCTGGGAATAAGAAAAAAAAGGCAAGGAGAATATGTAGATTCCTTCCCCACCCTCCTTCTTCTAAGATCATGTGAGAACCCTTAGAAGAGGTAGCTTTTGAGGCAGGCATTGAAGATGACGAGATTTTGATTAAGCAGATGTAACAGGGCTGGGAAGGAATCCCAGGTGAAGAAGAGAGCATATAAAAGAGGCAGTGAGGAGGGCAGAAGTGGGCAATCAAGAATAGCTGGGGCATTCAACATGGTGGAAGTCTCAGGAACAAGCTGTTACAGTAGGTGCTGTTGTATTTGGAGAGCCTTTGAAAGGATACGGTGAGTTTGAACATCATTTAGCAAGCAACCGGCAGCTTTTAAAGACTAGGTCTTGATCTGTGCCTTATGACAATGTGTTTCAAGCTTCATGGTGCATCAGAGAATTACTACGGGGTCTTGAGAAAACACATTTCTGGCTCCTTGTCCCAGAGATGCTGCTTCAGTTGGATTTGGGGAGGGAGTGGTGGGTTGCCCCAGAACTTGCACTTCCAACAGTTTCACATGCCAAGTTGATGCTGTGATTCACAGAACACAGGGGAGAGCATTGACTTAAGGCACACAGCCTTTCAAATTTTTTGTTTGCACGTTCTTATTAGTAAAAAAAAATTTTTTTAAATGCACACCCTCGCTATATATTTTTATCCCCCCCCCCAAAAAAAAATTATAGACAAACTACCATGTCAGTATCTGTTATGTATATTTGCTTCCTAATATTAAACCTCCGACTATCTAACTCAGAAATGCAATGAGAAGGTAAGAGAAAGTCAGTACAAAAGTAATTTTCCTCTCACTTCAATTATTACCACGTTTGAATGTATTTCACGCATTTTGAAAACTTGGAAAAATTTGAGATCGTCATTTAAATGTTTCTTAAATTGACTTAATTTTCAGTACTATGTTGTTATGGTTTGTGCAACTGAAAAATAATTTTCACCAAACTCATAAATCAAAATGGAAGAATTTTCTTAAGGATGTTTGAACTAAATCACCAGTTCTTAAAGGGCTTTAGTTAAAATTTAACCAGTAGATTTCCATCATCTCTGATGTCAATCAGTTGTTCTTGCAAAGCAATAGGCAGGTGTTACCACTTTTCATTATCAAAATGGGTTCAAATTCCAATGAGATTCTTTGGGAGAGTTTTAAACTGGTAAAAAAAAAAAAAAAAATCTTGTTTCCACATTTTTAGAATATGCTGATATGAGATGTTAAAAAAATAGATAATGGATAATCTTGTTTTTGGCATCCAAATTACAGAACAATGGAAAGCTTTCTACAGAACCTTTTCTGAAATGCCCTGTTAGTACCAAAAGCTTCCTTAGAAGGGCAGTTTCTTCTTATTCACTATTGAAATATTGCATCCACCTTAAAGGGGTAGATTGTGTTTGTTAATGTTAATTACTATTGTTATTTAAAAAGAATTCTTATAGGTAGTATGTTATAGACAGCCCATTTGCCATAATAGAAAAGGTTAGTATATTTGAAACAACTGTCTTCTTGTAAATACAGGGTGGGGCAAAGATAGGTTTATAGGTGTGAGTATGTAAAACACAGAGTTTATTCTTGTATTATTAATTATTGTATTATTTTCCATATGAACAATTGTCAACTTCCTTTTGCCTCAACCTGCATATGTTTTCAGCTCATTTGAGTGCTTTGCCAGGGGTAAATCCCTGAGTTGTTGACAATATGTTCATGGTTACTCCCCATTTCAAATTGTTCTAAAGAGTCAAATCTATTTTAAAGATAAAATAAAATATAAAATTAACCGCATCAATGACATCCTGTAGTACTTTGTGCTTCTGGCTCAAATCCCTTAGCAAATGCTCGCCTATATATATAGCAGGGTGAGTGAAAGTCACAGGGGATCTGTCTCTGTAACCTTTGCCAAAATCTTTTTAAAAAATTTGTTCAAAGTAGTGGCTCCATTACTTATACAGCTTTACCATTAAGGAAGTTATTTACTGCTGAGGATTTTTCTTATCAGTATATTTTCTCTTTGGTGGTTTGGAAAAAGAAAAAAAATTCTTCATGTATGTTATTACTGAAGTACAACCTAGCAAAAACCATATTCTGAGACCTGGTAAAATAGAAATATTGGTATCTTCATTCAAATTATGTATCAAACTTCATAATAGTATAATTTACCCCAATTCTTAATTTAAAACTTTTTTTCAGCAACATTTTCCATGCATTTTATCAAAGCAGGTTCAAGTTCCACTGAAATTCTTTGTTTGAAAGAGTTTAAACTGGTTAAAGACTCCTATTTGTTGACAGAGGTGTCCATTTTGGCTTGTACCATGTGATTTTGCATTGTATTGTTTCAGCATTCAGCAAAGCAAAAATGTTAGGATTTCTGTAATAACATGGAGCCATTTGTTTTTCACGGTAAAAAAGAAACTACGTGTTTAGTGAAATTTTGTAAAGTAATGGATGGAGTGTTGCCTAATTTAAATATCTTTGAAAAAACCATAAAGGCTTGTCTCTGTATATTAGATGCTTATTTTTTAATGTCTTATTAGTTGTGATTGATTTATATTAATAGCTATTACTGTGAAGTACAATTCTATATTCATATCACAACTATTAACTAATGTTAAAGATACAATATATACATAAGATGAAGTTCTTTATTAATAAAAATAAATGTGAATCCATGGTTTAAGTCATCTTCCAGATAATTTTGAACTTTTTAAAGCCAGTTAATTTCTTGTCACAATTTTATAATGTGTTAGATGAAGAGTTTGTACTAGGGCTGGACATGTTACCTCTGACATTTTCTTGTTCACTTGAGCTCTTCGTGACTTCTTTGTAGGAATCTTTGAGCCAGGCATCCATTTTGCCAGAGTTAGTTTAGTTAAAACTCAGTTATATAGTTTGTAATCCCACTGTTTCGTGCATATACCTAAACTGTAATGCATGAATGTGGAAAAGAGGTGAAAGGATTCTGGTCATAGCTTCTGTGTTTGGATCTCCCATGCATCTTATGTACCCTCGACATTCTTAACATATACCCCGTTTCCCCGAAAATAAGACAGTGTCTTATATTAATTTTTACTCAAAGTTGCGCTAGGTCTTATTTTCAGGGGATGTCTTATCTTTCTATGCACTAGGTCTTATTTTCGGGGAAACATGGTACTAATAGATTAGGGAAGACAATAGCATGAGTCCATATAGCAAATATAATTAAGTTTATATAATTTCTTAGTTTTTAGATAACAATAAGTATATATCAAAGTTCTAGTTATTTTCTGCATACCCAAAAAAGTCATCTCACCCAATCCCTAGATATGTACACTCCCACTGTGAAGACCACTGCTTTGTGAGAATAAATCTGGTGGTGGAAATACAGGCTAAAGGCGGGAGAGATTAGAGGATGGAATCAAGTTAAGAGACAGATACAGCTGTCCAGACACACCGAAGAAATCAAAGACACGTGTGGTCTCAAGGAGTTTTAAACTACATATGGAGACAGAACATGTTCTCACGATGCAATCACAGGATAGTTACAAGGCTGTGAAGCAATTGTTTGGGCAGGACTGTAAGTTGAGGAGTATGAGGGAGGAAGTTACCCTTCCATCTTGATGCATGAAGCTGTGACAGAGTGATTCATTTTTGTTGACTATGTCGGCTTCATCCAGGCAAACAACTCTGAGGGGAATATACTAGTAGTAAATCCCAAACACTTTATTATGAATGAGTTTTAAAATATTTCCATACTTTTCAGAGTTGTTGTGAGGACTAAATGTTTACCACATTGTCTGCCACATCATATATGTTCAGCAATCAGAAATTATTACTAATGACAGGATCAGAATAAGGGGGTTGGATATAGGGAAAGAGATTATAAAACAGAAATCAGGAAAACAAAATGTGGTGTATTTTTGAGGTGACCACAGCCTTCAAAGAAATGCCTGATTGCTGGGTCACTCAGGACATTCCCAGAGACCATATGGAGCTTTGTGCTTGGGGGATTGGAGGGGATGGGAGGTGGTGGAGAGAGCAATTTATGTTGATTTGCTTCCATCTGTTGTCTATCAGTGATCAAAGATCACTTAACAGTGTTCCACTTTTGGTTTGTGTTATTTAGCCTTTCTGGGCAGCTCCTGGGGAGACTGGAATCTTTATAAGTCTGGTTGGATTGGACCCGGATTTAAGAGCTGCAGAGGGCTGGCTGTCCCCGAAGAGAGAGCTGAATCAGCCAGCAAAGGTAAGAGATGAGTAGAAGACAGCGACAACCCAGACTTTGGTCATAGATAACGCATTTGCTGGGACTACTCCACTGGGGAGTAAGGCGAATGGGTGATACTTGGGGCCAGGTGGAACAGAATGAATGTAGAAGTTGCATAAATCAGATCCAGTACATGAGCTCTTTTCTGTATAGTGGCCAGATCTCTCTGATAAGATACTATTTGAGCAGAATTCTGAAGCACACAAGAAAGCCAGCTATATTCTAGGCAGAGAGGACATTAAGTGTAAAATCTTCTTTGAGGTAAGAGCACAAGAGAAGAGCATAGAGTATTTAAGAAGCAGAAAGGAAGCCAGTGTGACTGGATTGAGGACAAAGGTGTAAGAGATGAGTTCAGAAAGGCAGTAGATGGCTAGGTCCTGAGAGGTTTTCTAAATCATGGTAGGTCTTGGGCTTTTGCTCTCAGAGAAATGGGAGCCATTTGGAGAGTTTGAGACCAAAGAATGACATGATGTGAATTAAGTTTTTAAAGGATCATTGGGTTTCTGGTAGAGAACAGATTACAGAGGGGTGAAGGAGGAAGCTGGGAAACCAGCTTGGAAAGTCTTGGATCAGGTGATGGCAATAGAGGTGTGAGACATTGGCTTATGGTTATTTTCAATTAAGGTTTGATATGGACGGATGCGGGGTGAAAAAGAAATCAAAGGTGATTGATTCTAAGAGTTTTGGCCTGAGCAACTGGACAAAGAGAAATGAGTTTCACCAAGACCAAGTTCATTTATTTTGATAGGACTTCTATACTTATCTGTTTTGCAAATAAGAAAGGAACTTTCATTGAGTAAGATCCTCCATAGTAAAGTACATGAAGTTGAGTTCACCTATCATGAATTTTGGTGAATTTTAATCACTTTAATTAGTAGATTAAAATGTAAAATTTTCATTATGCATTAAGTCTGGCGATTGTATTTCTTTTTTTTTTAAAATATATTTTATTGATTTTTTACAGAGAGGAAGAGAGAGGGATAGAGAGTTAGAAACATCAATGAGAGAGAATCATTGATCAGCTGCCTTTTGCACATCCCCCATTGGGGATATGCCCGCAACCAAGGTACATGCCCTTGACCGGAATCGAACCTGAAACCCTTCAGTCTGCAGACCGACGCTCTATCCACTGAGCCAAACCGGTTTCGGCTGGCGATTGTATTTCTATTAAAGAAAAAAGGATTGCCGAAACCAGTTTGACTCAGTGGATAGAGCATTGGCCTATGGACTGAAAGGTCCCAGGTTTGATTCTGATCAAGGGCATGTACCTTGGTTGCAGGCACATCCCCAGTAGGGGGTATGCAGGAGGCAGCTGATCAATGATTCTCTCTCATTGATGTTTCTAATTCTCTATCCCTCTCTCTTCCTATCTGTAAAAAAATCAAAATGTATTTAAAAAAAAAAAAGAAAAAAAAAAGGATTAATTAGCCCTAGAAGTGATAAGTTGCATAAGTAGTATGTGTGTATGTGAGCACACATGTGTGCTTGTGGGGGGTTGGGGGGGTGGGCGGATGGGGAGGGGAGATGAAAATATGCTTATTTTTAGTAGTCTTCCCATAGAACTCCCCATACAATATTTCAGATTGCTTAAGACGTTGTCATGTTGATTTTCATTGATATTGATGCTAAATACTCTAAGAATATCTCTGGTTCATGAAAAAGGCCCTTAAACGTTTCAATGATTTATGAAACAAAGAGGTTTCCTCGGTGTCTGCGAAATAACAGCGATGACTTCAATGACTGCAGGAGTAAGCATTTATTACAGCACCTGGAACACAGCTACCTGGCTGCTTTCTGTTCCATTAACATGTTGTGAGAAAGTCTTGATGGAGCTTTTAGCCATAAAACATCTTAGAGTGTAATGTGTTTTTAGAAGATTAATTTCACCTGAAATAGTGAAGCATATGATAAACAACCTAAAGGAGATCAGATAAATAGATCCTGTTGCAACTGATGGCAATCATATTCTTCTACTCTTAAGGAAACTTTGCAGGCAGAAAAAGGGATGACAAAAATGTGTTGAATTATGCTTATAGGATGAAATTGGGATATTCCTGCCAACGTGTGTTAAGGGAGGGAATAAGTTGGAAAGTTTTCAGTTAAAAAAAAAGATGTAGAAAATTTTATTTTAAAAACATTTTGTTCATACAAGTATTTGAAAGTCCCCTCCCCACCACTCCTGCTACCCCCTCAAAAATCTTCCAAATTTTTTATTTATTTTTAACCTGAGGTTTCGGAACAGGGTGAGCTCAAACTCCAGAATCCTGGAGCTTAGGAGAGAAGTTTACAGATGAGATCTATTTGGCAGAAGTTCTACTTGGGACAAAGAATTTAATTAAAAAAGGGGAATAATTTGATTTGTCCTCTGACTCTGGAGGGACCACGGTTAGAGTGTAAGATTTTGCTTGACACGGTTTAAATTCTTAATAATAGAGGTCAAAGCACATTGTTACTGGCAGTGTCAGTAAGAAGGAAGTTCCACATTTGTCACTCACCACAGCTGAGCAGGAGAAACTGATCACGTTTTGGTGCAGCTCAAGACACATTCTGATTAGCAAACACTGAGTACCCAGTTAATGCCCTGTGGAAAGACACACTTTATGACAAAACTCGAGAGTTTTAGACAGGCTGGTACAGGGAAAGGATATGTTACTCAGGGGACAGTAGCATTTGACATGTACCACCTTAAGGAGATGTTGCAGATGGAAAATATTATCAATCTCAGAGGAGTTTTTAGACATATTTATAGATGATACACCCATGAAAGTTTGAGTGCTTCTGGAAAGTTCCAGAACCTTTGGACTTTGATGTTATTCACTAGTCATCCTTTGATGATGAGCTTGATTTGTCATTCTTTAGGCTTTTATAATATATTTTCTCTTTTTAAAATTTTATTTTTCAATTTCAGTTTGCATTTAATATTTTTATTAGTTTCAGGTTAGTGGTTAGACAATTATATACTTTACAAAGTGTTCCCCCTGTTATTTCTACCTGGCACCACACACGGTTATTATAGTATCGATATTATTGACTAGATTCCCATGCTATATAATATTATTGACTATATTCCCTATGTATATAATTGCAATATTTAATTACCAATGTGTACTTCTTATTCCCTTCACCTTTGTTTTTTACTCAGCTCCCCAACCCTCTTCCCTCTTTTTTTATGAGCCTGTTTCAATTTTCTTTGTTTATTTTGTTATGATATCTTTTATATTCCAATTTTAAGAAAACATGATATAATGAAGTAGCCATGCATTTATTTATTCATTTGGTGAGGTAACATTCATCCAGCACCTACTTGTATGGGATTAAGTTAGGCAATAATAAAGAAGAAATTTAAAGATATTTTTCTTATAAAGATTGCTATTATCAGGTAAGCAATAATATACGTAGTAATTATCATTATGCTTCCCCAAGATACATGAGTCCCGGTTGAGATAGGATGACATTAATAACAACACTTATTTCTCTTATTCTCCTGTCATTTAAAACTGCAGGACTTCTACTTCTGTAAAAGGTTCAGGCAGTTATTGTTGAGAGTCCCACATGGTTTCTGACGGAAACCATATGTAGTCCATGTTTTCACCCTGCTACTCAGGCTTTCTTCTGCTTAGGTCTCTAGTCCTTGCACTGCATCTGGGGCCCATGACTGAGCTGTTCTACATAGGTCCCACCTCTTTGGCTAAGTAGCATTGCTGCTGATGTGTGGGATTCCTTAGGTGGCAGCTGTGCATCCCACTTTCTGGGTCTTCAGGATTCCAGAGCCACATCAGATTCCTGGCAGAAGTAGATAAAATATCTTTCTCCTAATTTTGAGTCACATGATGATGCAGGGATTTGTGTGCTGTCTTACAGAGCTCTACTATGGCAGTGCTTCTGTGTTTATTCCTAGCTTTTCCTCCTTGATTCTTCTCCTGCCTCCCTCCTCTCCACGCCCATCACCACAAACTTAAACCAAGTTTACTGGGGTTGGGGGTGGAGGGCAGAGAGGGTAGGGTGGACAAATCCAAGCAATAGATCTTAACTTAAGATCATGCTTTCCTCTAATAATCACTATTCTTTATTAGACTGGCTTATACATCTGATTACCTTCTCCTATAGGATAGAATTATTTTAGTTCTTGTTGCAAATATACTTGTAATTGGCCCACTTTATGGGGCCCAAAGGCATGCTCAAACATCACAGGCTGAAGTCTATTATCTATCATCTATCTAAGGCTAAGTGACCGACCTTATGTCCATCTGACTGTCTGAATGACCAGCTGGTACATATGAGGCATTTTGGCAATATCTATCTATCTATCTATCTATCTATCTATCTATCTATCATCTATCTGGCTAATATGCTAAGTGTCCATCTGGCTAATGATAGCAATGCTTGGCTTCCTCTCCCTCGAGACTAGCCTCCTTGCTGTTTCTTCAGCCTAGGAATATGACTTGCTTTATAGCCAGGTGGAAACATTTTATACTTTAACCAATGTCTGTGAAGTGTTTTCCTGTGCCTCATCTCATTTGATCCTCACAAAAGTCCTGGAGTAGGTAGATAGGAGACTTGGTGAAATTCTGTTTTCTTTTCATTAGTCAGAAAATGGAGATTTAGAAAGCTTAGAAACTTGCCTCAACTGAAAAGAAGTAAGAAATGGTGGACCCTGAAAATGATTTCAGGTTTTCTCACTGTGCAGAATATAGTCAAACACTGCTGCAGTTAAGTATTTTACCTCTCCCTGTGTGATCTACAATAATAATCTGCTTTGTGTTGATATTTACTGCTGTGTTGGTGACAATTACCTGAAAGAAAAGTTGGGGTGCTTCACTGGGCTGAAAAAAGTTAAGCTACATCAGAAAGTAGGTCTAATTAAGCAAATTTGTCTATATATGTAAAGCTCTCACTGGCACCCATCGCACGTGTGTGTGTGTGTGTGTGTGTGTGTGTCCATCTGTCATTGTTTATCAAGAATTTGGTTGATGCTTCTATTATAGAGGAAGGGTAAGTAGCATATTAAAATATTTTTTCTAAGTAATTTCCTTTCAATGTGCATGAATCTGTGCACCGGGCCACTAGTTAATATATATTTGAATCTCATCTCAAGTGTTTTTTGTAGATAGTATCTCGTTTTACTCACAGGAGCCCAGAGGTTTTTATCCATTTTACAAATAAAGCTATCGAGGTTCAGAGAGGTTAAGTGATGAGGGTCAAACAGCTCAGGGTTTCCATGCAGATTCCATTGGTGGGAAATTCAGGTCTCTGTACTCCGTGGCTTCTATATATCACAATTTTCTCTCCTCCTCCTCTCTCTCTCTCTCTCTCTCTCCACATGAATCCTATGCCGCACTCCCAGAGAAGAGAACTGTGTAATTTTCTGAATGCTCACATAGAAAGGAGGAAGGAAAGAGTGTAAGGAATTGAGGAAAGTGAGAGTCTAAGGAGGTGAGGGACACAGGATTAGGCAGAGGGAGAAGCTGATGTGCAATGTCGTTGCAACTAAAGCCTCAGACCATCCTATAGGGCAAGTAACCTTGGGCGAGTGAAGAAGGAAGAGAGAAACAGTTGGCATCTGATATTCCCAGAAGCTGGGGGATGGGTGAGTCATCCCCGAGGAATATCAAAGTTTCTACTACACGTTTTCCTTCCACTTTAATGTTTTCACTCTACGTAATTGCTCAAAACTATGCCATCTTTTAGTTTCTTTCATATTTGAATTATTTTTTTTGGTCTTATACAACTAATTTTTCTTGGAGTTTCTGATTGACATTCTTTCCCCCTCCCCACCATGACAAAGTAAACATATGTTTTAATCAAATTGCTAAGCTCAACTTGCTGCTTTGTTTAAATTAAAGAATGAAATGAAATATGCTTTCTTCTTAGAGATGTTTTCCTTGGATCCCCCTGACCTCCCATCCCATTATGGAACAATTGTTTTCTGGTTCTGTTGCACAGCTCCGTCTTGGGATATGTTTTCATTGACCTCCTGGTGTAGAAATAATCTTTCTTAGATTCCATGTCATCTTTCTCATGTTTCTTCTTACAACTCAACTTATTTTTTAACAAAAGATCAGTGGAGATCAACTATTTGTCTACAAATGCATTGTTTTGACATGAAATAGAATGTTGGGGTCAAAATAATTTCTACGTGTAACTCTACAGGATGACTCTGTCATCTTCTAGCAGCGAGGTTACTGGTGAGAAATCTGGTTCCTCTATGATTCTCCTTTCTTTGTAGGTAACCTGTTCTTTTTTGGTGGTCATTTTTGGATCATTATATTACTCCAGGGATCTGAAATCTCATTAAATTGACAGAGGATGAGTTATCTTTAGGTTATCCTCTTAGGCACTTAAAAAAAAAATTATTGTTGAAAGTATTACATCCTTTTTGTTCCCCATTGACTTTTCTAGCCTGCCCCCTCCCGCCCCAGGCCTTCACTACACTATTGTCTGTGTCCATGGGTTTTGCATATGTGCATACATGTTCTTTGTTTAATCTCCTTTCCCCCTCCCTGACCTTCCCTCTGAGATTCATCAGCTTGTTCCATGTTTCTGTCTTTGGGTCTGTTTTATTCATCAGTTTATTGTATTTTGTTCTTTAGATTTCACCTATGAGTGAGATCATGTGATACTTGTCTTTCTCTGACTGGCTTATTTTGCTTAGCATAATACTCTTTTGGTTGCCCTTTATCTTTGGCTTCTGTCTTTCCTCAGCTCAGGAAATAAGTTTCCAACCCCGCGCCCCCCCCCCCTCCCCGCCCCTTTCATTTTCTTAGTTTCTTCTTGTATTTTGTTTGCAAATCTCCTCCCTCAATGGATTCCCTATTTATTTCCCATTTATTTGTAATTCTCCTCAGTGTTTTGGGAAATTTACTCTTCTTCCCCCCCCCCCTCATCTTTTCTATCAAATTTGTTATGATAGTCATATTTTTAATTGTAAAAATCTCTTCTCTTTGCTCCTTTTTATAACAATCCATTGTTGTTTACAAATGCAGCTTTTGCACAACCTGAGGAAAGGTAATCTGAATGGAGCACTGAAGTTACACCTTACTGATACAATTTTGATTGTCGTGTGACATTTCTTTTATTGAGCCCTATGAAAATGATTTAAATGAATTGCAACTCATTTAAATTTTGTTAAAATCCTATCTGGGAATTTCTTGGACTCTATCATGAAATTTCAGGCATTCTCTGGGCCTCCCTTACTGGCAAAATGGAATTAAACCAGACAGGACAGCAAAAGTCAAAGTCAATTGTGTTTATTCAAAGTGAGGGAATGTAAGAAGCTACCATTGCATATAGACCAGGGAGTCTGATAGAAGGAAAGTTACAGTTGAAGGTGTGATTTTAGAGAAGTTCATAGAATGTAGTCAGTTGCTAGAAGTTTTTTTGGCAAAGAAGGATGAGGGGCTCCAATTTAATGTATTCCCCTTTATCCATGATCTTCATTGCCCAAGTGATCTCGAACAAATAAGTACTTACTGTAAATAAAGGATAAGAGACCGAGAAGTCTTAATGCCATGAGATAACAGTGCTGATGAATCACTTCCCTCCTAAGAACTCGAGATAGTTGAGATTTCAGAAGACTTCAGTTTCATGTAATATGTTAGTTATTTTTACATTATAAAGTCTGATATTTGTGAGTGTTGCCTAGGTTTTAATAACTGAGGTTAATTTTAATTTTATTATTTATTAAAATGATCTCTGAAGGCTTTTTGGCATAATATTATTCATTATTAGTTTAGGCATGGGAAAGGAGAAGCAGTAATTTCTAGCCCTGGCAAAACTTCCACATTTTCCCCTCACCCTTTTAGTAAAAATATCTTTATTGGGGGGACTGGGGAGGGAGAGGAAGCACTAGACGGAGAATTTAATGCTCTTGGGGGGAAAAAAAAATCTGAAAAAGGGCTTTCCATTGATAAATGGGCCAGTCTTTGACTCTCAGGGTTACAAAATGTTATCAGTAGTATTATATTATGGCCTGGCTCAGAGTTGTATGATTCACCTATAAAATAACTGTTTTTTGGATTAATGACTGGATCAATGAATGTATTCAGATTGGGGTACTAATTCCAATCAAGTCTATTAGATGGAGTCCCTGTCTTTTGCTCTTTGGTGTCTTTCCAGATGAAGCAGGGCAGGATTCTGTGCCCAGTTGGGATAGATACAGTAAAGGCTATTGGTCTATTCTTTTCCTCTGAGACTTTGCTGGCAATCTTTGGAAATACCAATTTTTGTATAAAGTTTAGAGTTTATTGAGAAATATGCTCTAAGAGAATACTCAACTTCGAAGTTTTGAGAAAGGGAAGTAGCAGCATATGGGCATGAGGATGAAAATATTTATTAAAATTAAACATTAAGTAAGTGTAAAGTCAAATGCACATTAGTTTTTAATCTTATAAACTTGTAAAGTAAAATAAATTAAGTCCAAATGGTTACACAAGACAGGCAAGCTTTCTCTCCTAGGACTCATCACATCAATATACACACAGAAATAAAACCAAGGTTATCATTTTGTATTTTTTTGGTTTCATCATTATTTTTTTTTTTTTTTTTTTTTTTTTTTTTTTTTTTAAGCATTAGCTCCTCTCTTGGATTTTGAAATATAGAGACATTGGTAACAAATTTCAAATAATAAGAAAACCCACACACAGTTATAGTTCTGCAAACAATTTCCACGGTTAAAGAGCTCTTGCTATTTACCACTGAACAATGTCTTGGACACCTATAAAAGGCTTTCAGGTTAACTATTACAAAACCCAAACATTATAGTCCTGTCCTACTCATCTTCAAAATCCCAGGAAACATCAATATTTGAGCTACAGGCAGTTGAATCTACAAGCAAACCTTTTAAAGGAGCTTAATACACGCAAGTATAGTTTTCTGATTAATCATATAACATTTTGGAAACTTATTTTGTTGTAAGTTTCTATATAAAAATTTTTTTTTTCTTTGTTAATAGTCTGTGACAGGGTAAGTGTACATACCTTACCAGGAAAAGTCCAAGTGAACATATTTTGTTTAAATTAATAAAGAACTAGGAAAGAGAATTAGGGGTTGAAGGATTAGGTAATGAGTAAGAGAAACAGATGCAGATGAATGAAATATGACTTCCTTCATGTGGCATAATTCAGGGAATCTTTAATTTACCTAAATATGGCCATGACTTATGCTTAGAGTATTGTATTAGAATTCCTAGTAGAAAGGGATTTAGATATACACGTAAAGTTAAATATGGTTAGACAGTAAAATATTGATTGCTCACCACAAACAATGCACCAGGGTATCTAACACTTGTTTTCCTTGTGGAACATAATAAGGTAATTTATCCCTAGCTGAGCTTTATTTGTGAAAAATTTGGGTTTTTGGTGCAGTAGATTTAAATGCATTTTGTGTGTCTCAAACAGCTCTCTGCTTGTGCTATAATCATGTGCAGTTTGTGGCAGCACTTTGGTAATCATCACCTTGGAAATAGGGATGCTTCCTTCTTCTTTTAAATAGTGAAATACAAGGCTCAGCAGTAAAGCAGCACTCCAGATATAAAAGCTAATGACTAATAGGAGAGTTCTGACCCTCTGAATTGCGTTTACTGTTCACCAATGATTATGTCATTAGGAATGAATTAGATAGTCAATGAGGTGAATCTTCAAATCAAAGCTGCCACTTTGAAATTTTCAATAATCTGTTCACTTGTAGGAATAGGGTTGTATTTAACAGCCATTACCATTCTATTGCTGGGGTTATACGGCCGTGAAAAGCAGTTTTCTTATGGTCTCATTTCTCTCTCTCTTGCTCTCTTTCTTGTAACTGTATTTTTTAAAGCTTGCACTATCTGATTATTTACTCCTGTTATGAACAGCAGACTAGAGCCAAAATAATTTGCTATTTACTATCCAGAAATCACAGGGGAACAGAGTGGTGAGGCTGAATAGAGTTAGAGGGCTGTACAAATAGTGGACATTCCAGAAATATTGATGGGTGGGTGATGACTCTTGCTCCTGCCTCATATTATTTTTCTGCATAATGTTTTTAATACTGTAAAGAAACATAATGGCTATCATTTTTTTTTGTCTACTAAGAAAATCCATTGGTGATATACCGTATTTTCCGGTGTATAAAACTACCCCCTAATTTTACAGTTAAAACATAGGTTTAGGCCTATATTCGCTGTATAAGACTACCCCCACTTCAAAGAAAAGACTTACTTTGCCGTCAAGATCTGCAGGTAATTTTTGTGCAATTTTGGTCTTTTGCCCCCGATTTTCGGTTGACTTTTTTTCGGTTCAAAAGTCGTCTTATACACCAGAAAATACATATAGTTTTATATACTCATTTTTTAAATCCTCACCCAAGGATATATTTATTGATTGAGAGAGAGAAGAGAGAAACATTAATCGGTTGCCTCCTGACCGGGGATTGAACCTGCAACCTTTTGGTGTACAGGATGATGATGCTCCAACCAACTGAGCCACCCGACCAGGGCTGTATACTTTTTTTCTTGTTACTGCACAAATAATTAGGTTATTTATTTATTTATTTATTTATTTATTTATTTATTTTGTGTGTGTGTATACTCAACTATTTGTGTAAGATGAAATAATAGCTACAACAATAGCTGCTGTGTATTGCATGTTTGCTGTGTCCTAGATGCCATGCTAGGAACACTAGCTGCATTATCCACGTAGTCCCTATTGCACACCAAGAAGATGCAATAAGGGATAAAAAGAGAACTGGCCAAGATGCAGATAGAAATATAAATTTTCACTGGAGGCAAACTTCCGTCCCCCACTGAGGATTAATGATTTAGAGGACAAACATGCACTATTCTCTGGGAATGCAGAGGGAAAATGTAGTATAATAAAATTGGCTAACGGAGAAGATTTGGAGGAAAGAAAGAAGAT
Source organism: Pipistrellus hanaki (assembly GCF_964339955.1). Lineage (NCBI taxonomy): Eukaryota > Metazoa > Chordata > Mammalia > Chiroptera > Vespertilionidae > Pipistrellus > Pipistrellus hanaki. Next base: position 39,765,256 of record NC_140515.1, read on the forward strand.
AGATAATAATGAAAGTAACAAGGAACAATGGAAGAAGAAAACTCACATTAAAAGCAAAACAAAAATAAAAACAAAACAACTTGGGGTCAGTGGGTTGGAAGAGTTTGCCATGATTCAGGCAAAATTCCTGAACTGGGAATTATGGAAATAGCAATTATTGATGAACAAGTCTGGTGAATTTTCTACAGTTCAAGGATGAATAAAAAAATTTCCCCTTTGGCCCAGGTATTATTTAGAAGTATGTTGTTTAAATTCTAGGGTTGTTTTTTTTGTTTTTTTTTTGAGATTTTTCCTGTCACCTTTAACAAAAAATTTTCCTCAGAAAGTGGTCCGCATGAAACCGGGCACCACGGGATTGAATCAGTATTTCCTAAATGCAGATTACTAAAGTGGATTTCTAAATAGCTACCAAGAGGACAAAGCCAAATATGTTTGGGACATACCAGGTGAAACAAACTAAGCAGATTTATTTTCTGCAAATATTATTTCATTTAAACTAAGAGGAATGAAGGATTTCTAAGAGGGGAGTCAAGCATGTAACATTTCCTAAACGTTTGGTCATTGAGCCTCCGACCTGTTTTTTTCTCAATGAACCATGTGAGATTTGATTCTGAAGAATAAATACTGGGAACGAAGTTATGGTTGCTGAGAAAAATTTTAAGGATGTCCTCCAGAAAGGTCATGGCCCTCAAGCTTCGGAGCAATGGGTTGTGGATGGAAACCGTTTCTTTCTCCCAGCTGTATACCAAAGAGAGTTTAAGAATGTCTCTCACTGTCCCATGGCTGGGGAGCCTGCTAATTTTACCTGCCCAAGAAAACAGTTACAAAAACAGAAGGAGGGAGGGAGAGGGACACAGAGAGATACAGAAAGAGAAGAGGGAGAGGGAGAAAGAGAGGAAAAAAGAGAGGAAAGGAGGGAGATAGGAAGGGAGGAAGAGAGGAAGAACAGGAGAGAGAAGAAAGAAAGAAGAAAAAAAATGAAGAGAAGCAGATGTCTGGTTCATTTGTATGTGTTCAGTGCATATGCCCCCCCCCCCTTTTTAATTTTTTATGTAGTACCTAGAAACCCAGACTGAATAGATTTCTACAGTTGGATTATGAGTCAAAATTCTGGTGGTAAGTTCTCCAACAACCTGGCCATTTTAATGGAATTTTGGCTTAAAGGTTTATTTCTGTTCAGTCGTGCTATATAAAAGGACTGAGACTCTACAGATGTGGAAACGGAGGCCCAGAGACTTAAGGGACAGAGGGAATGATGGAGGTAGTACTTGAACTTTTCGCAATGCCCAAGATTGTCCTCATTGGAGCCATAATCTTCGGAGAGGGTTATAGTTCTTACACAAGGGAGCCATTAAATATTTACCCCAAAATATTGGAGTGATGGATCAGTAAGAATAGGATGAGTAAAATGTTAACCAGTAGTCACTTACAAAACAGAAAAGGAATTATATGGCTATTTCTTTTTAAAAAATATATTCTTACTGATTTCAGAGAGGAAGGGAGAGGGAGATAGAAACATCAATGATGAGAGAGAATCATCTATTTGGCTGTCTCCTGCACACCCACACTGGGGATTGAACCTGAAACCTGGGCATATGCCAGAATCGAACAATGATCTCCTGGTTTATAGGTCAACACTCAACTGCTGAGCCATGCCAGCCAGGCTGGAGATTTCTTTCCATGGTAAGAATACCATTCTCGGCCTAGGTTGAAACTTTTATCTAGTCTATAATCTTTGTAAATGAAAAAAGAAGAATTATTTTTACAGGATGTTTTATTGATTCTATATTGTTTTCAAAGTATATGCTTAAATCACTTATTTCCTGAATATGTCTTTTGAGAGAATGACTCATCAAAACAAAAATCAGATTTTCAGAATTATCTCCCTCAAAACATATTTTTTTTTATCACAATAAGCTACATCCAACTAATGTTCTTTAGAGCAAAATACATTCAATTAAGTTCATATTTCAAAGTTAACCTCTCTGTAAGAGAGTTCACATTTTAAAAAATGTCCTATATTCTAGTCCTATATTCACAATGAATCAAGCCCAGTTTGGTGGGGGTGAGATAGGATGGGGATACCTGGCTTAAAATGGAACTGTGTATGAACCTGCTGTATTCAAGTTTTACTTGATTGCAATAGTTGATTCTATTTCTGATGTAAAGTGGCATTCAAGGTTGAACCAAGTAGACCCCAAATGAACAAAAACCCTGCTAAAATGTATTTCCTCTTAGAATTCATTGATTTTTTTTTAAGTCATTGGAACACTTGTTTGCTTTTTTTTTATAAGATGTCTGCCATCTGACATATTCTTTGCTGAGTGTTTTTGAAATAAGGCTTTGCTCTTTGTTGTGTGTTAGAAGATGGATTCTTTCCCCTTAGCCTGGTTTATCTGCATCTGCAGTAATTAGTTGGGTGGTGAATTAAATAAGTTACACCTGAGTTAGTTGAGAGCTTTAATCTGCCCGCATGAGTAGGAAAATTCTAAGCTTCCACTGAACTGAAAATCCAACTCACTGGCAGGATAGAGGGTGACAATGGAGGCAGCTAATGAGGTTCTGTTGGAAGGGATTGAATAATCACTTAATAATCCATCCATTGACTGATCCGGCTTTCAGGACAGGGCATTGTCACACATATGGCCTGGCCACCTGGGCCTCTGTGCTCAGTGGTTTGTGTAACCCTTTCAGGAGAGTCCACTCCACAAAGCACCAGCAACCACATTTTAACAATAGGGGCAAATGTATGATGGACTTGTGTTTCTTAATCAAATTGAAATTCTGCATTTGGCTAACAGGATCCTGAACTAGCGGGGGGAAAAATGGTTGTTTCATCTTCTGTTTGTTTCTGGGAGCCAGCAACAAGCTCTTGGAATCAATATTCACAGTGGGTTTTCAAACACTCGGCAAAAAACATCAATAGCATCTGCTCACACCCTCTCACCCTACCCCACGTATATTTGGTGGATAGCTCTTGCTAGTTGGATAGTTGGATTTTGAACCTCTCTCTATTTAACCTCAGCACTGTGGGCTAACTCCAGCAGAGTCAGGAAGTCGCTTCAAAACAGTTGCATTTTAGCTTCAGCTTCACTCAAGAGGCCTGGGCCACTTGACCAAGTAGCAGAGCCAAAGAGTGTGGACTCCAGTCCTAGCCTCTCTCTGTTTACCCCACAAGGTAGCTTGTTCCAGTTGAGAGGAGCTTTAGTGTTATTTCTAACATTACATTTAAACAAGTGTATACTGTCTACTTTCTGGTCATTGGTTTATCTGGAGAATGTTTACCCCAACCCACATGAAAGGTATTTGTGGATGACTGTCTTGCAATGGCTAAGGCCACTGTGTTTCCATGTAAGCGCCTCTCCTTGCTGTGATAATGGCATAGTTTTTCATGGTTTGTACTTATGGTCAGATTCCTTTAGGAGGTCACTGATTTTTCTTTCACGTACTTGTTAAGATATGGCTCAAAATTAAATACAGAACTCCAGTTAAGAGTCTGACATAGGCTTAATATATCGTTATTCTGCAGAGCTCAGAATGGAATTTTCCACAGAGATATTCATGTTGTCAGTAAATGGGACAGTTTTATCTTTCCTTTTCTAATCTGTCTTTTCTTTCTCTTTCTTGCCATATTACACTGGTTAGGACTTTAGCACAATATCACATAGAAATGGTTAGAATTAACACTTTTGTTTCTGGTTGTGCATGTGTGTGTGGGGGAGACAGTAGGGGGGGGAGAAAACATTCAGTCTTTCATTATCAAGTATAATATTAGCTACAGATTTTTTGCATATATTCTTTATAATTTTTAGAAATGTCCCTTCCATCCCGGTTGGCTGAGAGATTTTAATAAATCATAAGTGGGTGTTATATTTTGCCAAGCATTTTTCTGCATCTGTTGATAGGACTACATGGTTTTTGTTTTTTAGGCTAATATAGTGAATTATAATGATTTTTAAATATTAAACTAGTCTAGCTTTCCTAGGATAAATCCTCTTGGTTGTATTGTATTCATTCCATATATTGCTGGATATGATTTGTTGAGGATTTTTATGTGTATTTAAAGGATACTGGTCTGTAGTTTTATTTTCTTATAATGTCTTTGTTTGGTTTTGATATAAGAGTAATGCTTATAAAATTAGTTGGGACATGCTTCCTCTATTTCTATTTTTTTGGAAGAGAATGTGTACAATTGGTGTCATGTCATCTTTAAATGTTTGCTAGAATATGCCAGTTAAACCATCTGGGACTGGGGATTTCTTTTCCAGAAAGTTTTAAACTACAAATTCAATTTCTTTTTCCTTTTTTTTTTTTTTTTTTAAATATATTTTATGGATTTCAGAGAGGAAAGGAGAGGGAGAGAGAGATAGAAACATCAACGATGAGAATCATTGATTGGCTGCCTCCTACGTGCCCCCTACTGGGTGGGAATCGAGCCCACAGCCCAGCTATGTGCCCTTGACTGGAATTGAACCCAGGACCCTTCAGTCTGAAGGCCTACACTCTATCCACTGAGCCAAACCAGCTAAGACCAAATTCAATGTCTTTAATATTTTTAGGCTTCTTTAAGGTTATCTATTTTATTTTGGGTGAGTTTTTGTAGTTGGTGGTTTACAAGGAATAGGTTCATTTCACCCAAGTTTTTGCATTTATATTTATAGTAGTTCCTTCTGATCCTCTTAATATTTTTGAGGTCTATAACGAGATCCTCTTTTATTTTTGGTACTGATAATTTGTCTCATCTCTCTTTTTTTTCTTATTAAGATTGTTAAACATTTATTAATTAATCTTTCAAAAAAATCTCTTTGCTTTATATATTTTCTCTATTGTTTTTCTATTTTCAACTTTGTTGGTTGCTTCTTTTTATTCTTTTTTCTGCTTAAATGGGGCTTATTGTGTACTTCTCTAAGCTTCTACCTCAAGAAACTAGAATGTTTTAAAACATAAGTATTTAATGCTATGAATTTCTCTCTAAGAATTTTGTTTAGTTCAATTATTTTCTAATTTCCCTTGGGAATTTTATTTTTCTTTTACCCGTGGATTAGAAATGTTGTTTAATTTCCAAGTATATGGAAATTTTTCTGTTATCGACTTACAGTTTATTTCTGTTATGGTCAGAGAATATACTTTGTATGTTTTAAATTCTTTCAAATGAAAACTTGATTTGTGACCCAGGATCTGGTCTCCAGCTATGAAGGAAAGTCAGCCTTTAATAGCCATGTCCCCTGCCAGAGTCAAATCTGATGGTAGAGAGTGAGAGGGTGGGTCATGTGCATAACGGTTCTTCTCTAAGGGTTTGATGGATGTGTGGTGTGTGTTGTTTTCAGCAATGAAAGGAAAACCAGACGGAACTCTTCTGAGAAACTAAAGATAAAATTTACAATAGCAATCTAAGAAATTTAATGGGCCCAAGGTAATTAAACCTACATGTTAGTACATAAGATACAGTTTGCTTATAGAACTGATTGGATGGGAACACCAGGAGAGAAAGACATCACAGATTCCAGTGTGCTTCCAGGAGTAGGGTGACGCTATCTGTCTTTGTCATTGGTTGAGTTCTCGCCTTTGCAGAGCCCAGGCTGGTGCCTGCTACTTGTGGTCTGCTGAACATCGCTTGGATGTGGTTAGCCAGCAACTGCCATATCTGCACGCCTGCATCTGTGGCTCATTGCAAATTAACCCCTGGCCACTGGATGCCACTCTTCTGTCAGAGTTTTGGGTTGTCTACCCCTCTCTGTTAAACTCCTCCCATAGAATGCCTATTTCTGGTTCTGCTCAGGAGTTACAACATGAAGTTTGATGAAATTGTTTAACTGATCATAACGTCCTTCTCTCTAGCGAGCTGATCATCGGGTTAGGCTAACCACAAAAGTTTCAGTTCCAGTTTGCTTGTCGCCAGGTTTATTCTAAGTCATCAAAAGCCTTTTCCACTCCCAGGTTTTCTCCCATGGTGATGATCTTGCTGAGGCCAGAGCTTGGCATTGTCATGCCTGTCCCACTCCTTGTCTTTAATTAGGAGACATATGAGCATATTTACATTTTTTTCCAACAATCTCATTTCTTGCTACACTTCTTCCCTGACTCTCTTGGGCTGAGGGAGGTGCCCTTTCCACCAAACTTGGCCAGCATCTTAGATGTATTTCTATTAACCCTTTACAGACATTTTATTTATTTGTTTATCTTGGGAGAAAGTGGGATGGAGGAATATATGCAAGCTTTTTTGTTGTTATCCTCACATGAGGATATTTTTTTCCATTGATTTTTTTTTCTTTTAAAGACAGGGGGATGGAGGAAGGGGGAAAAGAGAGAGAAACATCAATGTGAGAGAAACATCAATGTGAGAGAGACACATCAATTAGTTGCCTCCTAAATGTGCCCTGACTGGGGCTGGGTATTGAACCTGCAATACAGATATATGCCCTTAACCGGGAATGAAACCCATGTCCTTCTGTGTGTGCAGGCCGGCATTCTCACCACTGGGCAACACTGGCTAGGGCACATGTGCAAGTTTGAAGTCAGAGTCTGGTGGATTTCATAAATGGCCTCAATTCTTCACCCCTTTGCTATATGACTTGGAAGTTCCTCTCACTAAGAGGTAGAATATATTCCTCTGCCCTTACCTGGTTTGTCCATGCAGCTTTCTTTGGCGAATGGAATGTTAGCGTGGGTGATATAACTATGTTGGAAAGGTGCTTGCTGTGGTCATGAGAACAACATGCTGGAGATGCCTGATGTTCTCAGAAAGATGAGAGGCAGTTGGAAGCAGAGTTTACCCTGAATTTAGCTCAGCCTAGACCCAATGGCCCTCACTGAGAATAAGTGAATGTAGGTTTAGTTTACTGATATTAGGGATAGTGGTGGGGTGCGGGGGTTTGCAGCATTTTTCAGTGGCAATACATAGATAGAGTAGATTTCAAACCTGATCCCTGAAACTCAACAGCTATGATTTTGAGATATACCCATCCTTTTAAAATGGGGTCAGTAGTAGCTAGTCTTTTTTTAATTTTAAAAAATATATATATTTTATTGATCTATTTACAGAGAGGAGAGAGAGAGAGAGAGAGAGAGAGAGAGAGAGAGAGAGAGAGAGAGAGAGAAACATTGACCAGCTGCCTCTTGCACACCCCCTACTAGGGATGTGCCCACAGCCAATGTACATGCCCTTGACTGGAATCGAACCTGGGACCCTTCAGTCTGCAGACCAATGTTCTATCCACTGAGCCAAACCGGTTTGGGCAGTAATAGTTAGTCTTTAGGGTTAGTGTCAGGACAAGAAATTATGTACGTTGAGCATAAGCCTTAAAGTTACCTGCTCCATGGTAGGTACCTAGGAAATGTGTGCTCAGTGCATGATTGAAACTTCAAAGAGTGACAGCGGTGAGAAACTTCACATCTGTGATTCAAGGGCTTGTTTACAGTGTCATGACTGGAATGGGTCTCTACTTTTCTAGGGACAGTAATCTCTCTAAATTTCTGGGGAACTAGAATATTATATCTCACTAGTCCCAGGGTGTGGTTTGAAGAAGTAGTTCTGTGTTGTCCCTTGGGCCTCTTTCACCTCATGATTTGCTGATCCTGGGATTCTTGTTCTCTGAGAGTTCATTTCTTCCCCTATGCCCTGTGGCTGTCTGATCTGCTCCTTGGTGTGTTATCTAAGGCATGTGTCATGCACTCTATGTAACACTGTATTGTTATTCTTCCATTCAACCCCACCAAAAGAATTTCCATATTACCGATGAGGACATTGAGGTATGGAGAGGCAAAGTAGGCCCCACAGCTAGTAAGTAGTAGAGTTGGTATTCTACTCGACATCTAACTCCTAAACCCTTGCTTTCACTTCTATTTCATACTATGCTATAAGTGTTTGTATATGTTTGTCATAAACTCCCAAGTGACACTATTGGAATTATCCAGGAAGTTTAAACAGGGACATATTGTCTGCAGAGGACAGAGGTAACAATATTACCAAAAAGCCCCCACTACAAGTTCATTGGTGGTCTTGTTTGTAACTCAGATGCATGCGACTTTCTTTTTATGTCTGAATGGGAGTTGAGAGTTTCAATGTCATTTGTCATAAGCCCCAGGAAAGGTGTTAGGTGGCTGCCTGTTTGTCCTCTGAGGTAACTGTGATGGACAGATGCGATTCTAACTCTGCTATCATCTCAGGAGGGTTGTGGGTCTTTCCCAATTAAGGTTTATAGCTCACCCTGGTCCCCTGAGAAGGAAGCAGGAGTGATGCGCCAAATGATTGCTCTGTGATTTTTCATCCCACTGATTATTGATAATGGTCTCTCAGGATAATCTAAACTTCGTCCTTGAGTTAGGGCTGACTGGCCTACATGTGTAACTGACCCTCATGTGTGGGCAGTTAACGTGGACACTGGAACTGCAGGCTTGATAATAGCTTCACTGTTGCCACAGTTGGGGTGTGCCTGGGATTTGGTCTTGCTCTCTTTCTCTAAGCATGTAGAGATCCAGGATGCAAAGTTAGACTGCCTTCTTCCTACCCATTGTTTATTGCTTTATTATGCCACATGGACTGATCAGCAACACCATCAATGAACCTGATATCACTCAATTCATGCTGCTTAGAAAGTGGGACTTTTTCTGAGCAAGCCAAGCAGAGTAGAGGTAAGATTATTGGTTACTTATCTCAGATAAGTTCCCCCACCTCTTTGCAAACAGAACTCTTAATTTTCCCCCATCTAATTGTCTTTCAAGTGACCCTATCCCCAGCTAGAGAGTAAATTGTTTTATTCTGATTAGTCTAAGCCACATGCAGTCTTCTCATCACCCAAGACAGTTAATGGTGTGTGTTGGGCATATGACCCAGTTCAGACTTCTGGGATCTGAGAAATCGGCTGGTGCAGAGACATCTGGGAAAATGTCTTCTTGCTCTGAAAAAAAAAGTCGTAAGTCGGAAATGGCCCATTTTCCTCTGACTAGTTGTCCTATCTATAAGTGAACCCTAAATTATGGCCATCTTCTTGTAACTGAGACGAAAGCTCATCGAGGATAACACAAACAAGCTAAAGATGGAGAACAGAAAAAAACTGGGCCTTGATGGACCTCATAATGAATCAACCCTGGACCCAGGATCCTTTAGAACTTATGTTTTGTGGAATAATGAAATGTTCTCATTTCTTAAACTATTTAAAGTTGACTTTTTTGTTACATGCAGCTAAAAGCACCACAATGATTGAAAAGTTGTTGGTAAGAATATGAAAATTCCGTGTAGATTTTAGGGTTTTCAGTGCTGCCTTAGCTGTTCTATAGCTCCCCTCTCCTTGTTCCACTTGACTCTGGGCCATTCAGGGGCCAATTCGGGTGTTGTATGAAGGAGTTTGCCTCGCCCTCTGGTCAGCACTAGCAGACTCTGCAGGGTAAGCCCTGAGCAAGGTGCTTACCCATGCGATGCAGAGGGAACATCCCAGGGAGGTGCAATAGCCAACTTCTAAAGACCCTTTGTCCACTCTGAGCATGCGAGTGGCAGGGCATAAGAAGGGATAATCCAGGGAAGCAAATTTGCTTGATTTCCACTCAGCCACTTACTAGCGATGTGACCTTGGATTATATGTTATTTAAACTTTGGGCCTTAGCTTTCTCATCGGTAAAATGGGAACTGAAACATCCTCCATGTGAGATGGTTATAAAGATTAGACCTAATAAATGCCTGGTCTTTGCCTGCTTCTCTAGTCTGCTTCTGTTTCACATGCTCTTTCTATTTCAGCCACTTTAACCCTCTCAGGTCTCCCAGAGTGCTTTTCCTTCTCTCACCGCAGGACTTTTGTGCATGCTATTCTCTCTGTGAAGGATGTTCTGTCCTCTCTCCCTCCACCATTTGAGGAATTCCTACTCATCCTTCCTGTCAGTTCAAGCATCCCTTCCTCTCCTGAATCTCTTTTTGAGATCATCTTTCTTTGCTGTTTTCGTGGAACCATATTTCCTTCAGAGCATTTGTCATAGGCCTAGTTATTTCCTGATTACTGTGTTTGGTTAATGTTGGTCTCCCCCAGTAGCCTAAAGCCCCAAGAAATGAGGGCTCATGTCTCATGTTAATATCTGTTGTATCCCCTGGTGGTTAGATCAGTGCATTTCCTATACTAATATTCAGTAAAATTTGTTGCATGGATGCATGAATCTGCAGCTTTCTGACACTGAGCAGGGGCTCAGCGAATTAATTGTTAACTGCCATTGCTGTGGTGTCCTCTTATCAGACTTTCCAGCCATTTCATATTTCCTTATGTTCTCTTGAATGGAATCCAGAGTATTTCATCACCAAGCTGTCCTTTACCTATGGTACAAAGGAGCAGATGGTAGAGTATCATCAGAAACCCCAGAGGACTTTGTCTCTCCGAGCCTCAGTTTCTTCATTTACCCAATGAGTTAGACCCTTGCTTTTCTGGGATTGATAACTCTCAGGTGTAGGGCAGGTCACAGGGGGAATATGGCGTATCTTCCTGGTTCGGTGACTTTACTTGAATATTTGGGGAAGCGGAAACCTATATGATGAATTAAACCAACCCGCTTTCTTAAATCAAATTACAAGATAAAGGGATCTACCCTCATGTTCTTTGGTTCTGCACATTCATGCGTCTGAATCCCCCAGGCCCTGTCCCTGCGATTTGGTTTTAACTGGTCTGGAATGGAGCATCAATATATGTGCATATTTCAAAGCTCCCCAGAGGATACTATTGCGCAGGCAGCAGAGACCACTGAGCCTGGCACTTTGGTGGAAAAATGCAACTCTGTGCCCTGGATGAATTCAAAGGTCCTTTCTAGTTGGAACCTCTTTCTCTCCCCTTTGTCCCCCACCCACAGCTGTTTTCAAATGATTTTGCAATTCTAAAATATGACTTCTAGGTCTTTCAAGAGCTACTTGTGGGTCTTCCCCTTGGGAGAATGTTCACTAGCAACCCAGGCAATAAGCCCAGGAGAATGTTCAGGGTGCTTGGAAACCGTCTGTGGCCCCTGTTGATAAGCCTGTCCCTGTGTTTTCAGAGGAGAAAAACGCATGCATCTGAATTTCCTGATGTAAGGTCTGGCCAGCTCTGCTCAGATTTAAAACCATGAATTCCAAGGCACCTCAGGCCTACACACATAAAAGAGCCTGCTGCAGCCTTCTGGCTCGGTTCCCATACTGCCTCCCCTGTGGCCACTGCTGGGATTTAATTGAGCAGGAGCCCGACCCTCTGCCTGGGTCTTTGTTACCATGCAGGTTGCAGGTTGCACAGCAAAGGGTGTGAAAGCTGCTCTCAATAATGCATCTCCGCGCTCCCCCTTTCTGAGCAGGCTCTTCCAGGGATCTTAATGCTCAGCATACAGGGAAGCTATGAAAATCAAATGTGTTTTATTTATAAGTCCCTGTGCTCCCCCTCCCAACCTCCCAAAGAAAAAAAAAATTGCAAGCAGCGAATGCAAATAATTTTTCAAATCGATCGTTTTATGAAAATGCCTGTTTTTATTCTATCTTTTTTAAGGACTAGAGAATCACATAAATGACAATTCCAGAGACCATGGATTTATGACTTTTTTACTTTCTAAATATGCTGGCACGGAGTAAAAAAAAAAATAAAATTTTGTAATTTCGGGAAGAGAATAATGTACTTTTTTATTAAAATGGAAATGACACACTGCTGCATATCTAAGTTGATTTAGTGTTTTTATTAGTTATATAACTGTTTTAATACCTCACTAACTATTGCATTCTCCCTTAAGGTTTCCATTGTTCACATACCCTAGAAACAAATTGATAATTCTGAAAAAATAAAGTATTTCTTGGTTGTTTGCTAACAGCAGAATAGCAATCAGTCACCACAGGGTTACTACAATGAGCATCATTATATCTGGATCCTTATCAATTTCACTATACGGGTAAGTATTATTGCTGTGTACCGGAACTCCTTTGGTGTTATTGCTTAATTTTAATTGTGATTGTAAAATGTGAACAATGTGGATCTTTAAACCACAATTAAACACCTGCTATACTTGTTGTCTGTTGGCATTTGAAGATATATTGAGTATTTAAAAAACTGCTGATTCAGATATTACATCGAGCATAAAAATAGATTTAATTTGAGAACCAATGTTTGATCCAGGAGGAAGTTCCGGAAAAGTTTTCCCAAGTCAGGTAGGTGAGTCCAAAGTGAAGGGTGATAGGAAAACGGAGGCCTGATAGAAGCTGTCACTGTCCCGCAGGCGGCTCTCCAGCCGTCTCCTGCCAGGTTGCATTGCCAATTTCCCTCAGCCACGGGGAGCTGCCTCTTTGTCCCGCTGACAACTTGTTAATGAAGAACCTCTGTACAGGAAGCACCTGCCCGGTGTTGATGAGATATTAATAGGAGAAATAACCGAGTTAAAGGCGCAGGGGAGGATAGCGGAGAGAAGGGGGAACCATATCTGATTTCAGCCCCAGGTCCCAGCCCAAATCAAACGTGAAAAATAGACGATCCAGGACTTGGGGGCTTAAGTTCTACACATGAAGGAGGATTTGAAGTTTCCTGAAATCCATATTCAGAGTGAACGTTGGTCCCCGAGCTGGGTGTGCAGACTGTGAAACGGAGGCTTGCTTGCTTTTCTTTATTTTCCGATAGGTCAGTAGGTGTCTCCATCCTCTCCATCCTCGAAATGAACTATTTCCACAGTGCCTGCAGAGCGCAGTACTCGGTTCTGAGTTTCCAATATCCTTTAAAACAACGTCATTTGCCTCGGCTCAGATATGCTTCAGTTTCTGTGGAAAATAGCACATCTTGCTTTAATTTCCCAGCAGTATTTTTATAAACAGCAAAGAAGGGAGTAGTATGGATGGGACAATGGGACAATAAAAGAGTCTTTCCTTGGAGAAACGGGACCACAGGTTGGATGTGAGAAGCAGGAAAGAATAAAATATACTGGGTTATAGTCATCTAAGCTTAATTTTTTTTGTCGCTTACAAAAAAAAAATGAAATCAAAATAGATTTGCTAATCCCAGCTCTCCATTTCAAGTAAACAAATCTGATGGTGCGCGAGGGAGCTGCTGAGCTGTGTAAGAAGGTTCATGAGAAATGGTTAAACTTTCTGGAAAGACTGTAAAACATGTAGCTAAGAGGCAAATGCATGATGAAACGTGACAGAGGTGACATACACCTGTTTAGAAGTTGAATCTGGAGCAAGCTGCGCAGGTAAATTCTATTTGATTGTAGTAATTATAATGTTAGCCCAGCCAGCATGGCTCAGTGGTTGAGCATGGACCTATGAACCAGGAGGCCACAGTTCGATTCCCGGTCAGGAGGGTTGCGGGCTCAATCCCCAGTGTGGGGCGTGCAGGAGGCAGCCAATCGGTGATTCTCTCTCATAATTGATGTTTCTGTTGTGGGGTCGAACCCTGGATTCAAAATAAGACCACCGGAGGCTGATAATTTATTTTAAAAAGCAAACAAGAATTTATTGACTGGCCAGGGCAGCCGCAAGAGTACCACACGCAGGCGGACCCTACACGACTGTGCCGCTTTAGGGGCAGGTAGTTATTTTTAAATGTTCTGAGAAGGAAAACCCCCATTCTTCAAACTGTTGTTTGGAATTCTCTGCTGTTCTTCCTAGATAAAATGTTGCTTTCTAGTTTGCTTTAGCCCACTCGAAGAACGATGAAGACAAACCTAGCTTTCTGACCTTGCAGGCCAGAGACCAGACATGCCCACAATCTCAATACCACGCCAGGTGCACTTTTCTTAATTGGATAGAACAGCATTGTTTTTGAGGCCAGCATCGAGATAACCACTAAGTGTACATAGGGCTGGCTCTCTAATGAAAAAGAAAGTTCTGCCTGTAACCTTGCCCAGAACTTGAACTCATCCTCCCTAAGCCCATCGCGCGATGAACAAAGCAAGTAAGTGAAGGTCGAAGTCAGAATAGTAGGGTTAAAATTCAAACGGTAGTTTTTACCCAAGTATGATTGCTACCATATTTCAGTTTCTCTCTCTTTCCCTCTCCCTTCCTCGCTGAAATCAATGAACATATACTTAAAGAAAAAGAAATTGGAAGGTCATGTTCAGCTATGGTGTCAAACTCTGGGCCCTTTGCTTCTCCCCTGAGCTCTGCCTCAGTGCTGCGACTCACTGATGTGAAACAAAACAGACTTGCAAAGGTCTTAACAAGTAATCCCAGTGTTTAGTGAGTCACTGGAGCACTCAGAAGAGGGGATCACACATACAAAGAGTCTAAATCTCTCATTTTACAAGGGAAGACCTTTCTCCCTCCCATGTTTCTGTTGCCACCAGCACAGTGGAAATGACCCCGTGCCCCCTAGATCGATGTCCCTGTGAAATTGTGGATCTGAATCGCTGGTGAGCAAGGAAAGTACCCAGGAAACTTTTGCTTTTCCTTCTTCCAAATCATATAGCTAGAAGCTCCATCTCTGCTTTGTCACACAAGAATTCAGGGGTGGAGGTGGGTGAGGTGGAGAGGAGGGAAAAGGTGAGTGGTAAAGAGACTGCAGGTGCATTCTGCTTTAGAATTATAGCTCCAAGGCTAGTCTTTTTGGGACCAGCTTTAAAGTAAGAATTGTTCCTCTTGGGTTTCATTTGAAGGGACCTGTAGATATGATATTGTACCCAGTGCAGATCCATAATAGATGCTCAGCAAATCACTCTGAATGAGTGAATGGGTAGAGAGCAGGCCTATAGAATGGGTCATGACAAGAGTTGATGTATGAAGTTTTAATTCATCAGCCAACCTGTACAATGATGGGGGAGAATAGTATCTGTGCTTATGGAAGGCAGCTATGCTCACCACTATACCACCCAAAGCGGACGTATCTGTGCTTATGAAGGCATATTAATTAAGGTAACATCAACTGCTGTAATAGACAAATTCCCAAATCCCAAAGCCAGTAGCCCATATCCCATTTCACTGTCATTCATTGTCTGGGGTTAATGATCCTGACCAGGGATAGGCTACTCCAAGCTCTGATTCAGGGGCTCCTGATATCGAAGTTTGTGTCTCTTTCACCATGGGCCTTCCATGGTCACTGGAGAAGGGTGGGAAAAGAGCACGAAGGACCAGGCATGGGAGGTTTTAATGGGGCAGGCCAGGAGGTGAGACACACACCCTTTCCAGATTCCAGTCTGTCCTGCTCATGGTAGGAACTTTCGAATGGCCAATGTCTCAGGCTCAAAGCAGGAGGTGAAACTGGAGAGTGAGATTCTGTTTGGAATGGATGGATGCTTTTGTTTTGGAATTGCCTTGGTCCTAAGCATGTGCCACAATTAAATAAGTTTACACTCTCTATGATCACCATTATGGCAATCTAAATTAACTGGGGATACATCCCTAGAGACTCAAGGGCTAACCTTTCCTGGATAATATAGTGATAGATACAGGTCAGTGAAACTCATGTTATACAAGCTGGATTCATATTATAAAATCTATGTGATCTTATGTTCTTATCCCTCCTCAAACAGAAACGAATCATTTGGCTTTTTGTTTTTGTGGTTTCAATGTGTGACTTTGTCTGTCTTGCTTTGGCTATCAGGATACTTAGGACCAGGTTTATGGTCCAGGTACCAACCTTCCTTACTTTATGACCTTTTTTCACTAAAAAAACACACACCCTAAAACCCTTCTTTTAGTATCTTGTTTTAAACCACTTGAAATTCTTAAATAAAATCTAGGAAAAATATAACAAACACATAGATTCTATCATAATTTCTCTCCTTTGAAATTATTGGACAAATTCTTTCATAGAGAAAAAACACACACCAGAAAGCAGGAGGATCAGTTCTCTAATGCAGCTCTCTTTGCAGACCCATTGCAGAGTGGGACTGTTGGTATTTTACAGACCAGTTTTCTGTCTGTCTATCATCTATTATCTATCTATCTAACATTAATCCTCACCCAAGGATATTTTCCCATTGATTTTTAGAGTAGAAGGGAGGGGGAGAGACAGAAACATTGCGAGAGAGACACACCAATTGACTGGAATCGAACCCAGGACCCTTCACTGAGGGCCGAACACTATCCACTGAGCTACACTGGCTACAGTCAGACCTCAGTTGTTTTAGGTAGGAAGGAGTATCTTCTGGGCTAAATGCCGATTGGAACAAATTTTGTCTTACCCTAAATTGTTTCTTATAAGCTGAATTCTGGTTGTCCTTAAAGAACAGTTGTCCTGCAGCTCTGAGGCCCAGGCAGCTGAGCTGTACCTTTGTTGTATAAAACTGTGTCATGGCCTGGACCTGTGTGTCAAACTGTTACATAACTTCAAAACTTTTTCCTGATTACGGATAAGTTTTCCTTTGCTCTAATTGCATTCACTCATTTATCCAGGAATCATTATTGAGTGCATTTCCAGAATATACTAGGCAAACTGTGGCTCGTGAGCCACATGTGGCTCTTTGGCCCCTTGAGTGTGGCTCTTGCACAAAATACCACGTACAGTGCTATTGAAGGAGTACCATAATTAAGTTAATAACAATGTGCCTACCTATATAGTTTAAGTTTAAAAAATTTGGCTCTCCAAAGAAATTTCAATCCTCGTACTGTTGATATTTGGCTCTGTTGACTAATGAGTTTGTTGACCTCTGGACAAGGCATCACTGGACAGCAGAAATGTGTAGTTGAGGTAAATGCTGAAGTTTTTGAACTGATCTGGTCTTAGCCCTGAGGAGTGCCTGTATTCTGCAGGAGACCAACACAAAGTACAATGATGTTTTCAAGTCATGAGCTTGATGGTCCTCCCGTTCAACTCCCCTTCCCCCTCATGGTAGAACTTGTGGTTGAAAAATATGTGACCTTATGCAGGGGTCCTCAAACTTTTTAAAGTGGGGGCCAGATCATGGTCCCTCAGAGAGCTGGAGGGCCGGACTATATGAACTACTAATTCCTACTGCAACACCTCGGCTGCGCTCACTGCCCAAAAAACCTGGCGGGCCGGATCAGACTCCTCTGCGGGCCGCATGTGGCCCGCGGGCTATAGTTTGAAGACCCCTGGTTATGGGATCTGTAGAGTTGGGGATCAGGATGGAATCAATGAAAGCTTTGGAAAGTTATGGAACCTATGGAAATTAAACTCATTAAATGAAAAAAGATAACACAGAGTAAGAGAATATTGTTATAAAAATTCTCTAAAGCTTGGAAATAAGGCACATATTTTCAGTGCTATGTGGGAGTGTTAACAAGGCCATCGGAGGATAATTAATTATCGTTTGCTTGACTTTGCTCTTTGCTATTACTCAAGGGTTCAAATTCTGTGAAGCTTACATGTTAACTTGTAGATCTTGTATGGCAGAGATGCAAATAACTTCTGTCTGGCAGCAAAGATAACCCCAAAGGTTATGGATTTTTATTGTCCCCTGGAACATTAATCTGTTTTATATTTAATCTAGCAATCTAACGCTAACATTTCTTATTAAATGCCTATAAATACCTCGTTGCTCAAAATGCTCTGAACTAATAGATTTACCTTCGCACTGCCTCCTTCATTAATAAGCTAATAAATCTTTGACAGGTGTTCATTTTATATTTGTATGAGATTCTTGTTTTCAACTATAAAAAATTACACTTTGACATTATAGCATTTTCACATCTTACATTATTATTAGCGCAAAATCCATTTCTTTTCACCATCCTTGCTGAATAGAAAATTGTCAGAATCTCTCTTCCCTGAAGTCTCAATGAGACATATAGAAAGTTGTTCGCTTTGCTGTAGGTGTACTGAAGGGCTCAGCCATACCATGTCTGATCTTCCATCTGAGAGTTCAACACTTCTGCCTTGTTACTGTTTTAACTTTTGATTCCACCGTGCAGTCCCACCATGGTACATGA
The DNA here is from genome assembly GCF_964339955.1 of Pipistrellus hanaki. Classification (NCBI taxonomy): domain Eukaryota; kingdom Metazoa; phylum Chordata; class Mammalia; order Chiroptera; family Vespertilionidae; genus Pipistrellus; species Pipistrellus hanaki. Next base: position 39,783,056 of record NC_140515.1, read on the forward strand.
CACAAGGATAGTTGATGTGGAGGCAATATTGGGAGTTTTCACTTAATCCACTCAGCTCACTATGTGAGAGAAGAATTGTTCTGTTGTTCTTCCCAATGACCTCTTCCATAGTAGCTCCATGCCAAAATCCCTAAGGAGAGTTCAGGACACTATCATCGAAGTCTTCTCTCATGCTTCACTTACTTCTGTCTTTCCAATCATAATGATTAATTACTTTAATAAACATGTATTGTACAGGAACTTTCCATGATTACAGAACAATAGCAATGAACATTTGTTGAGTGCCTACTATGTGCCAGGCACAGTTCTAAGCAGGTTGTATTACCTCAGATAAATAAGAGTCCTATATATGAAATCCTATTTATGCTTAATAGGATTAAGAACTAAAACTGTGTTAATAAGATTTTATTATTCTAGAACATCCCCCCCCCTCCCCGAAAGATGAATTTGTGAATACATTTATTCTTTCAGGAATTTGTAAAAATTATTTTTTTCCATAATAGTAGGCTACTAACCTAGGTCTCATCATAGTAATAATAGCCCTCCCTCAGAATAATAGTTGACAAGATCCATGGTCAGCAAACTGTGGCTTGTGAGCCACATGAGGCTCTTTGGCCCCTGGAATGTTGCTCTTCCACAAAATACCACGGCCTGAGCAAATCTATTTTGAAGTGGCATAGAAGTTTAAGTTTTAAAAAATTTGGCTCTCAAAAGAAATTTCAATCGCTGTGCTGTTAATATTAGGCTCTGTTGGCTAATGAGTTTGCCAACCACTGGACTATGTTATCAAGTAACCATTTACTGCTCAAGGTCTCTTCAACACTTGGGCACATTGGTCCAACAATCCTAAACGATTCTATTACAAACTTGACCCAGTTCCATCCAATACCTGCATGAGGTTTTCCCCTTTCTCCTTCCATATCCCAAATATTCTCTTCTCCTAATCATTTTAGTAGAAATGACTTGGAATTTACATATGTTCAAGCCAAAATGAACACGCAGTAAATCTACATACTCTAGAGTTTCACCTAAGGGAAATTTATGGTGGGGAGGATTATTTAATTAGAAATATATTGTAAAAAGTATTTTTTAAACATTTACGATTTTGGACCCACTCGTGGGTTGTGAAACCAGCTTCGTGGGAGGTGAAATCAATTTAGTGGGTCACAAATAGCATTTGAAAAAATGAAATAGAATGGAGAATAAAAGAGTGCATCACACTTAATGAGGGTAAATAAGGTGTGAATTTTTTTGTTTCATACACACGTATGTACATATCGGACCACAATGTAAAAGTCATTTTTTAAAATATATTTTATTGATTTTTCACAGAGAGGAAGAGAGAGGGATAGAGAGTCAGAAATATTGATGAGAGAGAATCATCGATCAGCTGCCTCTTGCACACCCCCTACCGGGGATGTGCCCGCAACAGAGGTACATGCCCTTGACCGGAATCGAACCCGGGACCTTTCAGTCCGCAGGCCGACGCTCTATCCACTGAGCCAAACCGGTCTCAGCTAAAAGTCATTTTTTAATAGTGAATTGTAAAAGACTCTGAAAGTCACTGCTATAGGGGAAGTGTGCTGTGAGTATTAGTTTTCAGGTGGATAGTAGCAATTTTAAAGTCTAATGTTATGGCTATAGTTTGGGCCAAGCTACATAACCTGTGGTGCTTTAATTTTTCTTATTTATAAAATGAGGATAGTATCTCCCTATGTATAAGTCTAGATTTTTCTGGTTGCAAGTGAGAGAAACTCAGCTCGAAATATCTTAAGTTAAAAAAGAAAGAAAAGAAAAAGAAAGGCTTTCTTAGAAGGACTCTAGTCAACTCAGTCTGAAGCAAGAGCTTGAGGAAGAAATGGGCAGCTTTGGAGCCTGGGACAAGACCAGGGGGCTCAGTTCTGCTGGGATTCAATCTTTCTCTCTTCCCTCCACCCCCTCAACTTGCCTTTGCTCTATTTCTTTCCGATAGCAGACAGCTGTCTTCACATAGCAAATATCATGATTACCATTAACTTTGGATTTATATTCTATAGCTCTGACACCTAAGAAATGAGAGGTCTTCATTGTTCATACCAGTTAGATAATTTCATGGAAAGACTCTGATTGGTTTATCTCTGGTCTAGTCCCATCCCTGAACAATCTCTTGAGGTGGGAAGGTATAAGGGCTTAGAATTGGCAAGGCTAGGTTTTGTGTATAACTGTGTGGTGGTGGTGGTGGTGGTGGTGGTGGTGGTGTGTGTGTGTGTGCACGCACACGCATATGGATGTGTGCATGTGGGCATGCTTTTAGAAAAAGTTGAGAAAAGGTCTGATAGGAAGACAATGAAAACTACTACATCTTTTATATGCCACAGGCATGTTCTGAGAATTAATAAAATATAGTTCATGAGAGGTTCTGAACTTGTAATTTGCCTTGAGGAATCACTTAAATGTCTTCACAGTAAACTAGCATTTGTGGAACAAATTCTTGGGCTCATAAAAGAGCGAGATGTGATTAATTCTACAGGAGGTACCTTATGGACTACCCCACTCTCTCCTTGATGTGCAGAATGCCTTCCCAAGGTCCTCTGTGCATTAATCCTAACTCAGCTGGGTCTGGGCAGAGTTTTGTGATTTATTAAGCACACTGGTTAGAGCAACTCGACGCAGGAAAGACCCAGAAACCACTCTGGGACCCTGAAGTCCCTCAAAAGATCATGAGATCTAAAGTTTGCTCTTGCTAAGATTTCAAATGCTTCAGGTTTATAATAAGCTTCGTACTTAGGAAATGATGGTATCTGGTAATGATGAGGAAAAATATTTGCTAATGAAAATCTAAATGCGGGATGATGAAGCTAAACATCATTAGCGTTGGTTAGTTTCCCTTCATGATTGGCTGAGGGATATCTTATCCACAGGAAAAGTTTCTAGATGCCAGCCACTCTTTTCTTGGATTTATCACCTCACTCTCAATAAATCATTTAAATACTTTATGCTGCTTCAGAGAATGTCCTGGCTACCCAAATATTTTCTTGTCAATCTTCTGTAATCAGTTCTGTCACACTGGGCCCTCCTGGGAATGAAACAGGTTTACTTTAAAATTTTATGAGATCAACTCTTCTATATCCAATGGCCGGTCATAGAATGGGATTATTAATACAGAATAAGTAACAGGCAACTGAGTTAGGGGACTGTAATTCCATTGAGAGGCTCTAGATTTTTAAATTAATTTAAAGCTTATGAAAGCTATAAGACTGACAGCCCAGGAGGATGAAGTGGGCTTTTTTCCCCTCTGACGAGCAGGTACAGCTATATCAGTGACTGTGATAGAACTTCTGGCAAGGTTTGTCAAGGTAGTTTCTTTACCCATGGTCCCTGTGAGGACAGATAGGCTTATCTTGTTCTGATCTCTTTTTTTCTTTTCACAATTAGGATGGTAGCACTTTGTGGGCCAAAGAAAACCAAGATAGATAACCAGTTCTGTGTCCTACTTATAATGTGATTTAAGAAAGGCTGCCAAATAGAATACAAGATGCCCCGTTTGAATTTCAGGTATAATTTTAGATTTTTTAGTTATGTCCCGAATATTATTCAGGGCACATTCATGTTAAAGAACAACTTTATTTGTTGTTAATTTCATATTTAATCAGGGATCCTATGTTTTGCTTTGCTTAATTTGACAACTCTAGATTTAGATGATATCATTTATTCATTTAAAAAATGTTTATTGGCTGCCTACTCTATGCAGTTCTGAGAAGAGAAGAATCTGTGCTCATAAAGGTCACATGAGAGAGACAGTAAAGAACATAAAGATTGCGTCAAATGATGATTTGTGCTATGGAAAATAAAACAGCAGGGAAGAGTGGGGATTGGTTGTGGGAGCTGGGATTTTTAAGAAGGTCCAACAGGAATGGCTTCACAGAGCAAGTATTTGAACAAAGACCAGAAGTAAGGAAGGGAGCCAGCCATAGGCGTGTGTAGCTGGAAGGAGTTCATCCCGGGCAGAGACCAACCAGCAAGTGTGACATTTCTGAGGCAGGAAGTGCCTGGCATGTTGGAGGAACATCGGGAAAGCCAGTGTGGCTGGAGAGGAATGAGCTGGGGGAGAGGAGAAAGGTAATGCATATTTAAAATGCCTGGCAAGAGCCTAGTGCTCTTTATTCCTGCTGGGGGGCTACATGGACCCTAATGAGTGCTAGTTGTTGACCTGAGAGCCTTCTGGATGGTTTTAAGTCTTCCAAAGCTAGTCTTGGGGCCCCACTTTCCTCATTCACAAAGTAGAAATGAATATAAGAGCCTGGTCTCCCTTAAAAGTTGTTGAAAGGGGTGGTGGGGGGTTCCCAGGTTGGGAATGGCTTGGGGAAAAAGGAGACACATGTAAAACTTTAGATAAAGAAACAAAGGTTGTTGAAAGGGTCAACAGAGGTAAGACATAGGAGAGGTTTTGTAAAGCATTAAACTGTCACACACATGTAGCATTATTATTCAGAGCCGCACAAAGCTCATTAGGTCTTTCTACTTTCCTCCTCTACAGGGAGGAGGCATAATTTGGTAATTTCTGTAATTGAATATGCTTTCCTGCCTTTAGCTGGTTAGCTCCAAGATCTCAGTTGATGAGGCTAAGGCATTTGGGTTTTGGTTGCGGTGATGGCCAATTAGCCTCACTCTGTTCCACACTACAAGGTACAGAGGAGGTCTGCTTTCCAGGAAGGGCAGCTCCAATGATGTTAGCCCATATGTTATTTAGGAGTCTGGCTGTGAGCTTGAGAGGCAAGACTAAGAAAATAAAGGCAAGGCTTGGGGTAAGCAGGTGAAGGGCATTGGGTAAGGCCTCAGGAAGTGGTGGGCTTGGTGGAATCCAAGGTGAGGATGGAGATTAGAGCCAGGATCATGACAAAAGTGTGTGGTCAAGTCTTGAATGAATAGTTTGGTACTGAAGATAGTTTGTGACAAGGAGCTCAGGAGCTAAGGTAAGGAGAGTGGGGAATGGGGTGGGAGGCCAGATGCCTGAATCCCAGATGCAGGGCACAAGTTGCTAAAGAAAAATGGGATGGAATAATCAGTTGTTGTTTTTTTTCTAAGTATGGTTGGAAATCACCTCCATCAGACTAACTTGGGGAATTAAAAAATCATTTGGAGAGTTAACAAGCAGATTGCTAGGCCCCTCTGACTCAGAGACAGTGGGTTAAGGCTTGAGAATCTTAAATAACAATGATTTTGGTTGTTCTGATGTAGATGTAGAGAATATTCAGTCTAATTTGAGACCTGTAGGTGGAGGTAAGTGTGTTCACCTATTTTGGTGAGGCATGAGAGAGGGGTTTCTTTTAACACTAAATTAAATTATGTTCTTGTTGAATTTTGTGTTTTTATACCAATTACCTTCTTATGTCTCTGCATAGTTCCTTAACTTTTTTCAGAAGTATTAATCTTGATTTATCTAACTAGATTAAAGTTATCTGATGATCAGGGACCATGTCTTTCACATCTTTGTGTCCTGAGTAGTACCAAAATTAGTGCTGGACTTGTGGAATTTTGATAACTATGAACCGGCCACAGTTTGATTCCCAGTCAGGACACATTTTGGGCTCAATCCCCAGTAGGGAGTATGCAAGAGGCAGCTGATAATGATGTTTCTATCATTCTCTCCCTCTTCCTTCCTCTCTAATCAATGAAAATATATTTTAAAAAGGAATTACAAAGACTCCCAGTCAAAATGACAATGTACTTGCATCCTCCCACAACCACATTGCAATGATAGCTTAACTACGGAACAGCCATCATTTAGAACTGCCTGTAATTACTGAATGGAAGTCCTACAACTAGGGATTTAAAGAAGAAGCTACATAGAGACTGGTAGGAGGAACAGAGACACAGAGCAGACTGGTCCCATATCTTCACGTGAAAAATGAAAACTGGGAGGCTCCCCATCCTGAGGAGTGAAGGGTCCCAGACCCACACTTGGCCCCCCCCAGGCCTAGGATTCCAGTGCCAGGAGAAGTCCCATAACTTCTGGTTATAAAAACCATCAGGGACTGTAGATGAGAGAGACAGAGCTGTTTGGAGTTAGGCAGTTCCTCTTAAAGGGACCTGGCATGGAGTTACTTGGACTCATTCTCTTTGAGCTCTAGCACTGGGGCAATAGCTCAAAAGGCACCAGGAACATATGGGGAGGAACTGAATTGTCTGGCTTCAGGGTGAGAGCTAGGGGAGAGAGGGTAGCTTTCTACCAGTCAGAAGTGCTATCAGAGGCCATTGTTCCTTCTCGGAAACTCATAGAGCTGGCAGGCAGGCACAATATCCATTTGTCAATCAACCTGGCTCACACTATTCATCCTGCTGAGTGATATAGACTGGAACTGTAAGCCAGAGAGTTAAGTTTCCCTTCCTCTTTTATTCCAATCTGTAAAATGGTAGGCCATCTGGCAAGGGAATATGGAAATTTTTTTGTATTCTTTAAGCCCCAATTTTTTTTGTACACTATAGAGAAGGATGGAAGGATGGACTCACTGCTGAGAGAAAATAGATAAACAACTAGCACAGCCAGCTAGTAAATGATAAAACTAGAACTGGAACCCAGATAGTCTTGCTTTGGAGCCCATGCTCCACTTTGCTAAAGAGGCTAACTCACTCTTCTTCCCCATGGACAATACTTAACCTGGTCTTTTTTAGAATGAGAGAGAGAGAGAGAGAGAGAGAGAGAGAGAGAGAGAGAGAGAGAGAGAGAGAGAGAGAGAGAGAGAGAGAGAGACACACTAGTATCTTGGGCCTGAATTGGGTGTCTGCTGAGCCACTGGGCTTACTGATCTGCCCCAGTGTTATCTGAGGGGGGAAAAAGAATAGGAGAGAGATGGTAAGACAGTTCTGGCAAGAGGAGGGGGCAATGACTTGCCTCCTTGAGTTCCTAATTCATCAGTGATAGTGAAGATGGACTATCGTGCCTATAGGTTAGAAATTTGGAGGATGGATGAGATTAAGGACTGCTGGATTTTTGGAGACCACTACAGTGTGAGGCAAAGAGACCATGCATTAGAGAGCACCCACTGGGAGTCAGTTGCATTGTTTTTAAGGACCTGTGAAAGCAGAGGGAATGGTAAGGATGAATTCCTCCTTAGTAGGTCCAGTGAAGACCTCTGCCTCTCTGAGGATATATGGACCATGATATAGATATGGGTATTTAATCCAGGAACAGGCCCAGTATGAGATGTTCACGTAAGGGAACAGTGCTTTTGGTCAACAAAGAACAACTCAGCCAATTTGCTAGAGAAGTCTCGTTAGGAAATAATCTCTTTCTCTTTTTTCTTCCTGTGGGGGCACAAGAATAAGCATAGGGAAGGAAGAGGTATGGGAGAGTGAAGATACTATTCCTTGCAGACCACCAGAGCCACAGTCCTACTGCTGAGGGGCCAAGGGGAACTCTGAATTGAAGACATGTTCTTAAATAAAGATTACCTCTTAGTAACCCAAATGAGATTGTTTTATAACTGAAAGTGACTGAAACAGCTATGGAATCAGGCTGGGGTATCATAAAGAATGTCCACTCATCTACAGAAATATTGGGTGGTTTGGCAGAACACAGTTGGTAGTAGTTACTAGAAAAATAAAATAGCTTCAGGTTTATGCCTCGATAGTTCAAACTCTTCAGTCCAACCAGCTAGAGTTTATAATCCTTATAAAACCAGCATCCCATATGGTTCAGTGTGGAAGCCACATCTTGTTCAGGAATCATATTTTCAAAGCCAAAAGTAATTAAAAAGGAATTCTCTTCTCTATTTGAATTTTGGAAATCTGTAATAGGATCTAAACATAAGTATACAGCAACTCTTTTATCTTCACTCAACTCTCTCACACTTTGGAATTATTTCAGTGCCTCTCTCTTCAAATCACTTAAAAATTCCTCTTTCTAACAGGCATCAAAACTTCTATATCTCCCCCTCCACGCTCCCGCCATTTCCTCTCCCTCAGAACTTTGTTATATAAATTGTCTTTAGCCAATTGTGTTTTCTTCTTGTTTCTCTTATGTTTCTTCCATTTTCTCAATTCTGCCTCAGAAAAGCCCAAAGAACCAGCTGAGGGGAAGATGGGCGCCATACAGGGTGCTGCTGAGATGCTGGAGTATGGCATGGGGCGGGGGACACGGAAAGCAGAATTCTGTCTAGCAAGCAGGTGTTGGTGTTGACCTGGGGGGGGGCGGGGTCAGGGACAGCCACAAATCTTCAAACATTACTAATTTTTATCATAATCATGAAAAAAAAATCGAACATTTTCTGGTGCATACAGCTCATTAAATTTTTTTTTCTTCATATTGTATCTCATCTGATTTTCTGAGGCCTGAACTAAGGATTATGCCCATTTTATAAGTGAGGTAGGCTAAGTGACCTGAATCAATTAGAAGTACAGAACCTCAGGATTTGAACCTAGGACTCCTGACTTTGTCCAGTGCTTTTCACCTGCCACTTTTTTTCCCAATAGGCACTCTATTCTTTCCATCTGCTGTTCTCTCAAAGGATAATTCCTCTCCCCACCCCTCCCCCTTCAAACATTACTAATTTTTATCATAATCATGAAAAAAAAATCGAACATTTTCTGGTGCATACAGCTCATTAAAGAAATCTCATTCTTATCTCTCTTGCCTACTCCTTTGAACCTACTGGTAATTTCCTTCCTGGTTTGAAACCACATAACTTTTAGTGACCAAGCAATAGCAAAGACTAAGAAGTTTCAGGTTTTTATAAAAGAATGACAGAACCAGAAGACTTTTAAAGAGACTTTATCAAACCTTTAGAATGGCATGTACATTTGGCCTGCATGCTAACCTCATGACTCAGACACACTGTGTGGTAGGAAGTAAGGAGACAGACTGTTTTAACAAACATCCACGTACTGGGGAGCACTGTCATTGTCAAGAATGATGTGCCCACTTCTTTTGGATTATTTCTCAGAGCTGGTTCATAAGCCTCAGAAGACAACCCATCTCATTTTTTTTTTTTTTTTTACTTATCCTCTTTTTGACACAAAACAAGGTTACTTGGCGATAAGGTCACTAGTCTTTTGTCTGCCTCCAAGAATGAAACAACTCCCAGAAGTTAAATTTTTGATACCAAAGATGATGTCTGTCTGTCCATCATTTTTATTTCTATTAAAATACCCAAGAAACTCAGGGTGATTAGATGTGCAGATTCGGGAACATGACTTGGTAGTCATCTAAGTTTAGCATTACTAATCCTGGCCCAAGCTGACTGATGGTCTGTAGCCTGGGTCAAGTGATTGGTTAGGTGGGGAGGGAGGCTTGGGGAGGGCTGCTGTAACCTCCCAGGGGCTTCAGCGTGTGAGGTGAAGCAGCTCCAGTATGGGAAGGGTTGTCCTGGAGACTGTGATGATTGGCAACCTGGGAGTGAAGAATTCTGAGGATGGGTGCACAGATCCCCACCCAGGGGAACTGAAGGGACCTGGGCCAACACTGGCATGATCAGGTTGGTTATACATTTGATCACACGGGGCATTAAGAGAGGTGACCTATAAGTTTGACCATTTTCACTGAAAAGACATTACCTGGCATTGCTTAGCACTGATTGGGTAATGGCCATTTAATGGGCAGGTAAAGATTCTTAAATAAATTATTTAAACTATTTGGATTGTTCAAATTATTTTCTTTCCGAGTACCACTTTCCTTTGACTATTCTGAACCCTCATAAAAAGGCAGAAGAAAATTCCACTTATAGAACTTAATGAGTGTATGCCTTTGTGGGCCCTCCCTTTCCTCAGCTTGTTGGATTAATTTGGTTGGGGGGTTTATTTGTGGTTTTGACAAGCTGTGCTTGTTCCACTCTTTGTCATAAAACCAAGTGGAGGTGCTTTGTGTGAGCCTGTTCTCTTCAGATAAGGACATGGTAAGAGGGTTGGGGAGGTGGAGAAGAGGGGAGTTTTCTGATGGGACTCCCATGCTCTCTGCAAGCTGCAGAGGCTCTGGTGTGGCCCCACAGAAGGAAGACCTAGACATCAGGGAAATCCTCAAGAGAACTAAAACCCCTCATTAATTTTTTTCCAGTTTAAGTACAAATCAAATATATTATTTGTGAGACCTGCTTAAAACTCATCCCAATTTTATATCATGGCAGATATGTAAGTGTGCATCAATCTATAATAATAAAAGCGTAATATGCTAATTAGGCCAGACAGCGGAACGACCTTCCAGACATACTTCTGGACAATCTGGACGAAGCAGGGCCTTTGAGGGCTGAGCCCCTTGCATGAATTTTGTGCAACGGGCCTCTAGGAATACATAATTGCACTTAAGGCATAGTGGGTGGATTAGTTTCCTGTGGCTGCTGTAACAAATGACCACAAACTTGGTGGATTAAAAAGAAAAGAAATCTTGCACCATTGTGGGGGGCAGAAGTCTGAAATCCAGGTGTTGGCAGGCCCGTACTCCATTCGGAGGCTGTAGGGGACAATCCTTCATTGCCTCTTCCAGCCTCTGATAACTGCAGCTGTCCCTTGGCCTGTGACTGAATCACTCTGATCTCGGCTTCCATCTTCTCATGGCCTTGTCCTCTTCACTGGGTCTCCATTTGTCTCTTCATTTTTTTTTTAATGTTTTTTCTTTTTCAGAGAGAGGGAGGGAGAGAGATAGGAACATTAATGATGAGAGAGAATCATTGATTGGCAGCCTCCTGCATACCTCCTACTGGGGATAGAGCCCCAGAGAATAGAACTGTGTCCACCTAGTTCCTGGGTCAATGCTCAACCAGTGAGCAACACTGGCCAGGCCACTGTGTGTCTTTTAAAAGAACACTTGTCACTGGATTTAGGGCCCACCTGGATAATCCAGGATGATCTTTTCTCAAGATCTTAAACTTCATCACATCTGCAGAGATCCTCTTTACAAATACGGTCACATTCATAGGTTTTACTGGTTAGGATGTGGATACATCATTTTGGAGTCATCATTCAACCCACTACTGTGGGTTCGCTGATCTTCTTATGTACCTTAAAATGTCTGACCTTTGGCATCTAAAATATGTTGTGATCATGAGCTAACCCTTACTGAGCCCTTTCTCTGTGCCTACATGGTACAAAATCTTTGAGCTTATTCTTTTATGATAATTCTCATAATTCTGTGAGGTAGATTGTTATTTCTATTGCACAGAAGAGAAAGCTCATGTTTGGAGAGGTAAATGGTTTGTCCAGGGTCACAGAGCTAGTGTGATGGTGAGGGATGGCTCTAAGATTATGTCCAAGTCCATCTGCTTTGAGGTTGGGCTCTTAGCCATTATGCTGTGGAAGAAATTTTAAAAAAGCATACATTCAGTGTCTTAAAAGCTTCAATTCAAAAACAAATATCCTTTCTTTTTAAGCTCTTAAAAATTGTTGAACAACTTATGTTAACACACATGCATTTTCTAATTATCAGACGAGATCGGGCGCGTTCAGGGTGGTATGGCCGTAGACGCATTTTCTAATTATCAGCATACTTATAGCACAAAACCAAGGCATTATAGCACAACTCAGTAAATGAGTTTAATTGAAAATAAAACAAATAGTATGCCTCTAGGAAATAACCGGTGGTAGGGTCTTCTTTCTAAAATAATTCTAAAATTTGGGAAATGTCAAAAGGCTAAGTTTTGCCAAGTATAACTGACTTTTCAAATTTCCCTCAACGTAGTAACACTTTGAGAGTGTGTGTTACAGTAAGACAGAACACAACACACTTTCCATTGAGCATTTCCTTGAAATCCTCATAGTGATCTGTTGGCTTTTTTTGACTTAAAAGAAGATCTGGGGATACTGAATTGATGTTGGCATGTGAATTTCCTACAGGCAAGAAGGAAAATGCCCTCTTCAGCCTGTTAACAGTGGAAATGACAGTTGATTGTGACTCTGGAGAACAGTTGCCAATCTAATTGGAGTCACACTAGCTGGCGTGACTCTCAGAAAGTTACTTCATCCCTCTGAGCCTCAGTTATCTTAATTTAAAGTGGGCAGAATCAGACCATTCCTTTGGTCTTTGATGGTTTGATAAAAGCTCTGAACCCTATTCTCAGAAAAATGCCCATATGCAACTTTATAGGTATATAATGTAAGATTAGCATGCTTCTTGTAGCCCATTCATGAATCTCCTAGTTGTTTGTGGACCCCACATTACAAACTCTGGACCACAGCATCTCTATGTCCCATCTCGCTTTCATATGCTAGGATTCTTTTAACACTCACATTACCCTGGTCTATTAGAGAACTACATGCGACTTCATAAAACAAAAATCCTTCACCAAACAGAGAATGTGGGGAAGGCCATGTGCGAGATATCAGAGAGGTGGATATTAGTCTCTAGAGAAAAAATGTATAGATTTTGAATGTGCTCTTGGAAGAGGAAGACCCTGTGAAAGACTTCAATAGCCTGGCACATATTGAAGGGTTTTGACTTTTGCAAGATTTTGACTTTCGAGTTTTCATAAAATCACATTTTCCATCTGATGCCAGGGAGGCAGTGGTGCTTTTGTCACAGCCAGAACCCCAGTGAAAAGGCTGCCGGCGGTTCCAAGGAGTCAGAGAAAGTTCATATGGCAGAGGGATCGTGCCCTGCGCGCAAAGAAGCTGTGCCGTTCTTCCGGGCTGGGTCTGTGTGTGGGCGGCGCCCTGAGGATGCTCAGTGGACACTGGGGAGATGCACAGAAGATACGATTTCCACCACACACACACACAGCCCAATCGGGAGAGTGTATATATTAAGAGACGAGCACTTTTTATTTTCTCAGAGCAGAAAAAAACGGAAAGGCCTATTGCTTTGCCGTTTGCATTTCTCCGCATCTAAGTTGTCACAGAATGATTTAGTTTTGTGGCCTTTTGCTTAAAAAGGCTCAGTTGTTGATGCGATGACACCCATAGAATGCCTGTACTTCGAGAATGAGACTTGGGCACTGTTTATCCCGTCACCTGTTGGAAATAACTGACCAGCAGTGGAGGTCAGGCCAGCAGAGCTGGGCTTGTGGACTGGCCTTTCCTTGGGGCCCCATGAGGGTTATGGTCCCTTTTGTCGGCCTTGGTGTCAGTGTGTGTGTGTGTGTGTGTGTGAGAGTGAACACAGGTGTGCATGAGATTCAGGATAAGACCAGGGAGAACCAAATGGCATTGGGTCCCGTGGCTAGAAAGAGGAGGACTGAGTGTCAGGCTCTGCCTCCCGATATTTAAGCCGAACCTTCCTGTGTTGCTCAGAGCAGCGCTGTTCAGTGGGACTTTTTGCGGTGATGGAAACGCTCTTCACCTGCATTGTCCACAATGATGACCACTGGCCACCATGTCGCTAAAATGATGCAGCGCTGAAAGTGTTAAATTAACTAAAATAGAAATTTAGCCCTCTCTGGTTTGACTCAGTGTATGGAGCGATAGCCTCAGGACTGAGGGGCCCCGGGGTTCGATTCTGGTCAAGGGCACATGACCAGTTGGAGGCTCAATCCGTAGTAGAGAGAGTGCAGGAGGCAGCCGATCGATGAGTCTCTCTTATCATTGATAGTTTCTATCTCTCTTCCCCTCTGAAATCAATAAAAAATATATTTAAAAAAATAGAAATTTACATAGTCACCTATGACTGAATGGCTACTGTCCTGGACAGCACAACTCTGGAAGGTCCCTTCTGGTTTCCCTTTTAGGGAGTATTCACCAGGATCAGACAATGTGTCTTCAATCACTGCCATCCTTTGGATGGGCAAACTTAATGATCGGCTTAGAATATTTTAGAGGAGCCTTATTAGCTTGTCTGTATAAATAAAGATGTGCTCTGTTCCCGCCCGCTCACTAGCGTGGTTTCTTGGTAACATTTGCACCCATCTAAGCATACGTGTGCCGCACACATATCAAAGCAGGCTCCTCACGGGTGGCCCTGTGTCTTCCATGTCCCTGTAATTTCTGCCTAGGTGCTGCTTTGCCAAAGCCTCCTTTTTTTTCTACCCTTAGAGGTTTTTTGTTGTTGTTCTTATTCCATTTACTCCAAAATATCATTACCATTGCAAACAAGGCAAATGTGTTTATCAGAAACTGCAAACTCCTTGAGGGCCTCATAGGATTAATCACGGTTATAAAGTTTTATTAAACACAATTTTTGTTTAATGACAAGCTCCACCAGTCCTTCCCATTCCAAACCAATCCTGTCCTGGGGGCGAATGGCGCTTAGCAGATTGTTTTCAACAGACTCTTCAAGACAATCCCTATTACTTTGTCATGCACAGAGATATTTTTCTTCCTGGATAATTTGAACTTCCTTAAAAATCACATCTGTTTCATACTTTATTTATTTGTAATTTAAATCCTTAAATGGAATCTTTCATTACTAACATCTGGGCTTGAAATGCAGCCCACTTGGAAAAAAAATACAAATTTTATTTTATCTGTAGTTACCCCCCTTCACTCGGTAGCACTGGTACAAAACAGTCTCTGGCCAGAGGCAAAACAGCCGGGTCTCTCAAAGCTGTGATGCTGTACCACGTGTAATGTGGCTCACTTGATTGTCCCTGAAGTGACTGGCAATTTGCCCAGAATTAGACTGAATGCACGTAATAAGCTGTAGAATTTCCACAATATTGACAATTAGATATCTCTATACAGCAGCAGCTGTGTATTGTTCTCATGGTATGGTCCCCTCAAAGCACCTCCTAAAAAGAAAAAAAAAGAAAAAAACCTGGCAGAAGGTTGCAGGCAGCAGAAAGGTAATACACATTGTATGAAATATCTCAAATTTAGATTAATCGGGATGTTTCTATTAGGACGGTTTTCTGCAATGGAAATCGTGGCTGAAACAGAATGCTTTGGAGCAGGGGGTTTATAACACCACATCTGTATCGGGTAATTGCTATATTTTTAGCCTGTTTTCCGAGGAAGATACCTTTTCTCATTTCCATTCATTGTGAAAGGCAGAGAATTGTACCAAGGCTACTGCGTGGAGCATTTCGAGTCTTTTAGAGCGAGCAGTTCTGACCCCATGGACATGTTGAAATGCTCTTCCCTCTTCTGCAGTGGCTTCGGTCATTTTAAAAGAATGGTCCCGCTGCCCCCAAATGGAAATGAGCCCCAAGAAATCATCTTGTTTGTGGACAGTGTTGATGAAAAAAAGCTCGGCTTCTCACTTGCCATTCTTGCGCTCTTACGACGCCCGGAGCCCTTCGGAGAAGCATGCAAACAGTTCTTCACGTGTCACCATTTTTTAAAACAATATTTCTCCGCCAGCCCATTTGTTCCAGGAGTACAGAAAAGGAAGGAGAACATGAAGGAACAGAACTGATCGTTTCTCACTATTTAGGAGCTACTGGCCACAGTCCTAGGATCTGAATGTGATTTTAAACCGCAGGTTTGAAGTTTGCGTTGTGAATGGCTGATCTTTGATATTTTGCCTGGTGGATCTGGAGCAGGCTGTTGTTGTTGGGAGCCAGACTCAGCAAACTTTGGATTTTGTGGTCGCCTTGCAACAGAAATGAACGTTTTAATAGAAAGCGGCTTTTTTTTTTTTTTTTTTTTTTTTTTTTTTTTTAACAGAAATGCCATAAAACTTCAGGAAAAATAAGATGTCATGTTTCTATTGCATATCTTAATTGATCAAGTGAATGACCATCCAAGTATAGCTAAATTGCTGATAGTCTTCTGAGTGATAAATTCAGGAGCCAGACATGGCTGGGTTATTTAAAGGTTAGCAGTAGTGTTTGGGTAGCTGGGTAGCGTAGGATTCTTTCTACCTCAAATTATATGCATCCTTCTTTTAGAAAATGCCACATTATTAACATACATTTATATTCGATTATGGTCCAATGCATACATTTATTTTCACATTAATGCTAATCAGTGGAGAAAAGAGAAACCAATTTCTTATTAGCAAAGAGAACTTATTTTGAAACTTGTAATTTCTCTCTTACAATCTCTCCTTTTCTCTCTCTCCCTCCCTCCCCCTCCTCAAACCTCCCACTGCCTTCCTCTTTTCTGGGTTCGGGCTTTAATAGGGGCTCATTAATGATTGCCTTCTGCGTTTAAAAGGCATCAGGGGATAGATGGGAGCCCCCTTCCAGGAACCAGGACCTCTGAATTGTCTAGTTTGGGCTCTGCTCCTAACAAGCTGGGTGACTTTAGCCTAGTCATTACTGCCTCAGTTTCCCCAGACATGAATACAGTAAAACATCAGCAGAAGTTGATGATCTGATGACTCCATCATGACTGTCAAGGTCAAGGTGCCATGGATCCTGGCGTTGGTGATGGAGGTTTCTTTCATAGGGCACGAGAAAGGTGCTTTCTCATCATCAACTTTCTCCCCATGCCCCCCCCCCTCCCCCCCATTCTCACGCCGGACTGCCACCACCGAATCAGCTCCTAATGAGGTCAGACTGTGTATTCCCGCGAACCGAAGGCAAGGCTGAGACGGCATGAAACGGTATCGCTTGGGTGTATCTGTTGCCAGCAGCATCCCACCGATTCCCTTTGGTGCCTGGTGTACTCTCATAAAGGAGGTTAAAGAGCCAGTACATTAATTGATTCCAGTCCTCGGTCCCCTTTATAACCTGTGTTATCAGCACAAGTACAAGTGTGGCGTAGCAAGGAATGTCATTATGAGCAGATTTCCTGAGAGAGGAATTAGCGGGCTCTGGTGGGGCATCCCTGCTGCAATGAACACACGTCCGTGTTTATGAATACAGTTATAGATACACTCTTCACAATCCTGCTCCGGGGGGAGGGGGGAGACCTTCGCTTCACTGCATATCTCATGCCTAACGGGGCATATTCTCCAACTGGTTCTTGAGGGGTTAATTTGCAGTTTACTATTGAATACCATAAAATGAGCTGTAAATAATGTAATGATATGTATTGTTAAGCTACCTATACTCTACCAGGTGCTCGTACACCCACTCCTCACTTAGACGTAATCTGGGGCAGTCAACAAACACAGATGTATTTTAACAAAGAGAGAGAGAGAGAGATAAAGACAGAACAAGAACAAAAAATTAAAACCTATGTAGGGTAATTTAACCAAGATAGAGATCCAGGTAAAACTTGGCCTTTTTTTTTTTTTTTTTTTTTTCTTTTCTTTCCTTTCTTTCTTAGAGTAGCCTCCCTTTCCTGGGTGAAATACAACAGCATTTTGGCTCAGTTTTGGAACACACATGAGCCAAACACGTGGGAAACACCTTGACAGGCCTTTTGTGTAACTACAAGGAAACTGATAATCCTAAATAAATTACACGGGGAAAAAATATGAATCTTTGAATACTAGTAATTATAATGGTTATTTTTCACTTTTGTAGCACCTGCAAATGATGTATATAACACAAAGCTTCAAACAGCTCTAATTAACTTTTTATTTTTTTCCCTTTTACTGGCTTTCACCAGCTTGCATTAATTGGCAATTTATATCTATATACATATATTTTAACAAATATTTCTATTATGTTTGAGTGGCTGGAAAGCACACAATTATTGAATTTATTTTCGAGGAGTTTGTTTTTGATTTTTGTCAGCCGCTCTCTCTAAAGTTCTCCCTGCCTGCGCTGCTCTATCGAGGGGTGGAGGGAAATGAAAATGTCTGGGTTGATCTTGGGGGGGCGGGTGGGGAACCCCAGTTGTTTCTGCGGTGCAGTGTCATGGCTTGTGACTAACAGTGCCAGTCAGAACTCCTAACTGCTCCCTCCGCATGCGAGAGGCTCCGCTTGGAAGACCTCCAGGCTCAGCTTTTCCACAGATTATTCTGGGCTATTCACGGTGTAAGATTAGTCTGACCGCTTGAAGACGAAGCTTTGTTCTGCTTCTGTGCTTAGGGCAAGTCAGACCCAGATGAAGCAAAGCTCCAAGGGGGTCTTAAAACGGACACCAAATCAGAAGCCTCTGCATTGGTAATCCTGATTACTCAGAAATCACCCAAATGCTGTCACTTTGGGTGGGAATGGCATGGGGAGAGGGAGTCTTGAGACTTTCTGGGGACTGGCCTTGTGACCTGGGAAGGAGAGAGTGGGCAGTATTGACCTTAGGAAATGGGCGGAAGGAAGAAGCAGCCCGTGATTGAGTTTTCTCCCCCCCCCCCCGCTTTTTTCCCTTCTGACTTTGTTTTATAGGGACAGGTAGGTGCCTGTGTCATCTGCACAGAAGTGGATGTGGGTGGGAAGCTGTGATGAGTCTCAGAGCTGTCGCTCAGTTACCAGGGAAAAAGAAAGGGGTTGGACTATGGACTTGGGAGGAGGTAAAAAGGTATGTTTACAACTGGAAATTGGAAATAGGAGGACACAATCGTGTGTGTGTGTGTGTGTGTGTGTGTGTGTGTGTATGAGAGAGAGAGAGAGAGAGAGAGAGAGAGAGAGAGAGAGAGAGAGAGAGAGAGAGAGAGAGAGGAGAGATTATTTTATAAATAAATGAACATTGCTTAGCTGCAACCCATGAAGAAGTGGTAGAAGGTCTTGGCCGGTGCCAAGTGCATCTCAGACCAGTGACCCCTCTCTCTGGCCGACCTCGTGGTCCTAGGCCAGAGTGAACGCTGCCTGAAAGCAAGACCGGGTCTCTCCAGATGCAGAGACGAGGTGGCTGTGACAGCCATCTGCAGGACATCAAAGGCTGCTTCCTGATGGCGCTCGGGCTGCCAAAGCTTCTAAAGGGTTTGGCGCCGGACTGGAAATCGGATGCAAACTGTCCATCTGCCGCATGGCACGGCGGCAGCTGATTCTTTCGCTGTCTGCAAGATGGACCCGGCCGAAGCCAACCAGCCCCCGTCCCTGATTGCACAAGGTTTGTCCGACCCGTCTCATTAGCCAGACACACGAGATACAGTATGTGGTCTTGCATTTCGCTCTGTACGTGACACTATAAAGACGGTTGCTGGGGAGGAACTGAGAAACCGAAGGGGACACACTGCTGCTTCTGCGCACAAAGCATATTGGCAATGGTCAGAGCATATTGGGGCATAACGGTAGCCTAAAACCCCCAATATGGATCAGGACAGCTGACCAGATGTCTTGACTGACATTTTTAAACAAGTTTCAGGGTATCCCTGTAGGACATAAATGCTAACTATACATCTGTGTGCCACTTGCCTACCCCACCCCTTCCCAGCGTTTGCTGAGTAACGTGGTACATGAAACTCGGAATGTAGCTAATGGCTCCAGTGACAAAGAAAAGCTCTGACATGCTTCGACTCTGGTGTAATTCTACCCAGGACATGCCACAGCTCAATTTGTTGGGAAGGATTACTTGCTGCCCAGGGAGTGAAGGAAGGCATGACCCCCAAAGTGGGTGTGGGCAGCTCTCTTGCAAGCTGCCCTGCTGAAGGTATAAAGTATGCTGGAATTGAAGGCTGTTTCTGTCACGTCCTCTGCAACACACTTTTATGGGCATGCTGGCAATTGCCACGTGGTCAATTCAGTTTTGATCCTGGCTAATCTGGTTGGGCCTGCTGTCATATGCAGTCATCCATGGTGAGATGGAGAGCGGGCAAGAAGAGAGAGAGATTTAGAATTCTAGGGAAGAGGAGCAACTTTATAATTCAAATTTTCTAAAAGACAGGCTTGTCAGTATGGGAGATTAAACTCCATTTTAAAAGTTTGAAAATCACAAGGAAAAGCTACAGTTTTAATATTTGGGTTCTCAAGTGTTATGGCTAAATTCCATACCCTTTGTGGTAATGACACATTTAACCAGAGATGATTCTTAAGATTTTATATGTTTTAAAAAATTATGTTTTCCATAATTTAAAACAGGTTAGAAGTTTATTCTAACCCCCATTTTGAGCTCTAGGAGGGTGTCCTATGAATTAAATGCAGCATCTCCTTTACTCTAAGAGCAAATTAGGCATATAACTTGCCACAGGATATCGTAGGATTTTGTCTGAGTATCTTACTTAGCTTTCTGACTGCATCTTTTTGATCAGCACAGAATATAATATCGGATCTGCAAATTTACTGGGGCTGAGAGTCAGGAAATGCAGGTTTCATAGCTCTTTTATCAGCAGCATTTAAAATGCCATAATTTTTTCACATCCAACTAAAGTGTGCATGATAATAAACCTAAGTTCCTCTTAGAACATCATGGAGGCATGTTAAGATGAAATGGAAACTTGAGATTATTTTTGTCGAGATTCTCGTATTGATGAAGAAGTTTGGTGAAGGAAAAGATGAAGTGATGTGTTCAAAGAAACACTGTCCATGCCCTGCATGTATTTCTCTCTCTATTTGTACCAGGTCAACTCAACAACTGGACTTGCTCGACTTAGCAGAACAATCGTAACTACATTCCTGGATCTTATTTTCTTTGATTTCAAAACAAAAACAAAAAAGAACAGAACGGACAATGCTTTTATTCATTTCATTTTTAATAATAGATAAGTGATTTCTTGGTAATAACTTTATTGAGGTATAACTCACACACTATACAAATGACCCATTGAAAGCATCTGATCCAATAGTTTTCAAACTATTCACAGAATTGTGCAGCTATCACCGTAATCAATTTTTGAATATTTTCATCACTCTCAGTAGAAATCTGTACCCAAGAAATTAGGGACTTTATAATTAAAAAAAGCTCCACAACCTTGCCTTGATTGGAAGGAGCTATGCAATCAATGAAAAGATTTTTCTTAAGTCAGCTTTTCTCAGCTGCTGTTTGCAAGGCTATGTCCAAGACCTGTTTTCCCAGAGATGGGGAAGCACTGAGATTGTCCACTACAGATGTGAGCTGGCACCCAGTGTGGAGGGCGCAGCAGGAGCTCTGGCGATGATCACCTATGTATAGAAGAGGGAGGCAGACCCACCGCCATGAGGAATTCAGGCCCTGCCCTCTCCTCCAGTGAGAAGGAGTTGCTGACAGGAGCCAGGGGCTCGCAGGCACAGGAGAGAGATTCATGTGTTGGATGGATGCTGAAACCCGCCGTTGCCTTGTTAAGAGTTGTCACAGGCATCTCTGTTCCACAGATAGTTAACCTTAATGCCAGGTGCAGCATGGGTAAAAGTTCCCAACAGACACCGTGCCATTCGACTTGCTATTGTAAATAAAAGTCTTCCTTTGTCCCCTACTTCTTGCCGAAACAACTTTCATGTGGGCTGATGAAAGAAAAGAGCTCCCATACTCACACCTTCTGAAGGAATGAAGGAACCATTGTGTGAGGGTGGAGTCTGAGTTCCAGGGCCCAGTCCTTCATCTTTTTATTAATTTGAGAGGGAGGGGGGGAAACATCGAGGTGAGAAACATCCGTAGGTTGCCTCCTGTATGTATCCTGACTGGGGATGGAAATTGAAATGCAGGTATGTGCCCTGACAGGGAATCAAACCCAAAACCTTTTTGTGTAAGGGACAACACTCCAACCAAGTCACATCAGTAACTCTTTATATCCCTTCTATCCAGCTTGAAACCCACTTTGCTTTTTCATTGTTTTTCAAAGACGGATGTTGTAGAAAACCTTTTCCTTACCAACATGATGTTAATTACATGACAGTTTTGACTCCTTCCTATGTGGCAGGTTCATAAAAGTCATTCTATTTGGAATAGTCACCATATTTATTTATTTAGTCTGTTTGGGTGATCAAAAAAAAAAATCACAAGTGTGCTGAAGTTGTGATTTAATAAATCACAAATTTAAAATTTGGGAATGTGTAAACTGAAGGCCAAATGTTTCAGCATAATTTATGAGGGCTCATTCAAATAGTGTAATTTCTGCTAATAACGTGTAGACAAACCTTCACTTTTAAAAAAAGTAAGTCAGAATGAACAAAAGCTTACTTTTGACTCTCATTTATCTTCTCATTATTCTCACATCCCTGTGACTGGTTTCTCTGTGGAAACAAGACTTCCTTAGATGCTATACAAGTGAAGGCTGAATGTAGCACCAAGCACTGATGGGTCTGTAGCAAGATTCTGTCTTGAGCCCCGACTTTATTTGTGTAGGAGAGCCAGTGGAAGCAACTGTTGATGGGTCTTCCTGGCTCCCACCTCTAGAATATCTGGATGGTAGAAAGATACTAGATTAGTTAGTTACCTTAGAAGAAATGAAGAAAGACTGAGAAGTGACTACCAGGGGCCAGTGGTTTAGGTGTGGATGTTAACTTCCTTCCATGTGCACCTGGGCACTTCTCACAAACATGCCAAGGCGTGGCACTGGTCTGTTTTCTGCTTTTCTTTGGCTCTCCATGATGATAAATAGCTAGGAAGAAAGTAAAGAATCAGGCCAACCATCCAGGTGTTTTGACGGGATGTTCCAGGCATTTCAGCAAACACTTACTGAGTGGTTCTTACAAACATGGCTGACTGCTAAAGGCATCGGGAGACACTAAGGCAAAGAAGATAAATTTTCTATTCCTAAAAAGTTTGTAACAGTCAGGTTTTATGCAGAAGCCAATAGAGCTTAGTTGTGACCTGGGAATTTTTAGTGAATTCAGTGGGCGCATGTGGAGGAAAGTTATGGTTCGACATGAACATAGGCCTATAGGTCACGTCCATGAATCAGATAGGATAGCTTGTTCAGACAGGCTGTTTTTTTTTTGTTTGTTTGTTTGTTTGTTTTAAAGTGTCCATTGCATGGGGGAAGAGGATTATATCGATAACTTCCAACTGGTGCAGACTCCCACATTTCTGGTGCTGGGTCAGAAACAGGACTAGACTTTGCTCTAATGCAGGGCTTTGGATAGGTATCCTAGATTACATTCTGATGAGGAGAGCTGGGTAATTATCCTTCACCAGGGTCTTTTTGAAAGTGTGCATGGAAATTATTGATAATTATACTGGGATAACAGGAGTATATTGGGATGTCCTGAGCAAATGGGTGGTATAGTTACTCTACTTATAGCTGAGACAACCCCAGGATGACTTTCTTAGTACACTTTCTTCGTGAGAGGGATGGGAAAGGGTTGTTAATGTCACCTAGTGTGCTACCTCCAGAAGCAAATATATCAAAGTGAAATGATATGGAAATGCAACTTAAATGGTCATGTCTTCAACAGTTATTTTATCATGTTTGGCTTGGAATATGACCCTTCTTAGCTACCTTTCTAACAACTCAAATGGCCGATTCTGGTTGGAAATAGATGCCCTGTTGTGGATTATGTTTGGCAATGATTTGGATCATCTACTTTCAGATCATCTACAGTTAACCAGATGAGTTGCATCTTCAAAGTTAAATGTAATGAATCATATATTCTGTTTACTACAAAAGAATGCATGGGATAAAATGCTGAAATATTTTTTGTGATAACAAAAATATAGTTAAGGCATTTTCTTTTTAATTTTTCTTTGATTTTAAAAACCAGATTTCAAATATTAACAATATCTTGTCCATTTCCCATGTTTTGCAAATTTTGTGATGAAAGTACTTTAGGAATCAGAGTGATTTCTTTCTTGAACAATTTATTTCTCTTATGAATTATATTGAACCTAGCAAAAAAATGTTACTTGGCATACAGTAGCAACTCAAGAAATATTAAATCAATGAATAAATAAGTAAATTCAGTTAAAACAAAGTGAAAATCAGTTATCTCAATTCCTTTCCAACTTCTTTACAAACTTTCAAAATTCTTTAAAAAAATTATCCCCTAGCAGATATATTAATTTGTGTTTATGAGTCATTTTTAAGTTGCTGACTTTCATTACTTGTGTGTGTGATTGTGTGTGTGTGTGTGTGTGTGTGTGTGTGTGTGTAGTTTACTGTCTGCTAAGCCTAAAGCATAAGATGTTACCAGAGCATAGCATTTAAAATTCAACACTTTTCTATGTTCCTTGTAGGAATTCTACCCGATGCTTATATTTCATAATCTGTGTGTTCTGTGTGGATGAATCCATCTTACTGTCATCTCGTCTTATCATGGGCAGTGGTTATAACTGTATAAATGGCTCTACCTACACCGCCTCACTTAGGATCAGGCAGAATTCAACAGCCAAATGATTATTTTTTAATAATGATGACAATGAGGGAGTGGAATCTTTATTGGGGTAGATTTTATAAATAGAAGTTTGAGGAAAGGGACCCAGAATTTTTTACTGCATTTTCTTTCAAATCATTAAAAGCAGTATAAGATGGTTAGTCGATGAACATTTTTATGTTAACTTGATATTTGCTAGGTACTGTGCCCTAATAAATCCATCTATCTTTTCCCTTGTATTTAAGATTAAAAAAAAACACATGAGAGATACTATGCAAAAATCTCAGTCAAATGAGAAAAAAAATGAATAGACTGTATTTGGAAGGAGTGTGAAGAGTAACTGGCAAATTATGGCTACTGTACACTGTTAAACATTTTATGCTTTAACCCAAACAAAATTAATAGTTCACTTGGGCTTTGGAGAGATTGCTCCTGGACCAGCAATGTAGTTCTGAATGACACAAATGTAAGAAAATTAGAAATTAACTTTAAATGGATTTAGGCTTCTCCCATAAATGAGAGCCGCCCTTATACAAATTACTAAATCTATTCAGAGTAATTTATCAAGCAGTTATATGTTGTTTTGTTGTGTTGAAATTCCAGAAAATTTAATAACACACTTTCTGGAAATTGCATTAGCACAGACCATTAATAAGCTAGACCTATAGAGCTTGCGTAGGAGTACTGTATAACGTTGCCATTAGCTATGTATAGCGAAGTAGAAACTGGTGATCGCTTAAGCATATCTATGGTAATGCCGAAAGACAAGGTTTTCCAACAGCTTTCGGTATCATCTGAAATAAGCACTTTGAAAATTGTTCTATGGTATTGAGCAGTTAAAACACGAGCCAACAGGGGTGAGATAAGTGGTCCCAAATGAAAAGGATATATGGGAGCTAATTGTAGAATTTTTATAGCCAGAAGAGCTATTATTATTTCACTACTTCAGATAACAGAGAGGTCAAGTGACTCGCTCTGAGTCACACAGCTAGCTCGGGGCAGAGCCAGAAAGATACCGTGGGTCTCCAGGCTCTCGGCACAATGCTCTGCTCATCATATCACACAGACTTTGTAAAATGCTGGGTTGACACTGCTCACAAATAAGCAGGGGTCTGGCAGCTGATGGATAAATTTGGCTGGTGCAAACAATTAAGCAGAATAACTGCAGCATTGCAAAAAGTGTGAACATGTATCTTCCCTTTGATTTGGATTTTTGGAAAAGAGGCTTCTAGCCGGTCAGATTCAGATAACTGCAAACTCTTTGCAAAAGGTTGCTGCGCTTTAAGAGAACCTGAAAATACTGATTCAGAAATGTGATTCTTGCTTCAAGTCTATCGTCAGCCTTACAGCGGCGGCGGCAGCAGTATTTGTTGCAGTCCTCTTCCTCGGGTCTCCTGGAAATAATTAGGAAACAACATAAATGACTGAAAGTGCAAGGAAGGAGGCCGTTTGGGCCACAACCCAGGCCGTTTGTATCTTTCTTGGGGAATTTCCAGTTGGTTTAGAGACAAAGCAAACTTGGAAAACAAAGACAGCTAGCTGATCATTAAAAATTAAACCTAGGTGCCTGTGTAAGGACCTCTTCCCTTGGTTCAGGGAAGGCGGTCGGAGTGGAGACTTCCCGCTGTGTTACAAGTTAATGAGGGGTTTTCACCCTATTTGCCCTTTGACCTTGTTGGCCCCTGGGCTGGTGTCCTTTGTGCTGCAGTCCTAGAAAATACAGTCCTCGTTTTTTTCACGTGGCTCAATTGTATTTGCAATTACAATGGTCTTGCAGAGCATTAAGAAGGCTGGGTCATCAGATAACCACAAGCTTAAGGTCTCAACAGCAGCTATTAACAGTTTCGCTGGGAACCCAGGTATCATTTCAATGGCAGGGAGGACCCACAATGCCGCAGCCAGCCATAGCGGCAAGAAATTAAAAAGATAAATAACTTGGTTCGGTGCGTTCTGACAGTGGCAGGTGCGAGAATAGATTCCTTCCTCCCTGCAGCTCCCGCGTCACTTTCTCCC
Organism: Pipistrellus hanaki; assembly: GCF_964339955.1. Classification (NCBI taxonomy): domain Eukaryota; kingdom Metazoa; phylum Chordata; class Mammalia; order Chiroptera; family Vespertilionidae; genus Pipistrellus; species Pipistrellus hanaki. The sequence goes on from NC_140515.1 coordinate 39,808,903, forward strand.
CTTATTCCTTTGTTATTATTGTACACATTTCAGCACCATTATATCTGCCGCATTTCGTGACACTGCAAAAAAAACCCACAAAAAACACGGCTCAGAAAAGCTGAACTTTTAATTGTGGCGAGAAAGAAGTTAGCTTAATTATTCTTGGTGAGTAGAAAAAGAGGGGTTTTGTTTCTCTCCCCGAGTCCTTCATTCCTAATCGCAATTCTACACCCTTTCCCCGGCATTGCTATGTATGAACTTCATGCTGTTAGACAAATAAATTCTTTGGAAAAATGCACATTTTTATTTGGAAATAATGCCATCTCTTTGTTAGATTCGCGGCAATCCTATTTTGCCTCTACTGTTTTTAAGTCGAAAATGAAAAATTATATAGAAGATGTTTGTGCATCATATTGTGCTGGATGGTATGTAGGTCAGCATGCTGCAGCACCGAAGATAAGGGACAGGGAACAAGTGTTCTATGTACTTACAAGCAAATATCAGTCATAATAGAGGAAGACAGATCTACAAGAGCGTTTTGGCTTCGGAAATGTTTCTTGTCATTAGCATTTAAAAAAAGCTATGAGATTCAGGCCTATCAGCACCGATTCACAGCAAACCCTGGCTTGCACAGGTTGTTATCTATTGCTCACAGAGGTACAGCTGGTTAGCAAATGGATTTGCAGATTTTTTTTATTTTTTTTGCAGGGATGAGTAAAAAGGCAAAGAATCAGGTACTTACAACCCATTCAGAATGTAACAATTTTGTTTGTGTTATAAACCAAACCTTCTGTTTTTGCAAACTGCATTATTTTTAGAAACAGAACCAAGAAAAAAAAAACACACCCAGCTGATTTAAAAAAAAAAATCTTTATTCATATTCCAATATCCCTAAGGGTTCTAATATCCATGAAGTAATACCAGCAAAGAGAGCAATAAGAACAGCAGACTCCGATGATTCGGTTTACAATGCGGTTTTATTGTGTTAGCAGTCAAGTCAAAAGGCAATATCTAATATTTTTTAATTTTTTATTTCTATACATGTAAAGGAGGAGAAGGTGCTGGGTAAAGATGCATATGTGTGTGGGAGAGAGAGTGAGAGGGAGAGAGAGAATATGCTATTGAGTCCTCCTTTTGGAAGGTAAGGGTAATCATTTTAATATTTATGTGACTTGATATCAGCTATCAGAAAGAACATCATAAAGCAAGCAATACAATAGCTTTTGTCTGAAACTATACCATGTGGTAGCGATAGCTGGTTAAGTTCTTTGGGAGGAGAAATAAAGGCAATTACTGAGAAGAGACAATAGCAAGGTGCTTCTGTCTCCTGGGTCTGGAGATATTTAAATCCTAGGCTTTTATTAAAGAGGTGCTTGGGAAGTTTCCCAAATGAAGACATGGTGCAGGGGACCACATTTCGTCACGTGGGTGCATATAGATATCTGTCAAATATTTTCTGTAAAGAGGCTGAGTTGTGATGGGTGTCAGATTCGGCATGCCAAAAAGCACTGCCCGCGAAATCAAACGCAGGGGATGAATTACCATGAATGATTAGTTGTGCAATCAAGCAATCTGCGAGGCTCCCCATGTCACATTTACTGTTCACTTAGAGAATCCTTACATCTCATCCCCACCTAAGTGCTGTTTGCTTCATTAATAGGAAGGTGACGGGATCCTGTTGAGTGAGTCAGGATAAGCCAAATCCTTTGTCAACATCTAAGACTTAGATCAAAGATTGGAATAAAGCAGGGGTGGGGTGGGGGGGAGATGACGAGAGAGCAAAGAGAAATTGGGAATCGGATTGGATGTTCTGGAAACATTTGATAAATGAAACACTCTGTTGAAGTACACACTGAGTATTTTTCATTACAGCGCTTTATTAGGAAATAGACAATCAGCCACTTCACTATTAAATCAAGTTTTCTTGAGTTCGTTCATTCCTCTGTCTGGCAAGGCAAACGCGTTTAGTCTTCCCTTAAGTCACTTTAGCCTAGCCAACTGCCTTTTTGGGGAAGCATCTGGGAGAGAACTGGTCTTGTTTTCCACACTTTGTATTTAGTACTCTGTCCTGTCTTCTCAGGAGGTCCACGAATAGAACTCCATGGCAGTGTAATTGGTTTCTTTACAATCTATATATGTTTATTTTTATACGTTTAAGAAATTATTCTGAGAAGGGGTCCACAGGCTTTTTCTTAGAAGTCCATGGCCCAAGAAAGGATAAAGAGGTTTGCCAGAGATAAAATACACCATTGGGAAAATACTGAAAACCCAAAATGGGAGAGGTAGTACACATACAAAAGCACACCCTGAGTCCAGTGACAGGTACAAAGTTCTCTCGTCCTTTCTCACTGCGTCTGAAGCTCAGGAATACCTTAAAATACAGAGGACCCAGAAACCTAAGGGGCCACAGGAAGAAAAGTGTATCAAGCAGGGTGTACTTGGACTTCAAGAAGTCAAATCCCTATTATTCACATCTGTGCAGCTTATTTATTTTTCAGAAAGCTTGCCTTTGTCCTCTCTCCCCTGTCTTTTGCTCCCTCCCTTTATTCTTTTCTTCAAACGATTCTGACTTGTTATGTTAAAATTCCCATAAAGGATTGGCTTTAGGAGAACAGAGACTACCTTGTGTTATTCACAGGATCTGGTACAAAATAGGTCAATAAATATTTGTTAAGGAGGAATGAGTGAATGAATGAATGAATCAGTTTGTGTAAAGGGATGCGATACTCTATACCGGAGATTTCCTATCTGGATGGACAAAGAAAAGCTTAAAAGAACCCATATAGCCTGGCTGGCATGGCTCAGTGATTGAGTGTCGATCTGTGAACCAGGAGCATCGACCTATGATTCCTGGTCAGGACACATAACCTGGGTTGCAAGCCCAATCCCCAGTGTGGGGAGTGCAGGAAGCAGCCAATCAATGATTCTCATCATTGATGTTTCTCCCTCTCTTCTTCTCCCTTCCTTTGTGAAATCAATAAAAATATGTATTTAAAAAAAGAGCTAATGTCAATCAATGCTGGAGACGAACTCTTGTAGAAAAAATTCAGACCTGTCAGATAACAGACTCTGAGCTTCAGAGATGAGAACTCTCTAGCAGAGAGCTGAGTTGATGGTGTGGCCAGTGTTTCCCTTTTCATCCCTCCAAAATGGAGTATGCAGGTAAAGGACAGTCCCATGGGCAGGCAGACCACATGACATTGCCTGTGTCATAATGGCTTCTCATGTTGTGTCAGACCTTTGTAGCCACTAATCTCCTCTTTAAAAACATTAAGATTTTTTTTTTTTCATGCAGAAATGTAACATAAAAGAATAGTTAAGTAGTAGAACATTGCGAATATTGTTGAAGTTCCCTTTCACCTGTTCTAAATCCATTTTTTACCCTCCCAAAGGGGGGAAATGTCACTGATTTTTATCATTCCTTTTATTCCATTACAAAGAGGTTTGCCAATGATAGTTGTTTCACTTTGTTTTTGTTTCTTACAAATAGTGTCATATTGTCTGTTTCATGTGATTTGATTTTTTTCACTGAAGTTACCTGAAGTTCATCCATGTTGATAATAGCAATAGGTCACCAATTTTTCAGTGTTGCATAGTATTCTTTTGTTTAAGTAAACTCAGTTTACTTGTGCAGTTGCTTGTCCATAGCACCTTGATTTATTTCTCTTTGGTGCCATAATTCACGGTGCCATGAGCACTCTCACAGTCTCCTGGGACTAAACATAAAGAAATTGAACAAATGCCCTGGCAGTGTAGCTCAGTTGGTTAGTGCATCATCCTGATATGCCAACGCTCTGAGTTCTATCCTCTGTCAGGCATGTGCCAGAAGCAATCAATGCATGTATAAATAAGTGGGACAACAAATTGACGTTTCCCCCACTCTTTTCCTCCCTCCCCCTGAGATTTTCAGGTTTATTTATTGCTCACGCATAGTCTAACCTGTTCTGACAAATATATTTTGTTCAGTTTTTAATTTTTGCTTTTTAGTGACTAATAAAGATTCTTGATGCATTCTGGATGCCAACCCTTTTAGATATCTCCTTCCAATTTGTGGATTATATTTTTATTCTCCTTATAGGATCATTTGTTGAGCAGTTCTTTATTTTAATGGAGCCAAATTTATTAATCTTGTACTTAGGATTTGTGAGTTTTAAATTTGAAAAGAAATCCGACCCAACTATAAGGTCTTTTAGGTAGTTCCCTCCCTCCCCCGCAAAGCTTTAATGTTTTGTTTTTACTTTAAGTTTTCATTTATCTTAGAGTTGATTTCTTTTTAGTCTGAATCAAAAGTAATGATCCCATTTTATTTTGTTTTCCTTTATGGATGTCTATTACTTTCTCTTTACTATGCAATGCCACCTCTCTCAAAAACTGAGTCTCCATACCTATTGCGTCTGATCTGGGCTCTCTAACCATTCATAGGTCTACATATCTACGTCTATGCCTAACCTGTATTAATTACGATGGATTTCACATATGTTTCCTAGTCGGACAATTTTCTTTGCCTGTTTCATGAGTGACTATTTGTGGTCCTTTGCTCTTCCATGCACACTTTTAATTGGAAAATAAAATTTCTCAAAATCTCTGTTTTTGAATTTGATCTGCATTTGATTTTAGAACTGATTTTTTGCATATATTTGGGCAGAGCTGATCTCTTTATTATACTGATATCGCTTATTTGTTGATTATTCTATTTATTTAGGTCTTTTAAATATCTTTTAAAATTTTATAATTTTTCATCTTTACATCTATTATTAAACTTATTTTGGGGAATGTTATTTATTTTTCTTACCCTTGTATATGATCTCTTTTACGTTTTCATTAATGCAGTATCACTTATGCTACTTGTTTCATTTATCTTTTCCTTTATTTCTGAAGTATTTGAAAGAAAAATCACAGACGTTCTGTTATTACACCTACAAATACTTTAGTATTCATGTCAAAATAATAGTTTCTGAAAAACCATAATGACCATGTTATTGTGATACTTAATAAAATTAGTAGTTCTCTTATATTATCTCATACCAAGTCTAGGATGAAATTTCCTTAATTGTTTCTAAGATGGTTAGCTTGTTTGAGGATCCAAACAAAATCTACATGTTACATTTGGTTGTTTATCCTCCCATCTCATCATCTGATAAAATCAATCTGATTGATTTATTGAGATATCCATGTCATTCACCCTGTAGCATAACCTAGGGTTTGGATTTGGTTGCTTGCTTCCTTGTTGTGTCATGCAACTATTCCTCTATGACTCATCTGGAAATTCGATCTAGGGGTGGGAAACCTCTTTTTTCTGCCAAGGGCCATTTGGATATTTATAACATCATTCAAGAGCCATACAAAATTATCAACATAAAAATTAGCCTGCTATATTTGGTCAATCATTTAATTAACTCATCCCTAATGCCTTAGCAGAGCCAGACCAAATAATTTCTTGTAAGGCCCACTAGGCAGATGTCCCCTACTTCTGATCTAGAGGTTCAGTTGGGTTGGATTCAGGTTATATATACACTTTAGGGGGCTGCTATTGCTACTAGACCTGAATAGATAAAGGGAGGGAAGGTTGTGTCCAGGTAAGATCTGGAGTGGTGGAAGGTGGGCCAGCTGAAGGGAGCTGTGGCCCAAGGAAAAGGGGCAGTTGCCAGAAATGCAGCCAGAGCTGGAGAGGGAGGAATGGCATTAATCTCTCTCTCTCCCCCCTCGCTCCATCTCCTGAATCAAGCTGGGCGCCTGTGTGAAGGACAGATTCCTGGGGCACAGAGTGCAGTGTGGGGAAAGGCAGAGAACGGAGTTGAGGGATCAAGAGAAAATAAGCACGGCATTTTATTGTTGATTATGGTCTTGTTCTGTTACTTTGTCAAGTAGTACAAAAATGGTGATTTTCTAAATTCTGTCACTCCTTCTGTATAAATTAACTGAAATTTTTCTGTAAAGAAGGATTTTTTTTAATCTATTTTTTGGTTACTCTGAAAATGCATTTTGTATTAAACAAAATAAATGCTTGATTCTTTTAATTAAGTATTATTAATCAATGTTTCAAGTAATTATTAGGTGTCTTAGCAACTTCCAGTAGTGACTGATGAGCTATGGAGTTTTACATACCGTATTTGACATGTTTCAACTATTGGGGTCATTATTCATTTTAATGCTCAAATTGTCCCATCTTAGCCCAGTTGACTTTTGAGGTGATTCTATTAGTCTTTTGCAGATTTCTTCCTTTCTTACACAAAACATGTCCTAAGCTTATCTAGTGCATTTCCTGCCCCAGAGTGAAAAGTAGTAATTGTTCCAAAAAGCCCTGATTCCTTCTGTGGCAATTGCTATTTAGAAGACTTAATTGTGGAGCTTTGTCTTGTACACCAAACAGTGGTGGGTTAGAGTCCTGGTCAGAGCACATACCCAGGTTTTGGGTTTGATCTCTGCTCAGGGTACATGTGGGAGGCAAACAATTGATATTTCTCACATCAATGTTTCTCTCTCTCCCCCTCTTCCTTTCTCTCTTGAAAATAAGTTTTAAAAAATAGAAGCCTTAATTCTGGGTGCTAAGAGTGCCTATTACTTTTTTATTGCCTTTGCTTCCAGGCCTTTAAAGTGGACAGAACTAGAAAACTGATTTTTTAGGAAAAAGAATATTATGAGGTTTTTCCAATTCAAATTTCAGTTTAATCTTGGTTCATAAGGGCACAATAATTTGAGTTACCGTACAACATAATATAAATGATTTCAAAATTGCAGTGCTAGTATAACTATTAGCAATTACTAGCAGTAAGAAAAATGAATTAAACTTGAGATTTCTTTGTGACTCTGATTTTAGAAAATGTCCTGTGATGTACACTCAAGATAATGTTTTAGAATTAATTGAAGTAAAGTTTTTCTATAAGTAGTTATGTCAACAACTGGCCATTTAGTTAGCTTCATTTCCTTAAGTCTGTTTTCAATTTTAAATCACTTATTATTTTATTTTAAAAAATTTTATATGGTTCCACAGTCCAAACTATATAAGGAGATATGAACTTAGCAGTCTGGCTTCTATCCCTGTCTTCCCATCTTGGACCCTATTTCCCTAATAGGTAATCATTGAAAAAGTTTTAAATTTCCCTCTCTACTATTTTTTTTTTTAAATATTAAGTAATGTGAAAATCTTAATTTACCTTCCCCTCTTTTGCATAATAGTATGTTTCTAGTTAGCATACAATAACAATAAGTATTCCAAGAAAGCACACAATAAATAGTAAATAATTTTTACTTGTTGCTTTTATTGAATATCAATATATATGGAGATGATTATTTTTACGACTGCATCATATTACATTGTGTGACTGTACCATAGTTATGTAGCCACTCCTAATAATGGACTTTTGAGTTCTTTCCAGTCTTTTGGAAAAGAACATTGCAATGAATAGCTTTGTGCCTACCTTGTTTGCATTTTCCCAGTGTGTCTATGGGATATAGTCCTGGAAGTGTCACTGCTGGGTCAAAGCTGCATATGTAATCTGGCTAAATAATGCTAAACGTGTCTCAGTAGTGTTAGATCATTTTTGTATTTGCAACACCATTATAGGAGATATAATCTTCATTTTCTATTTCCTAATAACCTTCATTTACTATTCTTTTTAAAAAAATAATGAAAGGGTGTGAAATTTTTAAATGATTTTTTTAATCCATCAAGATTATCAGATGGTTTTATCTTTTTTACTTTTTGTTTAAATTGTGGTGAATTTTAAGGCTTTCTATAATTAAACAAAATTTTTGCTCCTGGGGTAAATCCACCTTGATCAAGATACATTACATTTTAAAAAATTATAGGGCTGGATTCAACTTGTTAATATTTTGTTCAGAATTTTGCATCTATATTCATGAACTAGATTGGCCTGTACTCTTCTTTTTTATTAAGACTTCATATGATTTCAATATCAAGATTATATTAATTTCATGAAATAAGTTGGGAACTGTTCCCTCTTTCATATTCTCTGTATAAACTAAAACTTCTCTTCCATGAAAACTTAAGAGAATTCATCTACAAAGCCATCTGAGCCTGGCAGTATTTTGGGGAAAGATTTTAAATTATAGATACAATGTTTAAAAAGGTTTGCAGGATTATTGATGTTTTCTATATCTTTTTGAATCAGTTTTATTAAGACGTATATTTTTAGTGAAATTTGCCCATTTCACTTAAGTTTTAAATTATTTGCATAATGTTGTTCATGGTATTTTGATTATCTATTTTCTGTGTCCAAATTTCTGTAACCCCACTTTTATTTATAACATTATTTAAACTCTTTTTGTGGGACCAATATATTTGGCATTGTTGTATCCCATTCTTAATTTTTAGAATTAATTTATATTGTTTAATCATTTTTTTCTTCTACTTTATGACATTATTTCTATTTTAACTTTTTAACTTTTAATTTGGAAAGTTAGTTCCTTAAATTTCAGCCTTTCTGCTTTTCTATTACAAACTTTAAAAAATGACTATGTATCTTATGTATTTTGGCTTTTTGTTTTAAATATTTATTTGATCTGAGAAATTTAGAAGTATATTTTAAGTGTCAAGACATAATTTTTTAAAGTTCTCTTTTTATATTTTAAACTCCCTTACATTTGGTAAGGGAGTTTGGAATGTACGTATTATATATTTTGAAATTTATTGATACTTTGTGACCTGAGTGTTGATTTTTATAAATGCTCCATATGTATTTGAGCCAATTTACTTTCTGGTTGTTTGCATCAGGGCTCTTCATATGTCCATTACATTGAGCCTGTTAATTTTTTTATCCAACTCTATTCTTAATAATTTTAAGCTTTTTAAAAAATATAAATTTTATTGACTTTTTACAGAGAGGAAAGGAGAGGGATAGAGTGTTAGAAACATTGATGACAGAGAAACATCAATTCAGCTGCCTCCTGCACACCCTCCACTGGGGATGTGCCTGCAACCAAGATACATGACCTTGACTGGAATCAAACCTGGGACCTTTCAGTCTGCAGGCCGACCCTCAATCCACCGAGCCAGACCGGTTTTGGAAATAATTTTAAGCTTTTAATTGCTAAGATAAATGTGTTAAATCTCCCACTAGAACGGTATCCCAGGTAGAAGGAACAGGAAGTACTGGGGTCCAAAGGAGTCAGAGTGGTGGGAATGGAGTGAGAAGGCAGGAGAAGATGAATTTAGGGAGGCCAGTCTAAGGGCCTTGCAGACTATTGTAAGGATTTTGTTGTTTACTCTGGGTGGAAATGGAGGGTGCCAAGTTGAGGGATGACACAATCTGACCTGTATTCTATAATAAAATCATCACTCTGCTGTGTTGAGGATAGACATTGGGCAAGGCTAGAAGCAGAGAGACCTATGAAGAGCCAATTGCTGTAATCCAGGCAAGAGATGATGGTGGCTTGGACTAGGGGGCGGCAGTGGAGGTGGTGAGAAGTGATTGGATTCTAGAAACATTTTGAAGGTTCAATCTACGGAATTTGCTAACAGGGTGTAGGCACAATTGTGAGAGAAAGAAAGGCACTTATTTAGTGTATTGACAAGTAGAAGAATGGAATTGTCACCAGCTGCTGGAAAGACCATGGGTGAAGTAGGTTTGGGGAGAAAGTAAGAGTTTTGGATGTGCTGATTTTAGACAACAAGTGATATTGAGTAGGCAGTTGGAGTCAGAACAGAAGTTTGGGGAAGATTATAAATTGGGAAGTAATTAGCATAGAGGTGGTATTTAAAAAACAGGAAGTGAATGTAAGTAGAGAATAGAAGAGGACCAAGGACTGAGCTCTGAGACTCTGACATTAAGCAGTCAGGGAAAGTGGGGGGATGAGGAGGGTGAGAGTGGGAGAGAAGACTAGCAAGGGAGAATGGAAAGAAGCCACCATGAGTGAGCTAGGAGAGGAGCAGGAGAATGGAGTCTTGTAGCCAATGTCAATATCACTACGACTTTTTCAATATACTATGTAATAGAGAGTGGATATGCAAATTGACTGTCATGCTGTCACAAAGATGGCAGTGCCCATAGCCACAAGATTGTGGCACCCAGTCCTCTCAGCCCCACCAGAGTCCCCTAGTCCTTTCAGCCCTGCCGGAAGGGGTGGGCGGCAGATGCATGGTGTGGCCGGACCCACTCTCAGCCCCCCAGCCGCCCAGGGCTTCCTGAGGCTCAGGTAACCAGGGCCGGCCAAGGCTTGTGTTGCCAGAGTGGCAGCAGCAGAGAGATGATGGGGGCATTGCCTTCCCCTGATCGCTAGGTCCCCTCCTGCTCCTGATGGCTCCTGGACTGTGAGAGGGACCTCCCCTCCAGTGCATGAATTTTCATGCACAGGGCCTCTAGCATTTCCATAAATGTATAATTTTTAAAATTTCCATAAATATATATTTAAAATGGTGATTATTGAATTAATTTCCTAATGTATACATCTATAATAATAAAAGCATAATATGCTAATTAGACTGGATAACCAAACAACCTTCCAGATGTCCTTCTGGATGACCTTCCGGATGAAGCCCAGGCTGTGAGAGCTGAGGCAAGCCACTGGGAGGGCTGAGCCCCTTGCACAACTTTCATGCATTGGGCCTCTAGTGTTATAATAATAATAAAAAAAATCTGCACAGAGGACAAATCCCTGACAATTTCCAACTCCAAATAATTTGTAACTTGAGATTTTATAGGACTTAAATATGAATCATTAAACCTGGCTTCTGTGTTGTTCTCACCTCTGTATTTTAACTTTCCTGAGGAGGTAGAATTAACTGTCCATTCTTTTGTTTTGCTGGGTTCCTATTACCATGGGCTGGCTGTGACTTCAGGCTTTCCCATCTAAGATCTTTTTATTCTTGTTTTGATAAAAAGGATTTCCTCGAGAAAGAATATACAGGAAATTGGTGGAATGGCCATCTCATTGGCTATGTAGCTTGGGCTTGCATGTTGATAGATTTCCACATAGTTTCTAATTGCCCTTCAGTTTCTGCATAGGGAACTGGTTAGGTGGTATACTTGTAGATTCTGTACTCAATTGAATTTTATTGAACTGACGATGTCATTATGTAACTTCCTGCTACCATCCCACTATCCCTGTCCCCTCCACCCCCCACCCCCCCAAAAAAAAAAAAATCTGGCACACGGCTAAGTATTCAGTAAATGTTTGTTTCCTTGAATTAGAAGATTCAGCCTCTAACATGGCAGACTTAGTGCTTTCAAAACAACAGAAGATTTTATTGTAAAAGCGATCAACTTTTGGGACTGAGCTGTTGCTTTAAAATTTACACATACGTTATAGTAAACATAATGGTAAAGCATACCTAAATTACAAATTGCCACCTTAAAAAATTTTAAAGTAGTTTATCCCTGTTGGTTTTCCTTTCCCACTAAAGTCATCATCTGTTCACAGAGCACCATTAGCAGCCGAAAAGACATGGCAGGGAATTGAACAAATTGAACGTTCATAGCAGACAGATTTTCTCCTTCTGTGTGTGCGGATTGGACATGACTGTGAACAGTTGGAGGTCAGACCATCACTAATATGTATAAAACTTTTGATGTTAATTTACCATTAAAAAATATATTAATTTTTGGCAGAGGTGCAAATATTCTTGTCTTGCCTAAAGCTTTATTTCCCAGGACACATAGAAAGCTAAAATCCACACTGGGCCAATTTGAAAAGCAAGCAAACTTTTTCTTTATTAAAGCCCCATTTTGCTTCTTAGTGAAAAGTGTGTGTATGAAATTCATTTTTTTGCTCTCTAAAAAGGGCCTTGCGAAAGCCTGGAGTGATCGACGAGAAGTGGGATCAAGTGAACAGGACACATGCATCCTGTTTTGGCTGCATTTAGTGGGTTTCACTGAACTGGTCTTTTCTGTTGCCATTTTGGCTGTGCCCAGTCAATGTCAAAAAATGTCAAGGAACAAAAGGATGCATAAAATTATGAGTTGCAATGCCTTTGCATGTTAGCAGACTGTACTTTTAAAAAGAATAACCTTTTCTTCAGTTGTTGTAAAAACAGATGTCTCTACTATTCACTGGTAGGTGAGGGTTAGGGTTAGGGGTAGGAGGCAGTTGTGGGTAAGGAAAGAGGAGAGAAGTAACTGGTCTCTTCACGGTCTAGCAGCTGGCTACATTTTTTCATGGACTGTGAAACACTGTTTGGTCTTGAACATGTTTTCTATCATCAGGTACCCAAAGTGTACCTGGAGAGTGAATATTGTTTGTAAGCAGAATGGCACCTTTTGGAACTGCTTGCTTTATGTAGTATAGGCATTTATGAAGAAAGAAAATAAAAGAGGGTTTTTTTTATTGTTATCATTGCAGCAAAACACATTGTTTTGGCATGTTGACGTCAGACATACAATGACATTGGTTTGTGTTCTCTTGAGTAAATCTCCTTTCAGTTGGTATTGTTGAAAGTACTTACACCAACTTCTCTTTTGTTCTCTTTGTTTCAGATGGTAGTTATTAATTTTGCAGAATGCTGTTGGCTTTTAATATGATGTTATTATTAAAATAAAACAATGAAGTAAAATCTCTAGACATTTGAGAGGGACAGTCTACAAAGACAAGACAAGCAGGCACTGAATTAGCATTTACTGTTGATCTCTTTCATTCTTTTTCTTTTTCTTTTTTTTTTTTTGGTGGAGATTTGAAAAGTTCTCAAGAGAAACATTTTGAGGACTGTTTTCTTAAAGATGCTGTTTAAATGGACTTAGATTCCATAAAACAACAATTTTCAACCTTTTTTCATCTCATGGACACTTAAACTAATTACTAAAATTCTGTAGCACTCCAAAAAATGTATTTTTTGTAAATCTGACAAAAAAAAGTATAATTTTGATTCATTCACACTGGATGGCTATTGTTGTATTGGCTGATGTTATTTTTTTATTGGACTATCTAAGGAAAAAGAGGTTAGTGTCCCTGTCTAAATAGTCAGGTATTGCATGTTTTAAAATCTCTTATAGCACACCGGTTGAAATAGCTGCCATTAAAACAATAAAAATATTACGAGTGGTCTATGAGTAATAATTAATGGAATTCTAAACACTGTCATGAAAGCCAATCTAATGAGAAGCTGGTGCCCTTTTTTCATAGTAAGTACCTGGGGCCAAGTCACAAGTGTTTGTTATTGTCCTCATGGCCTCTGAACTAAAAGATCCTTTGGACACAAGTTACTCTTCCTTGAACCCCAGCCCTCTGTATACATAGTCAGCCTTCCCCCTCCCCCACCCCACCACACATCAAATCAATTCACCATATAATATTAATTTTGACAGATGCCTAAAACTTGTCAAAAGTTTTAGTTTTCACAATCCACATGAAGGTAAAATCAATTTAGAGGTAAATTTCAATTTGAAAAGTAAGAAGTCTTTTCTAAAATTTCAGGTTGTTATCAAGGGCCCAGCCCTGGGTAAGATACTGTGGAAGACAAAAGAAGACCAGAAGTCATGACCCCTTCCTCCAAGGAGAGCACCATTGTATAAGTCATCCTATATAATAAAAGCCCAGTATGCAAATAGACCAAAAGGCTGAATAACCGGTCACTATGACATGCACTGACCACCAGGGGGCAGCTCCTGCATTGAACTTCCCCCTGGTGGTCAGTGTGCTCCCATAGGGGGAGCGCTGCTCGTCCAGAAGCCGGGCTTATGGCTGGCGAGCACAGGGGTGATGGTGGGCACCTTTCCTGCCTCTGCTACAGGCGGGCAGTAAGAAGCGAGGGGTCCTGGACTATGAGAGCCCCGGACTGCGAGAGAGAGGTCTATCCCAGGGAGATCGGGCCTAAGCCAGCAGTCAGACATCCCCTGAGGGGTCCTGGCCTGCAAGAGGGCGCAGGCCAGGCTGAGGGATCCCTCTCCCCACCCCCCAGTGCATGCTTGTGCACTAGGCCTCTAGGACTTATATAAGAACTACTAAATCACAAGGTTAGGCAATCACATGGGGAGCTCTGTGGTACAGACCATAAATGGTGGAAGAATCAGAGAAAAAGAAAGAACTACTTTTATAACTTACTTAAACTGAGCCTTGAAGAGAGTATCGGTGGAGAAGTCACCCTGAGAAAGGGGAATTGCTCAAGCAGAAGTACTGTGAAGGAAAGGGTAGTTAAGAGTTAGGAGTAGAGTGTGGCTTTGTTTCCCATGGGAGGGAACAGTGAGAGATTCCTGGTTACCTTGAGGATTGCACTTTAGATTATTGAGGACCTGTGCCTATGTTTCATTTACCAATCATTCAGGTAGTCTACCAAAGAAACATTAATATATTATACAAGAGGTCACCTAAACTTAATAGAGAAGATTTTAGCATTTGACCTTAATATCTGTTAATCTGAATTTTGAAAAGGAAAAATGAGAGCCTGGTAACATTTCTATGAATAAAGAAAATGTCCTTGATTTTTATACTGAAAGCCTTGCTCTCAAATTCCCTCATGGTCTGTGAGTCATAGAATGAAGTGTCAAAACCTTCTCCATAATGATAAAATATTTTGCATTATTTTTTTTTAACCCCAAGTATGCTATGCTTGCATTTTTCTGGTTGTCAAGTCTGAGCATTCATTAGGGTAAGACAATGAAGGGTCTCTACCTCTTCCACTGACTCCTTATTTTCTTCTTCCTTCCTCTTCCTTCATCTAATGTGAATAGACAAAAGGATTCTAACTTCACACCCCCCCCCCCCATTTTTTTTTAATTCTGCTGTTTTCGAGCAATCTCGGAGACTAGGTGATGTCTTTCATTTCCTCTGGCATTTTACTGCTCCGGTTTCCTTAAAGTTTCCCCAGAGGAATAACCACAGAGGAACTTCCTCACAAATAGAGCAATGAATCTTAGAGAGCCTCCTGCAAATCCCTAAGGTCGGGAATGGCTCGCTCAACTCATAACCAAGATGGCATCTCAGGCTATTCCACTAGGTTCTGCCTCTCCCACCCCACTGGACATATCCTATTGGTAATTTCTCCTGGAAACCCGATAATGGCAAATTATAACGGGGCGGCAAAATAGAAGTTTAGTAACGTGTGTGAAATAAACTGTTGGCGTGGCTTTGATGCGAGGCCACGGGATGTTAGGAGAGAAGCAGGAAGAGACCTGACCACGTTAACCTTGTGAAACAAATGAACTATGGACAAGAATAGCATTTTTTTTTTTTTTTTTGAAAAAGGAAAATGGGAGAAATGGTTCTACATGTTGGATCTGGTCTTTTCTTTTTTTTTTTGCAGGAATTCTGTTGTCCCTTTAGAAAATATCAAAGCCGTTCCAAGGCACATTGGCACCCGGGTGGCACTGCAGCCTTCTCTTGGCACTGCTCGCCCTGTTGCTGGCAGGACAGAGCATGGACCCCTTGAGCCTCATCCTCTGTTGTTCTGTGCACAGGAGCCAAACACTGTGGCTACTCACAAGGCAAGGCTGGCAGCTGAAGAGCCCAGATGCCAAGCTCTGGACTGGACTTCTGTTCGGTTTGTGGCTGGTCCCTTCCCTGGCATCTGCCCTGGCTTTGCAGCAGCCTGTGTCCCCGTCTGCAGAGCTGGGCTCCGGATTAGGCTTCTGTTGGCTCCCATGGATGTTCGGTCACTGTTTCCCTTTTGAATTATCCTTGATTATGAGGAATGTGCCTTTATGACACATTCCTCCCCAGGCACCTGCCTCCGATGATGTGCCTTTGCCACTAAAAAGGGGGAGGAGGGATGGGTTCCTCCCAAATGACTGGCCATTGTTAGCAAGAAAGCTCATGGAATGTGAGCACTCCTCTCCAGGTAGGAAGATGTAAAATGAAATACAAAAGCTTGTATTTTAGACACAAACCTTAATTTTTCTCCTAATGATAGGAACATTTCTGAATGACGTTAAACAGAAAAGAAAAACAAAAATCCCAGGAACATGAGAAATTCCAGAAGGCTATTCCCCCCTTATCCTTTCCCCCCCTTTTTAAATCCCTTTGACGTTTTGTCCTCCAACAGTGGCACTGTCCTTGACTGAGAAAACACTCTTACTTCCTAATCCATAGTGATTTGACTTGACAAAAAGAGGGTAGGTTTCCCCATGTTACAGGAAGCAGTATTTTTATGGCATTTAATCACTAAATAGACATTGGGTTGGGTTCTGACTGGGTCAAGAATACTGGATCATATTTTGCTGGTGGGGGGGATAAGGGTAGGAAGAGGTAAGCCAATAAGTTTCCTTGATGGAATTTATGGAGAGTTCCCTGATAAGAGGAAACCTCATGCTTAACTGAAAAATGAAAATAACTTGAGAAGTTCACCGACTAGAAGGGAAGCGAATATGTCCGACATATTCACCTCTGGAGTATCTTTGCACATCTGAGAGGCTTGTGACATTTGTTCACACTCTAGAATCTTCAGGTATTTTCCCAACCTGTGTGACTGACTATGGTTAATCGGAATTGCAGAAACAGTTCAAAGGGAAGAATGGAATTATAGTTGAGTAGAGGATGCTTTGCTTTACACACTAGTGTCTAAATGACCTTCTGGGAATTTGAGCAACTTTGGACCCACACCCCAACTTTGTAATCTCCTCAAGCTAAATGATTATTCACTGCTCAATTTCTGCAGCTGAAAAAGAAGCCAATGGCAATCTCTCTGGCTTCCTGAAATCTCAATGAAAGCTAAGTCTTTGAAGTCAGACACACTTGAATTCTTGTCTCAGTTTTGCTTTTTATTAATTTCATGACTCTGAGTAAATTTCTGAACTTCTTTGAACCTCAATTTTCTCTTCTGTACAATGGGAGGATAACAGTGCCTTATCTTATGGGGTTACTGCGAATTTCAGATGACAAATTAATGGAACAACGTAAAGCACAGAGTAAGACCTAAACAGATGTTGGCTAGTGTCAAGGTTTCCTGTATGTTGGAGCAGGAAGAACCTGTGTCGTTTTTATCTCATTGGTTGACCCTCATATTTATTGACTTGACTGATTTTAATGAGGCAGAATGACTTGTGTTCTTGAGACCCTTGGGGCTACACATATCATGGTATCAGACAGGGCATACGATAAGCAAATGTTTGTTAAATGAAGCAGCGGGCAGGATAGATTTCAGCATGATCCCCTTGAATATATTATTTAGAAAGTTATACTGAGATAGAGCTAGTCCATAAATTAATGTCAAAATAGACATCTGCTGAGGTGGCCCAACAATGAAAATTTCAACCCTTAGGTATATAGGTACTGAGGAAATAATTCTATTAAAGGAACACTTTTCAACTTTGGAACTGTGACCACACCAACTCTGAAAAATAGACAGTTATTGACTTGAGCAGGTACCTTAGAAGAGGCAAAGCACGCTGGGAAGGAGCAATAGTCATTAAGTAATTTTTTAGCATCATTTGTGGGCTCTAGAAGGGGGAGTTCATCTCTAAATCTAGAGAATAAGGGGGCAGGGGCCAGTTCACTTTTTCTGTGTAGGACCAGAAAATACACACTTAGGCTTTGCAGGTCACCAGGTCTCTAGAATTACAGACAACATGTAAGTGAATGAATGGAGCTGCGTTCCAATAAAATTTTATTTACAGAAGCAAATAGCAGCAGGATGTGGGCCATAGTTTGCTGAATTCTGGTGTAAGGAAGGGAAAATGTAATGAGTCAATATTGAGAGTTTTATTTTGTAATCAATTTTTAGGTAGGTCACATAGGCCCTAAATAAGGCATATCTCTTATTTCTTATTCTTTCTGGTTAACAGTTCATTGAATTTAAGGTATATGAGGATTTTAAAGGATGGGGAGTAAAGGATCAGGCACTATGAGCCTGGAGTCCAAACTCAAGAGCCAGACATATGTGAGGAGCAGTAATAAGATAATATGAACTGGTGAGGTGGGTTGGGCAGTAGGAAAGAGCATATATACTCTGTTCCAGCCAACCATTGCCATAGAGAATTTAAGTTTAGTGTTTCAGACATTCCAGTTTGTTTTTTTTTTTTTCAAAAGAAACCAGAAACCTGATAAAATTTCCTGATTTTTAATTATTGCGTACCAATTTTAAACACTGTGTGGCCCTGCCAAAATGTACGTGTGGTTAAAATAGGGCTTGCAGACCAGTGGTTTGTGATCTTTGCTTCCAGCCCATGGATCTTTACCTCTGAAATACTGCTAGTTGCCTTAAAATAGGGCTGGGTGTTTTTCCAAAGCTAATCTGAATTTTTTAAAAAAATATATGTTTTTATTGATGTCAGAGAGGAAGGGAAAGAGAGATAGAAGCATCATAGATGAGAGAGAATCCTTGATTAGCTGCCTCCTGCATGCCTTCTCTTGGGGACTGAGCCTGCAACCTGGACACGTGCCCTGACCATGACCTCCTGGTTCATAGGTTGATGCTCAACCACTGAGCCATACTGGCTGGGCTGAGCTAGTCTAAATTTTAAAGGACTCAACAGGTGATTTCCTTAAAGTCACCCCTCTATTTCAAAATTGTCCACCCCAAAGAGGCACCACAAAGCTCTGACTATAGGGACAAGGTGTGCCAAGCATGCCCTATTTTTAATTTCATTAGCATTTGAACAGCCTACAAGGAAAGGACAAGAGTTGGCAGCTTGTTCATTACAATGAAGATTTATGGACAACCAACCTAGAATATTCAAAAGAAATCTGTCTACATTGGGTGCAAAATTGTCCAGCTCTGCTTGAATATGCTAAATCCTCCCTTTTCACACCCCTGCTTTTTGTGTTGGCAGATTTAATTCTATGATTCAATAGAAACCATTCTCTTTTCCTAATACTAAGATCTCATTTTGCTCTAAACTCTGATAATTTGAGACTCTTTTTCTGAGTTGGATATAAACAGAAATTAGCTTTTCATCACTTGAAAGTTTAATTCCCTAGTTTTAATGAACTCTTTAAAAATGAACTGGATAGATTAGATAAAAATTTGTATTATTTTTATTTGACACTCTAAGTGCTTTATTGTGGAAATATTTGGGCTACGAGTTGTAATTTTATCCCATGGGCATTAATTTATTTGGGATTGATCTTTACTGAAGCCATCTGAACATTCTTCTTCTTCTTTTTTTTTTTTTGGAATAAAATTCACATGCTGGAAGTCTTTGGAGGCTTTTAAACCCAACTCTTTTTTCTTCTTCTTTTTAGCAGTAATTCTTCCAGAAATAGTCTATTGTGCCTGAAAAAAATGTATCCAATCCTGAACTTGAAGAGGTTCCACTTCTATTTGTAACTCAGTGACCCTGAGGTCCAAATTGGTAATGAACTTTCAGAAAAAGCACTCTCGGTTCTTTAATAAGAACTTATTGGTCATTAGCACCCTAGCCTGGGCCTACATTTTGGGTTGTCAAAATAAAAATAAAAATCAAGTGGCATCTGTTGATCTGGAAAAAAACAAAACCGGCTACACACATTTAACTCTGCATGTTAGAAATTCTTAAATTAATCCCATTTTAGCGTTCCGGAGAAAGGTGCAACAGAATAAAACGATCCCATGAAATCCTTGTGTTCCATAAGGTGTCTTGAAGTTTGATTAGATATTAACTAAAAGATCATTTTGTTTCTCTTTTATAGCAGGAGATGCAATGTGTTCATTTTATAACATCTCCGCTGTTTGGAATAAATCACCAAGGACAGATGCTCATCACATTTCAGTTCAATAAAATTCTTTGCAGAGTCTGAACAGATACATGGCCAGTTGCTTTAGGTCTCTGTCCAGGCCATTATTTGTTTGGAAAAATCAAATTCACAGGACAAAATGGAGTTACACTAAGGACGTTGAAATTAATATTCTGCTTGCTGTTTTATGTCTTGTTATTTTTGGCCGGGATGTGCCTATAGGACTTGACCTTGGGTTTTGCAAGTCCTACCTTTATAAATACCATCGACCAGCTCTTCATCTTTTCTCCTAAAACGGCGCAGTTAATCTGATTTCCTGCTGTTAGATCTCCTAGTAATGCCATTTTAAAGGTTCTCAGCAGAAAAATTTGCCAGGGCTCTTGAAGAAGTGCTAAAATTCCATGTTTCAGTCTTTTTCTGTGGTGGCAAATGGGCTTTCCATGAGCAAAACCCAGGCGTTTATTTTAAAGTAGTATGTGTGCTGCAAAACTGTTGGTGAGTTTTGGACATCTTTCCTGTGCTGTATGGCGCTTCTCTTGAATTTTGGAAAAAATCAAGAAGGCATAATCCACTGACTTGCCAATATTCGTGTGTGTGTGTGTGTGTGTGTGTGTGTGTGTGTTTGTTTTTTTAAAAAAGGAGAAATTTGTGCTGAAAAAGTTGCGACTGTACATCTTCAGTTGATATTTTCTTGAAGATGTTCCATATGGTTTTAAATCATTTATCCAAGAGGGTATGGCATAAACAGACTCGAGGCTTGCCATCATGGTGTGCAAGGTAAAAATGTGCATTTAGCAAACATTCCGAAATGCTCATTCTTGCGTCCCACAAAGCTGCAGGAGTCGCTCTTGAGATCATATTGTGGAGGTGTGGGTGTCATTTGTCTGAGAGCAGCTTGAAGAGTTGAGGAAATAGATCAGCCCATGGCTAGAATGGTGTGGGGGCGGCAATCATTCCCTAAGGGCAGCCAGAAGTGCTTGCTAACCTGTCATGGTGATTTTCCTCAGAAAAGGAATCCAGGAAATCCAGGGTGACTACTAACCATTCGGTAGGGCTAATGTTCTGACACCGTCCGATGGGGACTGGAAAAGTGGGAAGTTGGGCGCATGGCCCTAACCACAGCCAGGGGACCCGGCTGGCTGTCTGGGAACAACCATGTCAGCAATGGATTCATTTCCGAGCCTCGTCTCTTTCAAGAATTCTCCCCCTGGAATTCAAAGAGCAATTTTACTGGTGTCTACTTTTGTTTTGACAAAGGACTCAGTCACTGCCAGGCAG
Organism: Pipistrellus hanaki; assembly: GCF_964339955.1. Taxonomy (NCBI): domain Eukaryota; kingdom Metazoa; phylum Chordata; class Mammalia; order Chiroptera; family Vespertilionidae; genus Pipistrellus; species Pipistrellus hanaki. Next base: position 39,829,699 of record NC_140515.1, read on the forward strand.
GTTTAGGGTTAGTGGTGCTTTATTCCCCCAGCCCCTACTTCCCCCACATCCTCCACTCTTTCTCCCCCCCCCCCCCCCAACTGCAGAGAAACCCTCCGTCTGTGCAAATCCTGAAGTTTATACTGAGTAGACGATAGGAAATAAAAATTATGCCTTTTCTTTTATTTCAAGATCGCCTTTTGTGTTGAACTGGCTTTTTTACTGCCATTAAATATTTGCTTTCTGGGAGCATTTGTGTATATTTTGTTAGCTCTTAACTACCATTTCTGCTCGGTTTTGTATCTGCTAGCCCCAGCATTTACAACCTACGGAAACCTCATAAATCTACTTCATTTTTCTAATAAGACATGAAAGTCCTTAATTGGCCTTAATGAAATGCACTTAAAGGGCAATAAACGTGTTTAAGCCCCTCTTTCAGGGTGAGCTTCAGTACTCTCACTCTACTCTGTTTTAGCCTTTCTGGTAATTAATCATTTATTCATATGTGACGAATCAGTAACAAGATCAAGCAACTACTGCACAATTGCATGATAATAAGCTGCTCATATATGTGTCAAGATTTAGCAATCCTTTTTAAAGCCTAATTTAAAGTCATTTTACAACTAACCAGACTGCTTCTCTGAAGCATTCCACCCCCTCCCCACTCCCCCAGTATCTTTTCTACATATTTTCATTTGGATGCCATCTTTTTTTATTTTGTTTATAGAGCCCAGTCCGCCTTAAATCCACTTATGGCACCAGCTTGAATTTCAGCAATGCAAACATTTACCATTGTTTTCCAGTTGGCCTGGAATTCTCTCTTTGATCCAAAGGGGGAGGGGGTGGGGGAGAAGCAAGAGAAAAGGGGACTGCATTTATAAATAGAAGACCCAAGGGCCCATGCCATTTTCAGTGTGTATTTAAATCTTAAATCTGCCGTGATTTATGGAGACGTGTTAATCATTTGCCTGCACCTTAGTACTCTGAGAATCCCAGCAATTTCCCATACCACAGCTCTGCCAATGGAGGCGGTTCCTTTTCTGCAGAGGAATTCTTACTTAACTTTCTTTAAAAAAAAAAAAAAAAAAAAAAAAAAAATTGAGATCTAATCGACATATCCCTCACCACAAAAAGAAATTCTTCCTTTCACGGCAAGCTGACAGATTGGAGATCAGAATGCCTGCTCGTATGTGTACAAACTGGGTTCGGCTTTTCCTGGCTGTGTGTGTACAGGGTGTGCTCAGCGGTAAGCCTGGGTAAAGATGTGCGAGGCAAGATTTGGACCTGCTCACTGATGGGGAACAGAGTTGCTTTGCGCTTAGGAAATACATCGCGGGTTGATCCTAATGTTCGATTAAACAGTTGGCATCTGCTGTAGTCAAGGCAAGTGTGTTCAGTCCAAGGAAACATAAGTAATCAATAAGAAGAGTCAGAAGGCCTTCTTCAGCATATATTAACTTGAGATTTAATCATTCAGATGCTTTTAATATTTTCCCAAATAGAGCAGGTGATGAGATCAGATATGTATATATATTTTATTTTTATTTATTTAAAAAAATATATTTTATTGATTTTTTTTTTAATAGAGAAGAGAGGGGGATAGAGAGTTAGAAACATCCATGAGAGAGACACATCGATCAGCTGCCTCCTGCACACCTCCTACTGTGGATGTGAGCACAACCAGGGTACATGTCCTTGACTATAATCGAACCTGGAACCTTTCAGACCGCAGGCTGACGCTCTATCCACTGAGCCAAACTGGGGCTGTATATATATTTTAAATAAGGAAGAGACTCTGGCAAAATTAGTTAGAGATGACACCTGGAAGTAAAAATTTGCCATCTGAATGGGTGTGTTGTCTGAATTTTTACCTTCTATTACACATGTGAGAGTTAAAATGAAGCTTGAAACATCTGAGTCCTGCCCTGGCCAGTATGGCTCAGTTAGGACTGTCTTCCCATGCACTGAAGAATCACAGGTTTGTTTAGGTTCAGTACACATGCCTGGGCTGTGGGTTCTATTCCCAGTTGGGGTATGTGTGGTGGCAACTGATTGATGTTTCTCTCCTTCCCTCTCTCTCTCTCTCTCAAATCAATAAAAAAACATACCCTCAGGTGAGGATTAAAAAAATTATAATCCTCACCTGAGGCTATGTGTGTCCTTACCCCAGATAATTTTAAACCTTATTAATTCAGATATGAAGGACAAAAGGTGAGTCTGAATTGGTGACCAAGATGAGTAGTATAATTTTTTTAAAAGAAGAGCCATTAGATTACTTTCAAGTAAACAAACAAACAAACAAACAAACAAAACTACTCCAGTAGAGCCAGTGTAACCTCTGGTAGAGGGAGATCTGGCCAGATTCACTTCTATGTCCATAAAATGACCCCACATGATAGCACATTGTCTGTTGGCAGTGAATGCTTCCAAAGTATTTCAAAATTGTTCTCATACGTACCTTAAAGATTCTTGTCAACTCAACTGTAGGTGGGCTCCTCTAATGCAGAAATTTTATTTTTTTTCTTGTGTAGCCAATAAAACTTATCATGATATATTGAACTAGAAGCCTGGTGCATGAAATTCATGCACAGTAGGGTCCCTAGGCCTGGCCAGCAATCAGGGCCTATCAGGGCCTTCCGGCTACCAGCTGGGTTCTCCCTTCCCTGGATGCCAGCCAGGGCCTTCCTTCATTCTGTTGATCAGTGCACGTCATAGCAAGCGATCAAACTCCTGGTCTCCCGGTCAAACTCCCAAGGGGACATTTTGCATGTTAGCCATATATATATATAAATTCTTATCTATTTACCTTTATTTGGCAACACTTTTTTATTTGAGGCCCTGAAAAAGTAAATTTTGTTTTAAGTATTTTACAATCATACATTCCTGAGTAGGAGACATAAAATCAATGGGATATAATCAAGGCATCATTCACATTGTAGTCTGTGCGAATGGCTCACCCTGGAGTTGTGCAGTGCACAGTTTGGGCAACTAGGCATTGTTTCAGCTCTGGCTTTCTGTTGTGTCTATATGCACCTGGTCTTGATAAAGAAATATTTCTAATTTTGGTTGAAACAATATGTTTCCTTAATTTTCAGATGGCATATGTTCTGCTTTTATCAAGTACCTCTGAAGGAAGATCCTTAAGAGTAGCAAAAGGTTTTCATGTATGAATTTTTATGCTGCAAACTTGAATTCTCATATTTTCTGCATTTCCTCATATGTCCATAGCCTATTTATCTAGCATTAAATCACTCTCCACGTAAAAGATGACTATCTTTATTCCATTTTTTGTCTTTGTTTTGTGACAAAATACTGCTTTTCTTTTAATTGATAACAAATTTCCTTAGGTCAAATAACTTAGAAGAAGAAAGTAAAGTGATAAGCCTTGAGTAAAATAAAATTTGAAAAAAGATCCAGTTACTCAAGCTCCACTAGTCAGCCAATGTAAGTAATTTTAGGGAGAAAAAGACACAGCTTTAGAATCTGAAAGCTGAACTCTTTCCTGGGCTTGATATTTTAAGATGGCATGCTCTACAGAGTGGGGCAAAAGTAAGTTTACAGTTGTTCATATGGGAAGTAATATAATCATTAATAAATTATATTACAAGAATAAACTGTGTTGCCAAAACCGGTTTGGCTCAGTGGATAGAGCGTCAGTCTATGGACTGAAAGGTCCCAGGTTCGATTCCGGTCAAGAGCATGTACATTGGTTGCGGGCACATCCCTGGTAGGGGGTGTGCAGGAGGCAGCTGGTTGATGTTTCTCTCTCATCGATGTTTCTAGCTCTCTATCCCTCTCCCTTCCTCTCTGTGGAAAAATCAATAAAATATATTTAAAAAATTAAAAAAAAAATAAAGTGTCTTGAATGTACTCACAACTGTAAACCTACTTTTGCCCCACCTGGTACAGAGCCCAAGCCCTCTGATGAGCATCTCCCATGAATGTCGCAGAAATAAATACAATGTGTAAAAATAATCACAATGTGTTAAAATAATTGCAATAAGGTGATAACTTAGCAGTAAAAGGAAAATTTCAGACCCAGTTTAATCAGTTAAAGTGTCTCTCTGGTTCTTCTGATTTGTTGTTCATTTATGCTGGGCAGCTGGACAATAGGATTTTGCACGGGCCACAAACAATGAAATAAAACAGCAAGATGTACTGTATTTTACTGAAACATACAATAAAGGGCAGCAGGGGACTAGTCAAAGCCCAATATTCAAAGACTGTAATTTTTTATCACTCCTTTATTTCCTAAATCCAAATGTTTTTTTGGGTATAAATATTGGATGAAAGCAAAAATGCACCACATTTACTAGCATGGAGGTAAAAACCTAAACCTGCTTTTTATTAGAATTAAATTAATATTGTGTAAGTAGTTTTATCGTTTTAGGATTTTATTATTATTTATGTTCTAACTGCTCTGCATAAATAGAATTGTTCCTTGCTTCTTTTTTTGTTTTTACTACTAATAAAAAGTAATAGGTGTCATAATTCAGAGACTGTTTGCATTTCAAGGCATTTTCTGTTTGGTCTTGGTGGCCTGTGGAAGGAGACATATCCCTAAATTGAAGCGTAAGAAACTTGAATAACAAACATGGGGAGCCCTTCTGCGGAGCATTAAATGTTTAGGCAAGTATAGCCAAAACAGATGTACAATTAAGATTTTAAAATTGTTGAACTGAAAACCAGCCCAACCAATACTTCTGTGTAAGCAGAAATATATCTGCCTTGCTTTCCAGCTTCATTCATGTATGTATGGTAATTGCAGATTTTACATATAATTATTATATACATGTATTAATATCTTCCCTTAGTGACTTGCTGATTTCTCAGAACACTTAAAGAGAAGAAAATGGCTGTATTTATGATGGGGAAGGAAGACAATTTTTAACCACAACAACCATGCTTTCCTATATTTTCCGAAATAGAAGTAGAAGTCACAGGAGGTACTTCAGTGAAATTTAAAAAATCGAAATAATTCCTTTGTGAAAGTCATAGGTTTGCAATATTTTTGAGAAAATTATGCAAGGATTTGTACTTGGAAATGTGGATAGCCTGGCCAGAGTGACTCGGTTGGTTGAACATTGTCCTATATACTGAAAGATTGCCAGTTCAATACCTAGTCAAAGCATGTACCTGGGTTGTGGGTTTACTGGTAATCTTGGGTTGAGGAGCAGATGGAAGGCAATCAATGTTTCTCTCTCTGTCTCTCAGCATGTGTGTCTCTCTTCCTCTCTTTAAGCATGTCCTCAGGTGAGGATTTTAAAAAAAATGTGGAGAACTAGTCTAGTAGCTAGGTCTATATTCTTTAATTGGGCAGATCTAGGGCTATATTTTAATAAAGCTTTATGCATTAAAATTGATGCTATTATCATTGTTCTTAAGCATGAAGACAGCACAAATAGTCTCTGCAATGCCTTGTCTCTCCAAAGAAAAGAATGAACTTTTTTTTTCCTAGAGAAATACTTGTTTTACAGTGAATAGAGTCATATAAGTGTGCAATGGAAGACTACACAATAATTCAAAGTGAAAGTCAGGAAGGATTTTTAGTAACATGGAAGATACTGATGCTATATAATAAAGAGGGAATATGCTAATCGACCCTTACACCATCACAAGATGGTGGTGCCCACAGCCAATAAGGAGAGAATATGCTAATTGACTTCCCTGCCCTCAAAGATGGCAGTTTCCACAGCCACAACATGGCGGCACCTAGTCCCCTCAGCCCCACTGGGGCGGCAGGTATGTAGCAAAGCTGGGCCTGCCCTATGCATCTGCCTCTAGAGTCCCCCAGTTCCCTCAGCCCCCCAGCTGCCCAGGGTCAGTTTGAGGCATAGGCAAGCCTCAGATGGAGGCCACACAGCCACTCAGGGCTGTCCAAAGCTCAGGTAACCAGGGCTGGCAGAGGCTTGTGCTGCCGGCAGTGGCAGCAGCAGAAGTGTGATGGGGCATCACCTTCCCCTGATCGCTATTCCACCCCAGAGGGCTCCTGGACTCTGAGAGGGGGCAGGCCAGGCTGAGGGACAAACCCCCTTTCAGTGCATGAATTTTCATACACATGGCCTCTAGTTCTATGATAAGAAGAGAAAACTACAGCATGCAAAAATGATACCCCCAATGAGACCTCAAAGAGAGAAAATATACTGTAGAAAGATTAAATGAAATATCCTAAAATGTTAACAAAAATTGCTTCTGGGTGGCAGAATTGTGGGTGATGTTTATTTTTCTGTGAATATATCTCTTTCAAATTTTCTATAAAAGGCATAGATCATCTTTATAGTATGAAACTAATATAAACTGTACAAAAGAAATGAAAATGATAAAATCAGACTTAAGGATGAATTTTTTTTTTTGGTTAATCCTCACCCAAGGATATTTTTCCATTGACTTTTACTAATTTTAAATATATTTTATTTATTTTTTACAGAGAGAAAAGGAGAGGGATAGAGAATTAGAAACATTGATGAGACATTGATCAGCTGCCTCCTGTACACCCCCTACTGGGGATGTGCCTGCAACCAAGGTACATGCCCTTGACCAAGAATTGAACCCAGGACCCCAGGCCAATGCTTTGTCCACTGAGCCAAAATGTCTATAGCTCCATTGATTTTTAGAGACAGTGGAGAAGAGACAGAGAGAAACATCAATATGTGAGAGAGAGACACATCGATTGGTAGGCTCCCACACGAGGCCTGACCAGGGTTGGGGATTGAACTTGCAACAGAAGAAAATGCCCTTAACCAGAATGGAACCTGGGACCCTTCAGTTCATAGGCTGACATCCTAGACAAACTGGCTAGGGCAAGAATGTCAAACTCACAGCCCATAGGCTACATACCTTGCTTATTTGACCCACGTTAGCCTTTGAGTTTGACATGCTTGGACTAAGGCAAGGATACATTTTTAATGAATTATATACATTGTCAGTCACCCTATGAGAAAGCTAGTATTTTTTTTCTCTCTATTTTTTGATGATGATGATACTAAAGCTTAGGGGGGGGGACGAGGTAATTGTCCAAGGCACACAGCTAGTAAGTAGAGAGAATTCAAATCCAAATGGCTTTGTTCCAGTTATCATATTTCCAACCACCACATTGCACTGGCTTTCTGAGTCACTGGTCTTCATGCACACTTTATGCATAAACACAGAATTGGAAAGTGTTGCTGGTTCTTTTTGTTAGAAGAGGCAGTTGTGTGTGGCCAATTCTCCCACTATGATGGAGCCTGGCATCATCTCTTCTCTGCACAGGGGTTGTCACTTTTGGTGATTCTGCTTTTCTCTCTTAAGTCAAGGGCTATATTTTTGTTCAAACAAAACCAGATGAGCAGGACTTCCCAATGTTGTCCTTCCAGCTTATGACAGCCCCTTCAATTTGCTGGAGCTCATCATTTCGAAGGTGGGACAGTCTTCCCTGAGCTCTTGTGCTAAGTTTTTCAGATACCTTTGCATCCTAACCCATCTCACCCTATGTCACAGAAAATATTAAGCTAGAGTTTTTCTAATTCAGATCAGACTTGTCATTCTTTCCATAAAACTTGAAAATTATCACACCTACTATCTGCAAAAACAGGCCTGTTCCTACACATATGCTTTTGTTAACTTGACTTTCTTTGGAGTAGCTCCTGAAGACTAGGGGTTCTAATATAAGCACATTGTCAGTTAAATTTTTCTGAGATTTTAATGTTGATTCAGGAAAATACAAATCTCTTTTGGTGTCCGAGGGTCATTTGAATTAAGCCCAGAGGGCAACTCTGCAATTGGTTTCATCCTGTTAATAATTTTGTAGGAGGATTTAAATGTTATGTTTATGACAAACCAGGCCTAATCTCCATGGTTGCCACTACACTGCATTCACAAACCTTAGTGACACAAAGTGATTAATGATAATGATAACTCAGATCATCCAAAGAGATGGACTATTGAAGATAAGGGTTTTTTTGCGCTAGATACTCTAGGGAAAGATGGCGCCATTGACCATCATTTGTGCTGGAATCTTGAATAAGCCTTAATTCTACTTTTGCCGTGTAGAATTTGGATATCAAGTTTGGCATTTTAAAAGCCTAAGTCTCAAATATTTTTCTTCTCCCATTGAAAGGGGGTCTGTGTTCCTTCCCCTTGAATCTTGTAAGGGATTCCACCAATGGTGGTCTGTCAAAGCTCAGAAATAGAGGCCATGCCTTTCACCTGCTTCTCCTACAACCCTCCCCTCTGAACACTCTCCCTGCTGACTACTCTTGGAACACAGTCCTCATGCCGTGAGAAGCCCAAGCTCATGGAGAGGCCATGTGAAAATGCTCCACACAATTGTCCCAGGTGAGCCCAGACATGTGAGAGAAAAAGGCATCAGATGATCCTAGCCCACGGCAGTTCAAACATACTCAGCTAAGGCCCCAGACTCGATAGAGCCCAGACAAGCCATTCCCACTGAGCACAGTCCAAATCCTGACCCACAGAACCAGCAAGCATAATAAAATGGCTGTTGTTTTACACCATTAAGTTCAGAGTGGTTTGTTATACAACATGGATAATGAGAATAGAAAGCTTAAAAAAATTTTTCTTTCTCATTCTTCATTGTTCAAATAATGTTTTACTAGCTCTTAATCTTACTGTGAACCAAGGAGCCCCAAGGAATGTCAGAGACATGGCAATAAAAAGATGAAGATGATTAAGAGATTCCTGGGGGTGGGAGTGGGGAGAAAATATGGCATACCCACAGATGCTGGTTCCTATCTCCTGGCTTTTGTAGTATGTGAAAATAATTACAAATATGTGGGCTTTAGAAAGAATTCTCAGATGCATTTTCTTAATGCAATTGAATTTTCACAACAATCTTACAAGTGAGTATTATTATTATCATCATCCTTACTTTGAAGATTAAAAAACTGGGTTCAGAGAGGTTAACTCAGGTTGTGCAAAGACACACAGCTGGTTTGGGGGTAAATGGGACTGGAACTCGTTGCCCCTGACTCTCCTCTGTTGCTCTGCCTGGCAACAGTTGCTTTTCAAGAAGAGAACTGCTGCCCCTTTGTGGCCACTGGTCTTGCTTCATGAAGTCCTTAGCTCCAACCTTTGTAGAAAGCTAGAAGGGGCAGGCCCTTTTACTGACAGGGCCAAAAGTAGCAGCCCTGTAGTTCTCTCTTCAGGAATGGAGGGGTAAAAGATAGGAATCCTGGCTGAGCTTTCTGTTTCTTTGGGAAGGGCACAGTAAGACTTGTGAAGGTTCTTAGTGCAGACCTCATGCCTCGGTCCACTGTGCTTTATTCTAGGAGTGTGGTTGCTTTAAAATTTGTCCATGCCTTAATATGTTCAATATTTCCTCTAGCTTCTTGAACTTGTGAAATACTGTTAAACTATCTGTTTCAATGTCCTTGTCTACTAATTCTATCATCATCTGTGTCATTCTGGGTCAGTTTCAATGAACCCAGGTGGGTTATATTTTAAGCTTCTTTTTGTGTGTCTAGTAATTTTTAATTTGATGCTAGGCATTGTGAATATTATCTTGTTGGGTGCTGGATATTTTACTATTTCTGAGCTTTGTTCTGCAACACAGTTACGTTACTTAGAGCCAGCTTTCTCTTTCTGAGTCTAGTTTTCAAGCTTTGTTAGATGGGACCAGAGCTGCATTTCATGTAGGGTTAATTATTTCCTGCTTCTAAAGCTCTAGGCATCATTTCCTCTTAATTTCTTGACACCTATGCATGGGTTCTCAACTGAATACTTGAGAGTTACCCTCTGCAGATCTCTGGGGCTCTTCCTCTCAGATTGTGTGCCCTGTGAATTCTAGCTGTCCTGGCTCCCCTAGACCCCCCAGTTCTGTCTCCTCAACTTAGGGAGACCACTGAACCAATATGCTTGGAGTTCCTCTTCTAGTACCATGGCTTAGACACTTTCTCAGGCAGTAATCTGGGGCAGCTGTAGGGATCACTTCATTTATTTTCTGTCTCTCAGGGCTCACTGTCCTTTGTGGTCTGATGTCCACTCTCTTGAGAAGTGTGTTTTATATATTTTCCCACATTTTAGTTACTTTAGGGAGGAGGGTAATTAGAAGCACTGTTGTGTCCCAAAGACTCATGAGATAGATGAGTAATGGAGAGGCCATGTGAAAATGTTCAACACATCATTGATAGATGGCTGAAATTGGACCACTATTTAGGTACCAGTCTTATTCAACTATTTTTTTTCTCTCTCTGCAACTCTGCCTTCAGGACTATTGAATGGGTTCAATTTGTAGGTCCTTTCAGTACTTCAGATACCAAAAACCCTGTTGGATATTATTTGATCCCAATTTATATGCTTTTCAGTGCTGAGGTGATAGTTTGAATGTGTTGTGTAATTTATGGTTAAAATGCAAATGCTAATTCATGCCTTCAGTAGGAGAACACTCATTTTTTTTTTTATACTTTAGTTTTGATATTGAGATGTTTGTTTCTGGTGCCTTATACTCTATTAAGTATTTATTACATGTATCCTTCATGCCTATTGGTTATTAAGCTATACTGATGCCTGACTTTAAAATCTTGTATTGGAGACAATATTTACACAATTATCCTTGTGTTAAAATCAGTCACATTTCCTCTGAACTTTCGTGGACTCCTCATAGTTCTCTGACTTAGTTGCTTTCATTGTAGGAATAGAAGTTCATTTACAGGGTGATGGGTTGTGGGAGCTCCAGAGGAGGAACAACTGGTCCTCCTGGAATCTGGAAATGATCCAAGGCAGCTTCTTGGCAGGAGCTCCTGTGTCTCTTTTGAAGGGCCCACCATCAATATGACTCCACCTGTCCCCATGTGACTGTTGATTTCAGGTTGGATTCCCCAGGAGTCATACTCTGAGATGGAAATTTGGGTAAAGAAATTTTTTAAAATATATATTTTATTGATTTTTGACAGAGAGGAAGGGAGAGAGATAGAGAGCTAGAAACGTCGATGAGAGAGAAACATTGACCAGCTGCCTCCTGCACACCCCCCCACCAGGGATGTGCCCGCAACCAATGTACATGCCCCTGACCGGAATCGAACCTGGGACCTTTCAGTCCGCAGACCGACGCTCTACCACTGAGCCAAACCGGTTTCGGCAGGGGTAAAGAAAATTTTGAGGGAATGCTCTTGGGATCAATTCCTGCGAGAGAGGAAAGGAAACAGGACTGGGCAGAGAGAGAAGTTGGGCTTCAATGCAGTAGATCCAGGCCTCCGCCAATCCCATGGGGAGATATGGGGCTATGATGGTCCTTCAGAGATGTGCCAAACTGAGGGACAGCTTGTGTATGTCCCCATCCCCAAGTTGTTGGGTGCAGGCTGCCCTTGGACAGGGGTGTGTGACTATGGTTGAGGCTGGGAGGGGCTCTGTTCAGAGCCATCAGCCTCCAGCACCCCCCAAAACTGGGGCAATGAGTAGTTCAAAAAGGAAGCTACCTCAATAAGTATTAGCTATTGTGCTTGTTGGCTCTCCCAGACCCATCATGGTTGTTCTGCCTTCTCCTAACTCACAACCTTTCATATTTTACTCCTGCTGATTGCTGCCTTGGCGCCACCATATTTTCTATTGTCAACTCCCAAGATTAGGAATCTGATTGGCTCAACTCTGTGTGGGTCAAATGCTTTGGGCTCAGCCACTTCATAGGCTTCCGATGAGCCTGCCCATTGGCTTTGTTGACTTTTACTGGCACTTCACCTACAACTGGAGGACAGTGGGGTCATCTGGTCTGAACCTTGTTGTTTAAGGCTGCTCCCTTAGCAGAAGCTCTGGTGAGGCACTAAGCTAATGTTTAAAATGTCTGTCCCATTAGGTCCCATTTATAGGGTCATCTGTTTGTGCAGTTATTTCTTCTAATGGGGTGTGCGTTAACTGAGAGTAGGCACCTGTTTTTTCCTGACACCTGGTACAGTAGGAACTTGGTACTATGGGGCATAACTTGGCAATATTATGAAGGTGCCAGGGGGCTGACATGCTCAGTGGAAGGTTTGGAGGAGGAAGCTGACGGGCATTGAAGAATTTTGAAAGACAAGGAGGATTTCAATAGATGGAGAGAAGAGTATAGAGAGGGACACTGGCATAAGCAAGCATTTGGTGGGTGAAAAGAACAACATTTTAGGGAGACACACACACACAGTGTCTTGGCTTGTTCAAAGACGAACACAGGTTTGAGGAATATTTTTTCTTGTTGCAGATACGAATTGGCATTTTCTTTAGTCCTGCTATGTAAGACACGGGTACCTTACATTTGTGCATGCGAGGGCACACACACACACACACACACACACATATACACACACACCATGAAATGAAGATAAAATATTCCATTAAAACATATCCACCCATGCATTTATTTCACTAGCTGCAGAGGTGTGGAGGTCCAAAAGCCAAGAGTAATAAAAACATATGAAGAGGCAGTGTGTACAGAAGGTGGTTTTTTTGCAAGGGTTCACAGATCCTATTTTAAGGTCGAAGCCACCCAGGTGTCCTTCCTCCTCTTTTCAACTGACAGTTGTGGTTGTGCAAGGACCGCTGCTGGCCCTGGTGAGCTGCCAGCCAGGCTCGAACAAACAGCCGCTTGTGGCCGTGGATTTCCTCTCGGCTCTGCCTGGAGGCAGCAGTTAGTGTTGGGAAGTTTGGGGGCTGGCGCTGGGGTCAGACTTTAAGTGACTTCAGTTCTTTCATTTTCCCTACTGTGAGACAATTTTAGCTTTTCTCTTGGACATCAGTACTGCCCAAGGAGAATTTCAGAGGGGATAGACTTTCCAGCCTGGGCGTCCTCTGACTTATCTTTTGAATTGAATTTAATTTTTATTATTGATATTATTATAGATATCTTCCAGTGGCTAACTCTAACTTTTTAATGAATATGACCCTAGATTGATGGGGATGCCACTATTTTGGTCTCTGGATGCGGTTGCAGTTTTCTTCTCCCCCATTTCCCCTATCCTCCTCCTTAAATGAATGATACAAGGGGACATGTTTAACTTGTTAAAGACCACTCTGTTATTTATAAAAAGCTTTCTAACTAATCTCCCTCCTATTAGTTCCCCCCCCCCCTAGAATCCTTACACCACAGCAAGATTAATTCCATTAATGACATGTTCGATATGTCATTACTCAAATCTCTGTGACTCCTTTACTTACAGGATAAAGTCTTTTCTCCTTTTGCTCAAATTTAATTTTGCCTTTTTCAATATAGCCCCAAACTATTTCCACTCTTGCAGGCCATATATATATATATATATATATATATATATATATATATATACACACACACACATACACACACACAAAGTCTCAAGTCTATCCAGATTGGTAACTCCCTGGCCCTATATCTTACAATTCCTATGGCCAGGTCCTGACCCACATAATTCTTTATGTGGGCCATGAATTCTCATTTCCAATCTCTGAATTCACTCTGGCTTAAGTCCTGCCTCCTCTAGCCTCCAGGATGGCTCTACCCCCAAACTCTTCCAGCATCTTGCTTGATCCTTCATCACCGAATCTTAATGGTGTCTATATCATTTGCCAAATTTTTATGTGCCTAGGCTCTGTTTCCTCAAGCAAGACAATAAACTCCTAGAGGGCAGGGATATTTTACCTACAGAACAAAGCTCTGTAGTTTGCTGAGTTACTAGCAGCTGGTATGAGGAACACGATTAATGACAAGTAAATTTCATTGAAGGCAGAACACTATGGTCTCACACTTGAAAATTATAACAATACCAACACTATTATACTTGAAATAAATAACTGGACTTATCAGTAGACTTGTATCTCAGGCTGACCCTTTATCCATAGTCAGTGTAGTAGAGTGGGAAGACCCCTCCAAGGGGGGTTGAGAGCCTGGGCTCTAATCTCATCTCTGCTGAAAATTAGCAATGGTGTGTCTCAGGAGTGAACCCGCTTCCCTGAGGCCCAGTTTCTTCAGGCTGCGAATTTTGGAGGATATCATAAACACATCTTGAATTAATAAAGGGCAAGGCCAGGGAAAGGTGGCATTTTTGAAAATGTCCAAGTTGAAACTTTTGCCCCTGTTTTACCCTATTTGTTTTCTCTAGTCAGGATCACCTCCTCCCTTTCTCTCTTCTTTCTTCCCTATGTCAGTAAGTCTGATAACAATCTCTCTTTCCTTTATGACTTTCCTTGTTCTAACCACACTTCAGCGTGTTCTCCTTAGATAAACATTTCTCATGCCATGAGCACTGAGTGCTGCACCCACAAGCTCCAGCTTACTTTGCTCTCAGAATCTTTTGTTAAAAAAAAAATGAACTTAGTTCCACGCATACATCTTTCTTATAATTAAACATTGCATTTCCAATCCAGAGTGTTGAGTCTTTAAAAAGCATGACCTAATTAATCTACCATTCCCTGGAGTTCATGGGGCTTCTGGAGTTGGGGTGCAAGGGAAACGCTCATGATGTCACCCCATTTCACAGAGTGAGAAGTGAAGGCTGAGAGATGCCATCGATTTGCCCTTGGGGTTCAGTGAGTCCTTGGTTAGCAGGGGAGCAGAACATGGGGTTGCTAGTTTCCAGTCATCTCTCTAACCACAGGCATGGGGACACATTTAGCAGAATCTTCAAGTGGCAGATGCAGCCAAGAAAGGTGCTGCCTCTCGGGTGGAGGGGGAGAGCAGTGATTACTCTGGCTGAAGACGGGGGAGGGAAATGGAGTCATCCACTCAGAGATTTTTCTAGAAGAAACGAAAGAGAAGATTTCACTGAGGCAAAACGAAAGGGGAGATAAAAAAAGAAAATGGGGCAACTTGAGCTTTAGTTATTGGTACCCCATCCTAATCACCAAGATATATTTATAATCCTCACATCTCCCAACTTTGCCTTGAGACCTGACCGTCCATGGATTTATCATGAAGCTCATGCAGCACACATTTCATGGCCTCTCACTGACACAGAAGAATTTCAGAGGGCACGGCCCTTCTATTCTTTCACTTTTCAATGAATATGACTCTTGGTTGATGGGGTGGCACTATTTTGGTCTTTGGGATGCTGTCCAAGTTTCCTTCTCCCCTTCTACCAAGGAAAGTTCTGCTTAAATGAATGATCCAAGATCCTGGGAGGGCCCTAACAGAGGGTTCACATGGCTAGATCTTTTTGTAAAATTTGCAAAAATAAGACATTCTTCTTCCTTGCTTTTGTACATCTTTATATTTGGCTCACATGCTCATTTACAAATGCTTACAACACACTTAAATTTAGTATTTATTGCAGCGTTCTGAATATTTGTCACTTTTAAAAATTTTATTTTAAAATTTTTAATACTATATTTGTTTCAGGTGTAAAACGTAGTGATAGACATTTATATACCTTATAAAGTGATCACCCCAATAAATCTAGTACCCATCTGACACCAGATCTAGTTATTACATTGACTATATTCCCTATAGCGACCATCAATTTGTTCTGTGTCTATGAGCTTGTTGCTGTTTTATTTATTTTGTTTTTGAAATTCCACATATAAGTGAAATTGTGTGGTATTTTTCTTTCTTTGTCTGCTTATTTCACTTAGCATAATACCATTTTGTTTCATCCCTGTTGTCCCAAATGGTAAGATTTCATTCTTTTTTTTTTTTTTTAATGACTGAATAATTTTTTTTTTCTTAATGAGTCTCCCAAATTGTACAAGCTTTAGGACTCACAAACTCTGAATCTGCCCCTCCACTGCCTGACGGCAGGCATAAATAATATCCACAGCTTTTGTGCCCCGAGAAACCACCCCTCTTTCTAAATGAGTCTGTGCTGTGGTAACTGCCAACCGTGTTTGTGCCTGCTGTGTCCTCCCATGCAATTGCAATTCCTGACCATCAGGAGGGGAGCTAGCCCTCTGTGAGCACCTCTTGTGTAACCAGTGCTTTCATAAACACCCCCTAAGTCCGGATTTACCACATCTTTATCAAAGTGGAGGAACAGGTTCCGGCAGGTCTGGTAACTTGGGGAAGGTCACATGGCTTGAAAGCAGAGACCCAGTGGAATTCATCCTTTCTGCATAAGCAGAGATTGGGGGGAAAAAGAGGATTTTGGGGTAAAGGGAAAGTTCTTTACTTTTTGCTCGAGCCTTTTTTTTTTGTCTCCTGAAACAACCCCCTCCAGATCTGTGTCACTGATTGTGATCAGTATATGTTTATGGGGTCTGTGGCTCTGTCAGGCCTTGGGATAGGCAACCCCCCCCCCCCAAAAAAAAAAAAAAAAAATCAATTCCTTGCAATTTAAAAGTGAAGAAAATAACTTTCAAATCATAGTGTTATAACATCAGATGATGGAGAGATACATAGTGCTAATGGGGCGGGGGCAGTGTGTGCACAGGTAGAGGAGGGAGGCAAAAATGACAGGTAATATGTGCCTCAGAAAATATTTCAGATATTTCAGTAGGAAGGCAGTGGGGAAAGATGTACATGAAACCTATGGAAAGAATCCAAAAGAAAGCAAATTTGCTATTATTTACTGTTATCATTCTAAATATAAGTAGTAGGAGAGAAGTTGGTAGCTGTGGAGTTTCTTCAGAAATACTGATTTGGCCCAGCCAGTGTGGCTTAGTGGTTGAGCACTGACTCATGAACCAAAAGGTCATCAGTTCGTTTGATTCCCAGTCAGATCACATACCTGGGTTGCGGGCTTGATCTCCAGTAGGGGATGTGCAGGAGGCAGCTGATCGATGTTTCTATGTCTATTCTTCTCCCTTCCTCTCTAAAATCAATAAAAACATATTTTTAAAAAGTACTGATTTGAGGGGATTTCTGAAGCAAACAGTGTTGCAGGAGTAAACCTAAAATGTAGGAAGCTATGGAGGAAGTAAAAGTAATTAGTAGAGAGCAGTGCGTTTTCTCCAGCTGGTTGTGGGCAAGTACAGACCAAATCCCACTTAACCACCCAGAGGGTCCTTCCCAGACCAGGGTTAGCTCCACTAATTACCCAAACACAATGCTTCCCTTCTGCTCCCAGGCAGTGAGACCTCGTTAACACTATAGAGGGAATCTTCCAGAAAATGCCACATTCAACATCAGCACACCTGCTTCATACACCCTGAGCTCCAAATGGAGAAAACAAGCAAAAAAAAAAATTGATTTAAATTATGCAGGTGGAGGGTAATTAAATATTGATATAATAATTATTAAATTATGCAGGTGGAGGATAGGTTTATGTGAAACTTCTGGAATCGCTGCAGGAGGGTGTAGACAATGAAAAACCCTGCATGGGGCTCTGGGCTGGAAGACAGCACAGTGAAGTTATGGTTGAACTGGGCAGCTGGTTAACTTTGCATTCATCGGTAGGTAGATGTCTCGCTGAATGAGTTTATCCAAACTCTAAGGGCAAGGCTTCCCCCAAATGGCATGTGTGCACAGAAGAGAAAGCCCCTCTTTTCAGGCAGTCCTAAGAATTAAAGGGAAAGGGTAGAAATGGAAAATGATGTGGATCATTCGAATAATGGCATTTTCACTTCAAATTGTAATCTTAAACCACCACCACCAACACAGTCACTTCATTTTCATCTCTAAGGTAACATGAATGATGTCAGAGCCAGGAAGAAAGGGCTCTGAAATGAACACATGGTTGGGAGGAGAGCGGGAGGCAAGGTTTGAGGACCTGTGAGGGGAGCCATCCCAGGTGTGGACAGGAAATGTGTCTGTAGGCAGTGGCCGGGATAGGGAGGCTTGCCACCGCTAGTTTGTTGGAGGAAAATCCTAGTTCCAAGGCAGTGAATTTTTATGTTTGACTGTTTTTGCACTTGTGTCACTGGGAAAGAATGGGCCAGATGGTGGTCTCTAGTATGTTTTTCACAGTGTGGCGCCTGCAGAGGGGTTTACCCTCGTTGGCCATTAACAATCAGTGGGAACAGCTTAAACGAGAGTCCAAAGTGGAAAGGCAAGAAAGCCAAATGCTGAATGTCCTTTAATTTCAGATCTCGGATGAACTTCAGTGTTCAGTTATAAAAGCTGAAATCGACAGTCATAGCCAATGGATAAGATGACAGCGTCAAGTACCTGTTTAAATAAGCCATTCCCCTCCTTCTCCTCCTCCATAAAATGTAAACAATTACGGTCAAATCAAAGAGTTCTAATGCACTGGCATTCAATAACATTTTAACTCTGGTTTTGTGAGTTTTGGCTTTTTAGAGTTAGGTGGTTTAGAGGTTCTCAAACTTGAGAGAGCTCTAGAACCACCTGGGAAACTTGTTAAAACAGATTGCTGGGCCCCACCCTGCAGGATTTTGAATTTACTAGAAATTTGCATTTCTAACAAGTTCCAAACTTCCCAGCAAATTCTCTGCTGTTGGTGTGGGGACCACACACACTTTGATCAGTTTTTCTGAAACATCTGGTTCAATTGAGCTCTTAATTTTTTTTTTTTAAGTCATAAATTCTTTTGAGAATCTGATGAAAGCCATAGGCCTTTTCTTCAGGAAAAATATACAACTAAACATAGACAATTGTAATTTTAGAGAACTTATCCCGAAGGGATTCCAAGAGTTTCTGCATACAAGCCCTTGTCCAGGCTAAAGAGAGGTCAGTAAACATGTTTTGTAAATGTGCAGATAGTAAATATTTTAGGCTTTATGGGCCATACAGTCTCTGTTGCAATGACTCAACTCTGCCACCACAGTGGGAAAGCAGCCATAGATGCACATAAAAATGAATGGTATTCCCAAAAGACTGTATAATATTTACAGAAACAGGTGCTGGGCAGTATGTGGCCTAAGGGCTGTAGTTTTCTGATCCCTGGTTCTGAGCGTGGATTTTAGAATCAGATACACCAAAGCTATTAGCTGTGCAACCTTGGGGGTCGACCCTTAAGCTATGTCAGTGTTGAGTTCCTCCTCTGTAAATGGGCTGTCATGGTTTTTGCTATAAAGTGTTGTGTTGAGAATGAAATGAGATAACCCACCTAAAGTTCCAAGCATTTCCTTTAAATGCGACTTTTATAATTAGTAATATCAATAATAGTACGTAAACAAGTGCTGGTGTGGAAACCCAGATTTGTTATTATCATTATTGTGAGGTAGAGAGGTGCGTGAGAGTTACTTGTGTACAAATGAAGAACAATGATGACATGTCTATTGATAAACTCCTGAGCATCTCAATTCCTTGTGGTTGAGTAGGGCCAAAAATCTTTTACAAACAAATAAGCTTAAAACGTAGTCACCAGCAAGGAGGGTGAACAGGTAGAGCAGATGATCTTTGTGTGTTATGTCCCATCTCCTAGACTCATCCCTGATACCAGACATAGCTTTGATGTATAATGCTGTGCACTTTCCCCCAATCCCCGCATCTCCAGCCAGGCATCACACACTTTTAAGCCTGACAGATTTCTGCATAGCTGTGGCTGACTCTACTAGCTCCTTACCTAACATCTATTCTTACAGAATCCTGATCTTTAGAGTGCATTTTTTTTTTAAATTTTATTTATTGATTTGAGAGATAGAGACAGAGAGAAAGAGAGAGACTTGTTGTCCACTTACGTATGCATTCATTGGTTGATTATTGTATATGCCTGACCAGGGATTGAAACCACAACTTGGCCTATTGGGATGACACTAACCACTTGAACTATCTGGCCAGGGTTTATTTAGTGTATTTTTGTGTCCAGTAAAAATATACAGATAAAACCTGATTTCCCAGAATTCTTTGCAGCTATGAGTGGTCATGGGAGCCTCTCTTTCCATGTGAAAGACAGCAACCAGAGCAGAGAAGGCGTCCTGCTCTTTGCCTTTCCCATTCTTTTTTTTTCCCTGCTTAATCATGCATCATGCTTGGATGCGCAGCAGGAAGGAAAATGCCTGTGAAGAATGGTGAAGCCACAGGGTGGAAGAAGCCTGCGCCCCAATGTCTGCCTTGATTTTCTATGCCAGTGCTGGCCTCCATGCTTCCAGGCTTTGTGTTGATTGTGACAAATCAAACCCTAACCACTGCTACTTGTAGCAGAATGCATCATAATGGGCATAGATTATTTTAGGCTGTGGTTGGCTGGAGGTTAACACTGCTATGTCAAGCTTTTATATTGGAGATTGGGAGGTAGTAGAACTGGTTGTAAAGCTCACATAGGTATTGCTCTGCATAAGTCTTACTTAGAAAATGAGTAGAAGCTACAGATATAAACTGAAAAATGTAGTTTTCTTTGGGCACTTACTATCAGTATACCAACTATTAGGGGATAGTAGCAGTAACTGGGAATAACACAGGGCTGTTCTTCCTAAGGATCTATTAGATGTCTAGATGGCTGAAAATGTGTACTCTCAGAGTGAAAGATGAATTTGCACTGGTGCTCGGGCCTCTGGGTAGGGTTGATACACTGCATACATTCTTGGTATGGAACGGTCAGGAGATACCAGTATAGGAGATAACCAGTGTAGCACTTGGCACAAAGCAGGTAATCTCACACCCACTTCACCCGCAATTGTGATGGACAGTTTTGCTGAAAAGTTGCATGGTTCCCGTGTACCCATTTTCAAGGATTTGGTGGATATGTGGGGGACCATGTTTGTTTCTTCCTACCATGTGTAGATCATCAACTCACCGAAACACACACACTTCTACCACAGGAGAAAAGGTATTTCACTTTCTCAGGCTTTCATTGAATGGAGAGATTTTTGAACTGAGCTCCTTAAAATATCAATGCTCCGTATTACTCCCCAGATACAGATATAAATCTTTGTAACGGTGCACTTTACAAGCAGCACTCTGGAGTCCTTTCTTATTGGTAATCACAGTGTTTCCTTATTAATACTGTAAAAAATGTAAAAGGCATAAACATTTTGCAATCTATCTGTTCTTTCTGTGCGGGCATACATCAGAGGCTGCTTTAAGCATTCCTAATGGTTCACCCATCACATTTTTTATGAGTTTATATGGGAAGAAAATTGTACCAGAAAACTGAATTCAATGACTGCTATTCTATGAATAAATTCTGTTATCTTTGGTACTCTGGGTATAATAAAAACATACAAAAGTTAAATTTCAGCATCCTTGCAGAGTTATGTCAACTGTTTTTAATGTCAATAAGATACTGCCATTTCAACCAATGTCTTTTCCCTCCAAAAAATACTGCTTGATTTTCAGGTTATGTTTTCATTAAAACAACTTGTTTTTAACAGTGAGATGCTGTGTATGTTTGCTAATTTATGTATACTACAAAGTCTGATCAAAATGAAGAGTTATAATTTTAAGACATGGAGCTCAGTAAAAAATTCATCTGTACTTTGGATGAAAGATTAAAAATCAGGTGTCCATAAAATGTGTTTTATATAAGTTAGATAAGAAAACATCTTGGTAGAGTAACTTTGATCAATCAGAGTCTGATGTATTTTTGTATTTACACACATACCCTTGTGATTAGAAGGAATATTTTACATTGTATCCTAATAGGTATATTCTCTAAGTAAGATTTTTGCCTTTATGATTATCTATACGATTTTTTTCCTTTCAGCAGCAGTGATCTAAATACTTTGAAGCCAAGTGTAGATTTTCCTGAACCATCCAATTTCAGTATTTGCAAATTGATTCCCTATGCTTCCTTTACATAAAAAACAAAAAAACAAAATATCTCTAAGCAACTTCTGTACAAATGGTAACCTTGAAGCTCAGAAAGTTTCCCCAAAGTATTGATCCACAGGCCCTCAATTACCCATTCAAAGGTCTATTATTGTCCTTTGGGGTGTGTGTGGAAGAGGGGTTGGGTCTTTACTTCTAAAAGATCCAGCTTACCCAAGAATCCATTTTTTTTTAATTAATGGCTTAATTGCCAAGACACAGAAAATCTGAAATTAAAACCTCAAAGATATTCAGGACTTCCTAAGCTCTGTGAGGCCTCTGCTGCCTGTCCTCCCACCCACCAAGCAAACTCCAGTGAGTCCACTAATATAAGCCAAGAAGATATTGCAGGTGCTTGCTAGTGACAGGGACACATTCCCCAAATTTCCATGACCCTCCAGACTTAGTTATTGACCATTGGAACTTCAGGATTCCTACATGCACTTAGTCTTTGCCTCAGGGCAGGTTTTTGCTTTGTTCCCTGGCCTTCGACTAGCTCTTAGCCCCTCTGCAAGTAGGAAAAGGATGAAATGATTTGGACAAAGTACATTATGAGGTTTGTAAAACAAAATTTATACCTATGTCTAATAGAATAATAAAAATAATTTCCTTTTTTTTTTTTTTTTTTGGAAAGAAGCAGATAATTGAAATAAAAGTGCCTTATTGGACTAAATATATGTCCAATGACCTGAATTTTCTATTTGCCTTTGGAGATAGGCTTTTGATTGTTGTCAAGAATAGAGATTTCTCATAAAAAGTAAAGTCATAGATAGGGAAGGCAGGCTCAGGAGCAGGTGCCTCAGGTGGGCTGTGGGAGTTGTACTAGGCCCACCCTAATTTCTTGTAGGGCGTTCACTGATTTGTTTTCATGATTGGGCTAAAGCATCTTTTCCGGAGCTCCCAGGCCAGATGACTCCATCTGAGAAAATGAATGTTTTGTTTTCTTTTAAAAGTGTACCTGAGGATGCTTATTGTGAAGAAGATTCCATGGTTGGCATCCTTGGAGGTTAATCCTGATTAGCAGGTGCTTGACTATATAATTTTGGCTCTTCCTTGAGGTTGAGGTTCTGGCCATCAGCCACCCTGCAATTATCACCCAGTCTCAGGGCACATCTATGGGCACCCCTGTATGGAGGAGATGGCTCAATTAAATGGCATAAACAACACCTTATAACCAGGAAACATTCATTAAGCATCTCATCTTCCAGAATGTCATGATCCTCCCTTTCATTTTTCTGTGCCCATTGGCACCACAAAAAGATGTTGGTTTTTTTTTAGGGGGGGGGAAGGGGGAGGGATGGTATTTTCCAAAGTTTTTCCTTAGAGTGATTGTCAACAGTAAGGAGAAGGTGGAGTGAACATTGCTTGAGAGTTTTTACCCTGGAGAAGTTAAGCCAACACGTTAAGGAGGTGCTTACACTTTGACATACATTGGACCGAGTGGGATTGGACTGTGGAAGGCTAATTTTTTCAGAGATGTGTCTAATTTGATAAACAGGAATATCTTTCTGTAGTGTCTCCACCAGCTTCTGGGAATTATCTCTATTGTGCATCTTCTTTAGATACAACAAACTGGGAGAGTTTGATGCCAAAGTATCAGGACTTCAATGAGGGTTTTCAAGATGGCAGTCCTCATTATCATTTCAAATTTCAGTTGAAACCCCTGGTACACATTTCCCTATCCAGGCTGACAACAGGACCTTCAAACACAAGCACATCATTCTGACCAACAATTGCCTGATCTGGGGGTGGGTCTCTGACCAAACTGTAGTAAGCAATCACAGTATTCTGCCCTCACAAAACCAAAGTTGAAGGTCCAGGAGTAGGATCTTGATTGAAGCTGGCCCCTCCAAGCTCTTTCATGGGATTTTGAAATTTGGTATCAGATAGTATTATATATAAGCCAGTGTCTCTGTAATGGTTGGCTCCCTAATGACTGCAAGCCATGCAGCTGTTGTGGCCATGTTTTCTGCGCTCCTTTAATGAGCAAGCATGCAGCAGGTGTAAAGAGAGAAGGAGGAAAGAGAAGCAGAGGTCCTGGTAGCCTTCCATTCCACACTTCCGGTTTTTCTTGTTTTAAGTTGGTTTGTGTTTAGTTTCTATTGGTGAGAGGGACTAGTGGAGTAGGGAGGTGGGGAATGATCCCTAAAGAAAGAGATTAGAAAGCATGTTTGATGCTCCAGACCCCAACCCCTTAGATGGGGGCATACTTGTCTCTTGGACATAGGCAAAGAGACAGGCTGAGTATTAAAAAGAGGAAAAGGCTCATGACATTTGGTTGGGGGTCAGTGATGGGGGAGAACATGGGACAGGAACTCAGGTGGGGACAGGCCTGCTTGTTTGAGTGGAAATTGTTCTCTTGGTGAGATGTTTCTATTCACCCATTGCTCCGGGTACTAGGGGCGTCTTGTCGATTTACTCTTTGCCTCAGGGGTCTGCTGCTAAAGCTGTTAACTTCTGGGTTGTTCTGTACCTGTGAATGGGAGGGAGCTTGCCTTTGTCTGCTAATAGAGGGCTTACCGTATACCTGACACTTGTAAATAAATACATGTTTATATTCATCACATGTATACTTTCAAAAACCATTTACATATATCCCATAGTATTATCATAATGTTAGGAATTAGTACCCACATTTTACAGACAAGATCCCGGGATTTCGAAGGCCAATAAGTTGTCTGAGGTTCGCACAACTATACAAGGACAGTTTGGATGGGAACGCAGCTTCCGATGACAAAACTGTGCCATGCATCCCGTTCTTTCTAGAGAGAGAATCTGGCCCTTTGAGGCTCTGCCTGGTTTGAGATTTGCAGCGGCAATGGCTCCCTGGTAGTGTGGTCCAGAGACTGTGTTCCTGCTCATCCTGGGTGCTCCCTGGAGCCAGCCTCTGTCCCTGCGTGAGGGAGGAGGAGTGAATGTTTCAGGGCAGGTCTCCACTCTGGCAAAGGCCCAGCACCCAGCAGGCTGAACCAGAGACCTCCAGCCAGGTGCGTCCGGCCTGAGTCACCATGCCGGGCCAGGTGAGCCTCTGAGGTGGCACCTGCCTGTGGTTGGCAAGACTTCTGAGATGGCTGCCTAATCCCAAATAATAATAATGACAACAATAGTGGTGATAATGGAGGGCTTTATGTGCACAGAGTGTGGTTCAATCCCCAAAGGTCCAGGAACTCTACAAAAGGTCCTGATAAGTATTATTATCTCTTGGGAGGGCAACAGGTTTACCTCGTGGGCAAATTCTGAGTTGGGAGGTAAAGAGCCTGCGAGATAATGGGAGCAGGTAGTAATAATGACAGCAGATGCTAATGCCTGCAGCCAGGAAAAGGGACAGGCAGAAAGCCCTGTGTGGAGAATTAGGGTGAGTTCAAGGAGAACTTTTTCCCCCATTTCTTTTTGGACATGAATTAGCAGCAGCAAAAGACAGAGAGCAAGCTCAAGTTTGTGTTTTTTTGTTTGTTTGTTTGTTTGTTTTTAAATATATTTTTATTGATTTCAGAGAGGAAGGGAGCAAGAGAGAAAAAAACCAATGATGAGAGAGAATCATTGATTGGCTGCCTCCTGCATGTCCCACACTGGGAATCCAGCCTGCAACCCAGGCATGTGCCCTGACCCGGAATTGAACCATGACCTCCTGGTTCATAGATTTGACACTCAACCACTGAGCTATGCCGGCCAGGCCAACTTCCGATTTTAAGGTACAGAGTTGAGTACTGATGGGAAAAGCCATTTGATATGCTTATGTGGTCTGCAGATTGCACACTTGGGTCCCTGGGGCTGGCAGGTAATGGTAGAGAATGAAAATGGTGAAGTGGAAGGCAAACAGAGTCAAATAAATTGAGATAAAGATGGCAGATGGAAATCCATGCTTGGCTTCAGTATTAGAGGATGCTATGGAGGGCTGGTGACTGTGGCAAACTAAAGGGAGAACATAAGCTCCTACTGAAAGGGGCATGTGTACTCAGATCCAACCAAAGCTGGCCCTATGTTGCCAGACCTTCCAATTTTGGAAAGATGCTGAAAATCAATTTTTTTTGTGTGTGTATGTAAAATCTCTTGAATTTAAAATATTGGTAACTAGTGTGAACATTTCTAATTTGTCCTAGAACCTGGCTGGTTGGGGTCTCGCTTAGAAGCTAACCCTTCAGTTATTTAAGAATTTTAAGAAATGTAGCCTCATTATACATGTGGAATTGGCAGAGACAGAGCTGGCTCACTGTGCACCCCCACCCCAAACCCAATCTGTGTCTCCAAGGTTATAAAGCAAGCCATTGGGAAGGAGGGGGCATGTTCTAGGCACATGTGTGTCTAGCCACTGTGTGGAAGTGGGGCTGGATGGGGATGCCAGATGTGGCCATGGGTGTGGCCAGGTGAGAACAACAAAAAACGAGCTTGATAGGAAAAGAGGCTGTGAGGGAGATCTGGCAGGGCTTCTGGGAGAAATGGGAATTGGGACAAGATGTTGTCCATCTCTTTGAGCTTGCCCCTCCTTTTCTTTCTATTGCCCTACCATCCATTCTTTCATTCCCTTCTCCCTTCCTTCCCTGCCCCTAGCTGCCCTTCCTCCTCCCTCTCTTCCTCCCTTCCTTCCACAAATTCACTTCCCACTTACATTGTGTCAGGAGCTTTGCTACGCTATGGAAGTACAATCTATGCACAAAAACCAGCAATACAGATTTTTACCCAATTTGGAGGTGAGTTTGACAAGGTTGGACATTATTCAAGCTGTGTAAACTTTTCTTTGAGGGAATCACCTCAGTGAGACACACGGTCAACCTCACGAGCAGCAGCAACTGAACAGTAATAAGAATCCTAATGGCTGTTAGTGACACAAGAACCACCAGATGGGAGATGTTGTGGGCAGAGTCTTACAAACAGTAGATTCAGGTCTGATACTTGAATTGAAAGTCATGAGGGAAACATCTGTTTCTGACATGGTTGACTACCTAGGTGCTCCTGGGCAGTAGCAGCAACAGGTGTTCATGTAATGATGTGAATGACTTCTAGCAATAGTGTGGAGGCTGCCAGTGATGAATGAGTCAATTCTTATTCTACAACTTGACTCCCAGTGTGGTCCATGTGCTAGCAGCCTCAGTGTCACTTGGGACCACATTAGAAATGGAAACTCTTAGCTCTATTACAGATCTACTGCCTTTTAACAATATCTCCATATGTGCTTATTAAAATGTGAGGGGCTCTGCTCTAAAGCAGAAGTACTCAACTCCAGAATCATCTGAGAACTCAAAAAGGACTAAAGTTGGGGTCACCACAACCTCCCCTATCCCCCAATTAAGGGACTCTGATCTAATCAGTCTAGGATGGGGTCTGATCAGTAGAAAAATGTGAATCCTTCCCCTGGCATTTTTTTTTTATATACAGCCACGTCTGAAAACTATTGCTTTTTAGAAATACAAATTCTTGGGGCCCTACCTCAGACCTATGGAATCAGAATATGTATTTTCACAAGCCCTATAAGTGTGATTCTGATGCATGCTTAAGTTTAGGAACCACCGCCCAAAGGGTCACAATCAATAGTGAAGACAGCAGGGGGAAAACACACACACACACACACACACAAAAAAAACAACAACAACAAAAAAAAACAACCCACAAAACAAAACAGGTCCCTTCTATGCAGTGGGTGAAGGCCCAGACAAGGCAAGCCCACATTCACCTTTGAGAGACATCAGCTTGAGGCAGAAGAGGACAGAAAGGCCTGTAGAAGGTGAGTGGAACCTAGCTGGCAGAAAGATGGGAAAGAAAAGAGCATTCCAGCAAAAGGAACAGTGGATGCAGTGGTTCTAGGTGAGAACCACTCATTTGAGCACCTGAAAATGCCTCAGCTTGGCTGGGAAAGGGGGGTTGCCAAGGGGCAAAACTAAAGCTGTAAGTAGGAGAGCGATAATGAAGGACCTGTGTATTGTGCTCAGGAGTTTTTACCCTGTCCCCAAGTGGGTTTTGGTGGGAGAGTAATAGAAAGATCATTTTAGTTGTCATGCAAAGCATGGTTTCTGGGGTGGGGCACTAGTAGAGGCAGGAAGATGGTCACAGTAGTTCAGACAAGAATGCATATATTATCAATCATTGAGTGTGTACTGAGAAACTGCTACATTAATAACTGTATGTGACAGAGTAGGGTCTTTGTTGGATTATCAAGACAAACTGTATGTGACAGAGTAGGGTCTTTGTTGGATTATCAAGACAAATGGATCACCTTATTTAATTAAAAATATTCATAAAACCTGCACTACAGAGAGACAATGTTCCAAGGAAGAGAGATATACAATGATCAATAAGGTGTGGTGGCTGCCATAAAGAAGTTTATAGTTTCCTGGAGGAAATGGATATGACAAAATACAATATACTCAGCCTCATCCCCTATGTTGGCTCTTATGGGTCAACCACAGTCTGTGTGGCAATATTATCTTTATTTACCATTTCATAGATGAGAAAACTGAGGTTCAGAGAGGTTGTATCATTTGCTTCTGATCACAGGACTGCCAATGGAGCAGAAATGGGATTTTTTTACTCTTGTCTCCTGATCTCATATTCTGATGATTATAATGATGCTTTCTAAACTTCAGTCATTCTTTCTAGTTTTTACCATAGATGTGTAAGCCTGCACTACTACTTACTTTATATTTTACATTAAACTGACTTGTTATTTTTTCATGTTAAATAATTTATTCTAAAAAGAAAGTCCTATGAATATAATGAATAGAAAGTCAGTACCCCTTGCCACTCATAGGAAATATTGTAAAATTGAATGTCATACACAAACCAGTGGTATTCAAAATATAGTTGCATATAGTAGCCTGGCCAAGACTCTGAGCTTAAGGTCTTTGTTAAGAAGGGAAACTTGCACATGTTAAGAGGTGTTAAAGACCTGGTAGCATCAACCTGACACTTAGATTTGAATCATCATAGACTCTAAAGATAATTGAGTCTTCAGGGAATAACTTTCTCACTATGAGATCTAGTCATATGTAATGGTATCCATCTACCACCTCAAGTCATTGCACATCATCCATGGCGCAGACACAGTAAAGTGTCCCATTTTTCTTATCTCCCCCTCTTTCTTTTGTGAGACAACTGTCATCCTGCTACAACCCCCCACACCACAGCATCACCAGGGGCATTCCCTGTAGGAGAGGAGAGGAGAATGAATCTTTAGAACAGGATTGTAGGGTGGAGAGGAGACTCTTGGGGTTCCAGACCTGAGGAAATATAACTATGATATACAGTGATCCTCGCGTGATAACTGGCAGAGATGAGGTTTTGCTTTGCCTTCAGCACCTGCTTTTCTTTTTCTCTCCTTTGTGGGCCACTTCAGCATCTAGCTTACATTTCTGTCTCTCAGTCTTTATGAACCCTCCTTTATTTTGTTAATCATTTTACTTTTATTTATGTATTTAATATATTTTATTGATTTCTTATAGAGAGGAAGGGAGAGGAATAGAGAGTTAGAAACATTGATTAGCTGCCTCCTGTACACCCCTTACTGGGGATATGCCTACAACCAAGGTACATGTCCTTGATTGAATTCGAACCTGGGACAATGCTCTATCCACTGAGTCAAACCGGTTACGTCTTGTTAATAATTTTAATGATATTGTCATGTTATTTCCCAACATAGTACCTTTTAAAAGTAGAGTGAGAAAGAGACTTTGGAGATGCCTCAGAATTGTTGAACCTGGGGACTTGAGCCTACCGCATGGGTGCTGGAGGAGAAGGGAGTTTATCAGCTTGGTTTGCGTGTCCACAGAGACATCTAGGTACAGGAACACTGACCCTGTGGGGTAACCAAAGAATGAGGGTGGAGAGTAGTTAGTTGTAAGGCAGGATTTAGAGCTGCGTGAAAAATGAACAAGAACTGGGGAGGATTCCACACTGAATTTAGATCTTACATGCATGTGAGGGATCCTCAACTCTTTGACAGTGAGCTTTACCCTGCCCATTCTCCCTGACTTGGGAATGCACAGAGTGGTGACTTATCTGAGAAATGTTTTCTACCCAAGTGATGGATTTGTTGACCCAACTCTGTTTATCTCTAATTTGCACATCAGTGGGGACATGGGTTTTTTTTTTTTTTTTTTTTTTTTTGAGTCAAATGATTTGTATGTTAACTACTTTAATGATTACAATTATCATGATTTATTATGTACTTTTTAGCATTCTGATAAAAGAAACCCCTTTCAAAATTCAGGAGATTATCACCTGACTCTGCTTTGCAAGTGCTTTATTTCTGTCAAGATTCCAGTGAGAGGAAAACATTTTGTTTGTGTGACATGCCCTGGAGATTTATTAAGAGCAAGAGACCTTTGTCAAACACTACTGCAAGTCAAAACCTAGCTAAAACACACAACTCCATATGAAGGATTAAAGGAAGAAGAAAATTATAAGACTAATTCTTGAATTTCTCTGAATTTTAGTATAGTGGCTTTCCATGAGGTCAAATCTCCAAAATTTGGATTTCAACAAAATAGAAAGGCATCTAAAAACTTTTTAAAAACAAATGTCAAAATCTCATTTAAAACAAAAGACAGGAAACTTGATTTCTTCCTAGAATATTGTTCTAGAAAATGCACATTTATTCCAGGCAAGATACTAGAGAGATTGGGTACACATAAATTATAAGACATAATCACAGCTTTTGTGGGTAATTTACAATCACCCAAGGGAAACAGATGATGAAAGTGGACTAGAGGAATTGAATAGTGACAGGTGAATGTATGGGGTGGACAGTTCATTTTATATCATCTGGATGAGGAGGAGGAGGGCGATAGAGGACATGGCAATCGAGTTAATTTTTGGTGGATGCATAGGATTTTGCAAGGAGTGGGAGAAGGTGATTAGAGGCAGAGGGAACAGTGGGAGCAAAGAACGTGCTTGGCAGAAGGGGAATAGTGATAGCAGCACCGTGCCTACCTGAGGGAAAATAGCAGTGTGTAAGGGGTATAACAGTGTAAGAGCCCAGTTGTGAAGGTCTCTGAATGATGCTTGGGTGTTGTTGAGCTCTTCATGGCAGCCATCAAAAATTCAAAGCAGGGCGGTGGTGAGGATGGGATATTTTAATTAGAAAGCTAGGAAAAGAGGTCAGGCAAGAGGCTTTTACGTTGGCCCAGGTAAAATTATCTTCCATGTATCTAATGAAGTTCTACAACCCAGCAGAAGGGCAGAGAAGAATCGTCCCTTTTGAGCTCTGGTTCTCATTTTTCTTTCCCCTCCCTCCATATGACTCTGTCTTTAAGAAAGTTTTAATAATGCAAATAAAAGTACTTGCATTTATTTTCATGAGTATTTTTTCTGTTACATGAACAAGAATACAGATATTTATTTAGTTCTTAAAAATGCATACACTTTTTTCCCCTTTTTTTGTTTTCTCCCATTTGCTATTCAGATTTTTCCCCCCTTTGGTTACTGTCTAAAGTTATTTGATTGGATTTTTCAACATGTGGGCCATTCCTGAGATGGAAGTAGGGGAAAGAGTAAAGAGGGAAGAAAACCATGTATGTCATACTTTGTCTATTCCTCCATGAAAACAGATTTATTATTATTTTTTTTTGGTGAGGCTCTTCAGATCAAATTAAGCAGTAAAAATATTCTAATTGAGTTGGGCTGGACTGAAGATGGATCCTTAGTACAATTACATGGTGTAATCTATGCTTCCAATTATGCCATTCCTTCTTCCAAGAGGAGGAGATGAAGCTGGTAAACAGATTCTCACTCAGGCTAGGAAAGAAGTGTGGCTATTGTTAAGGGGAATAAGAGATGAGCCGTCATAAATGTGTATGATGCCCGGTGCCTTTAAAGACCTTCCATTCTGCCCCCCTCCCATGGGGAAGGCAAAGGGACTGATGGATCAGTTGATGGGAGACATGGAAGACTGTGCTGATGGTTGCTTTTTGAGACATGCATGCTAGCTCAGGCCACTGGTGGTATTGCAGGCTTGGGGGTGATGGCCAGGAGAGTGTTAGACACACTCCATTGTCTAACACAGCGTTATGAGGAGAGCTCTGCCTAATGGAAACTGCTTTCTATCAAGGTAGACAGAGCAAGGCCTTGTCCCTGCTTGTTCAGTCTTTCCCCACACGTCCTCCACCTGCACCCACTTAGAACACATTTCTCCCTGTGCATCAGAAATGAGAAACATAGTCTGCAATTTTCAGCCTTGAACTTTTAAGTTTCAGACCTGGTTTTGAGCACGTAGTAAGAAAAATCAAGTTGTACGGCTTGTTTCTCTCTCTCTCTCTCTCTCTCTTTCTCTCTCTTCTCATTTCAAATTCTCTGTAGAATCTTTTTATCTGCGATCCCTGGGGAGATGCATGGACACTGTGGGACACACTCCATTTTCTCTCAGTGGTGGGACAATATTTAATTGTCAGTTAAATAAATAACGATTTGTAGCTGATTAAGAACTGAGAGAGCCTTACACTTTGAGTCCTTTAAGTGGGTAATTCCTTTAAACGGGTAATTCTTCTAAGCGGGTAATTCCTTTAAGCAGAACCCTTCACAGCTCTGTAAAACTGAAGACCATCTAGGAACTCTTGAACTGTTTCAAATTGTTTTCAAATGGGTCTGAATGCTGTTGAGAAATGCATAATTTACGACCTTAACACTTGATTAGGTGTTAAACGACTGTCGGGAGAGATGTCCTTGGTAATCCAGTTATCATCTAGACTCTAATTATCACTTCACAGGAGAAGTAAGGCTGGGTAATTGAGGACCAAAATTCTTAAAGGGCTTGAAGTGGCCATTTCCTTATGCAGTTAAGCAAATTATTTCTCTACCTATAAGGTGTCTAATAGCTACCAATTGATGAGAAGGAAGAAATGGTGTTAGGACTTTCAGGAGTGAGTCAGGGGCTCCAGCTAAGGCAACAGAAAGTTGCATTGAGTACTAAGAGGTTGCCCCCATTTAAAAAAAACTTCACTTTATTTAAAATACGTGTCAAAGGAGGGAGAGAAGAGAAAGCAGGAGACAGCCAAGAGGAGACAGAATGTAATTAAGAGCTGATGGCCCTACCTCTCCCCTGTCTGTCATTACTAAGGATTTTTCTCAAATAAGACCCAATTTCACCTTGTGTTAGTTCCCATTGATCACTATAAATTATTTAAGCCACAAATGCTGTGCCATCCATTAAACCATAAATGGGGATAGTGGGCCAAAATCTGTCTGGGAGAAAGGTCTCACTCTCCCTGAATTCGGTGGGAAATAAGAGGAAGAGGTAAACAGATTCCATTCTGCATAATTTTCTTTGACCAGTGCCTCGTGTCCCCCCATACCCCAGTCTTCTACAGAGCACTTCTATGAGTGTAAGTGTCCACACCAAGGGCTATGGGTACAAAAATGGCAATAAAAGTCTTGACCCTTGCCTTGAACAGTATCAACTCTAGAAAGACACTCATGGATAGTGTTAATCAATACCTTTCTTCTTCCAATTGTGGGAGGGATCGATAGATAGATAGATAGATAGATAGATAGATAGATAGATAGATGCTGGACAGTGGGAAATCAGATCACCTTGATTACAAATAAAGTTGATTGTAGAATGTGGATGTATCTGTTCACCAGTGAAATCAGCACTTCTGTCTGGACACTGGCTCAGCTGGTCAGCTGCAGGTGTGCCCTGTGGTGAGGGAGTGGAAGGCGATCCCATGGCAGAGAGCAGATTAGAATGCATGCTTTCACCCTCACCGGTTTTGGCTCAGTGGATAGAGCATTGGCCTGTGGACTGAAGGGGGGTCCCAGGTTCGATTCTAGTCAAGGGCATGTACCTTGGTTGCGGGCACATTCCTAGTAGGGGGTGTGCAAGTGGCAGCTGATCGGTGTTTCTCTGTCATCAATGTTTCTAACTTTCCATCCCTCTCCCTTCCTCTCTGTAAAAAATCAATAAAATAAATTTTTTAAGAAAGAAAGAATGTATGCTTCCTCAGGACAGGCTGGCTCCCAGGGAGGCTCCCTGGAATTGTCCCATCAGGTAGTTGCAGTCAGGAGAGGAATGACGTCAATGTAGAGCCTAGAGAGTCACTCTAGCTAAAGTCCTTCCACAGGGAAACATGTGTTTCTTCCCCAACAGAGAGGCCTGGAGAGGGATAGTAAATGGTGACTAAACATATAAGTGGTAAATTATATGAATTAATTACTTGCTTAATTCACTGCTGTTATGGGTGTGAAGTTAGAAGTGCAATTGTATTCAGTGCTCTGAAGACTGGCCACATCAGAGAACTAAAAATTTTTAGATAGTGATTTCAGAGTTACTGTCCCATTGTGTAGAAAGTGTGTGGTCCATCTCTGATTGGCAGGTGTCAGTTTGGCTCAGCAAATGTCTGGTGAGTGGGAAATGATGGGTGAATTGAATTCTTCTGACCTTAGTTATTATTTTCTTCTTAAAATATGTCTTTATTGATTTCAGAGAGAGGAAGGGATGGGCAGAGAGATAGAAACATCAAATGATGAGAGAGGCTACCTTCTGCATGCCCTCCACCAACCCCCACCCATCCCCGGGTATTGAGCCTGCAACTTGGGCATGTGCTGTGACTGGGAATCAAACTGATCTTCTGGTTCATAGGTCATAGGTCGGTGCTCAACCACTGAGCACATCGGCCAGGCCTTACTTTTTAAAAAAATATATATTTAATTTTTTTACAGAGAGGAAGGGAGAAAGATGAGAGTTAGAAACATCAACGAGAGAGAAACAATGATCAGCTGCCTCCTGCACACCTCCTACTGGGGATATGCCTGCAACTAAGGTACATGCCTTTGACCAGAATTGAACCTGGGACCTTTCAGTCTGTAGGCCGACGCTCTATCCATTGAGCAAAACTGGTTAGGGCATTACTTTTTCTTGATTTTTTTTCACGAATTTTTTTTTTTTTCACGAATGTAAATGCAACACTTGTTTATCATAGAATATTTAGAAAATATACAACAATATAAAGAAAAAAATAAAAGCCACATTTTATCCCACCACTGAAAGATATCAATGATGCCATTCAGGGTTTTCTTTCTTCTTCTTCTTTTTTTTTTTTTAACTCTATGCAGAAATGATGGGGGTTAGCTTATTGTGGTAATCATTTCACAACCCATCCATATCTCAAATCATTTTGTTGCACAATTTAAACCTATACAATGTTATATGTCAATAAAACAGGAAAAATAAATAGAAAAGTCTATAATACCTTCTTTTTCCCACAGAATTTCTCTTATACTCTATGTGGTATATTACATTCTGATTTTTTTCCTTATTCTAAATAATTTTTTACATCATCAGGTAGTGGCTGCATAGCATTTTGTGTAACCTGCTGCTTCCTCATTGATATTTAGGTTATTTCCAACTTTCTTTTCTGCAAAGACCTTCCTTATATGTAAATATTTGTGTGCTTCTCTGAATACTTGTTAGAGCCCAGTCAGGTTTGTGAGTATAGACATATTAAAGCAGTGCTGTCACATGTTTAACGAAGAGCTTGCAGGAGGAAGAAGT
This sequence comes from Pipistrellus hanaki, assembly GCF_964339955.1. NCBI lineage: Eukaryota > Metazoa > Chordata > Mammalia > Chiroptera > Vespertilionidae > Pipistrellus > Pipistrellus hanaki. The sequence goes on from NC_140515.1 coordinate 39,864,672, forward strand.
CCCGATTTGTAGCATTTGTTAACTTCTGTGGTGTCAGTACTCCCACCAGAGCTGAATTAAGCTACCAGTGATTTAATAACCAACCTCAAATTATTCTTGAAAATTTAACATTTGGTTCTTATGAGCTAGCATACAACTGTAAGGCTCTAGATACAGATTTTACCGCTTTTCTCCAGAAAGGTTGTACCTTGTTATGTTTTTACCTGTAGCATGGAGGATGGCCTGCTTAGATCCTGTGTAGGGTCTGGCAGCTTCAGGTGGGCCAGCAGCAGAGGTGGAAGGTAAAGAAACTTTGAATGCTTTCACTTTGAGGGATCACTGCCATCCCAGATGATATGCAGGAGAAATAAACCCCCTCCCCCAAGAACTGTTCCATGCATATAAATGTTGTAAAAGGGAAAAAACTAAACTCAGAGTTTGTTTTAGATTTTATGCAAGACTAAGTCCAAATATTTGCTAACCAAAATAGCCTCTCTGTTACTTCTCTACCCTTTATATTTGATGCAGAGCTATTAAATATGACACTTAATCATCTTGTATATGCAGAGAAATATGGCATCATCGATTAGAAGGGGACCTTGTGATATTTCTGGAGCATGGTCATTGTCAAATGGTTGTAGCTCTGGCTCAGCCACTAGCTAACTCTGTGACCTTCAGACCCCCTGCACTTTCTGTTAATCCTCTATATAAGTGCCAGAGTGAGCCTTTAAATGCAGACCTGCTTATGTTGTTCCTCTATTCAATACCTTCTTTGAATGAATTCCCATGATTGGATTAAGGATAAAATTTCAGGTTCTTAATATGCTTTATGGTGTTACTGTGGTATGGCAGACAGACTGTAAGGTAACCTATATTGACCCCTGACCTCTGTTATTCATGTCCTTGTGCAATCCTCTCCCCTTAAGTGGGAGTGGGACCTATGGCTTGCTTTAAAGTAGGGGTCTTCAAACTACGGCCCTCAGGCCACATGCGGCCCGCAGAGGAGTCTGATCCTGCCCGTCAGGTTTTTTGGGCAGTGAGCGCAGCCGAGGTGTTACAGTAGGAATTAGTAGTTCATATAGTCTGGCCCTCCAGCTCTCTGAGGGACCGTGATCTGGCCCCCACTTTAAAAAGTTTGAGGACCCCTGCTTTAAAGCAATCGGGTATGGCGAAGACAATGTGATGTCACTCCAGTGTTTACATTATGTTATTTAAGACTCCATCTCTCTAGAGTTACTTTAGTTCTCCTGTTGGCCTTAAAGAAATAATAGTCAACATGGAAAGTCCCACATGTCAAATACATAAATGCAGGAAGCTTATAGGAATTGAGGACCTCAGTCCTTATAACCACAGGGGACTGAATTCTGCCAACATAAGTGAGCTTGGAAGCAGAACTTTCCCCCAGTCAAACCTCCAGATTACAACCTGGTGACACCCTAAAGCAGAACACCGGCTAAGCATGCCTAGATTCCTGACCCACAGAGCTGTGAGATAATAAATGTGTATCATTTCAAGCTGCTAAAGTATGTGGTGATTTGTTACACAGCAATAGGAGATTGGTCCTAAAGTGACCACCACAATATCTGACTGCCTACCTCTTCTAGCCCAAAGCTGATATTCTGTGTTTGCCCTTCCAAAGTCATTTTGCATGCTTCTTCTTCCTTTTCTGCGCCTCCAAAGACTGACTTCTAGGACCACATCCATTGAGCTTCCTTAACTCTGGCTTTTGATTGGCACCAATTGAGGTTGGGAAGCAGGTGGTAAGGGGAGAAGATGAATCACAAGTTCCCTCTCTGCCAGGTTGCAAGTTGAAAACAACTATGTTTCTCTACTCTACTGGAAGCCACAGGTCTTGTCAGGTGGCTTTCTCCTTTGGCTTCAGCTTTCTCTGGCTTCCCTTATTAATCTTCTCCCCTAACCCCTCAGTATTAGGGCTGTACAGCCTCCTTGTTGTTGCCAGTCCTTGATGTTTCACCGTCCTTTCCCTTGATCACTTCCCTTCACCATGCCCAACCTTTCTTAGTCTTCACTTCATTAAGTCACATCTCCTGAATTACTTGTTTAAATATAACACTTTTTCTTGCTGGGATCCTGAATGATAACAAAGCATTATTTCAATTCCATACTCTTTTATACAAAGGGCTTCCCATATGCAATTACTATGCCCAGGAGACAATTTTCCCTAGGCCGGTCCACATCTTGACCTAGTTCATCAGTTTTTAAAGTGTGGCCTCCAGAACCACAGCATCAGTATCAACCTGGGAACTTGTTAGAAATGCAGATTACAAGGCCCAGGCCCACATCTACTGAAGCAGAACCTCTGGGGCTGAGCCAGCCATCTGTATTTTAACAAGTCCTCCAGGTGATGCTGAGACTTGCTGAAGTTTGGGAGCTAGCTTACTGTTATCTTTTTAAAGTTCCAATGTAAACTCTTTGACTTGGTTTGCTCCCTTTGTTACATTTCCCATTGCACCCTCTGTCTCTGTACTTCTACTCTGCATATCACTTATAGTTTGTTCAAATTTGGTCTCTCCCAGGATCCTATGAACCCACTATCTGTGTCTGCTTCATTTGTGTTGTGACTATTCATGTCCTATCTGGTGCCTCACTTATAGCAGATGAGCAATAATTACTTCTTTAAAAATTGATTGAATGAACTATTTGGACCTCAGTTTATTCATTCATGAGAAGATTGCTGGCTTGTGCATTCATTGATCAACTTTGCTCAAGATAGCTTGGTTAAGTGGTAGAGTGTGTCTCTGGGCAGAAGTTTGCAAACTTTTAGTTTGAAATGGTCTATGTTGTGTGAGTTTATTCCCATTCTTTCCAACTATTTTCATCTAAGTTCATATGGTTGCATATTTGCAAAAATATATTATGTAATATCTTTTACTTCATAAATAGCTTAGGTCATAGTTTGGATGAGTTGCTTTCAAATCCTACCTAAATAATCTGACCAAAAGAATTTCTGTCCTATTGTTCAACTCAAACCACATAGTCAACTTATATAAATATAATATTTGTGATGTATTCATTCATCCATCCATTCAACATTCACACATTGCAACAAAGATTTACTCTGTGTCAGGAAAAGTGCTTTGAACATGGAGCAGTGGTAATAGGCCATGGCAGGTAAAAGTAGTGAGAGCTGTTGTTTCTTTAAAAACCACAAAACTGGAACCTAATTTTGTGGATTTAATGAGAGTCAAGTAATTATCCAAGATGAATTTAAAGTGGTCTTGTTCTTGAAAGATCTCCTTGGACTTATGACAGGTAGGAGGAGAGGGAGCCATTGGAGGTTTAAGCAGAGGTGTGACAGGAACAAACACATTTGAAAAGGATTGCCCTGGCTGCTCTGTGGTGTAGAGCAAGCATGTCAAACTGTGGCCCGGGGGCTTCATGCAGCCAACAATGAATACTAATTAATGATTACTCATTTATGCCCTTTTTATTCAACATGTCTCTATCGAAATAAACTTAGGTTTTTATGAAAATTGAAGCTTTTGCTTTTTTTTTGTGGCCCACATACTAGTAAACTTAAGCCTTGTTTATTTGGCCTGTGCTAGCCTTTGAGTTTGACATGCTTGGTGTAGAGTGAGGAGGGACAAGAGCAGAGGCAAGGAGATGTTACCAGGTGATCACAGTGTTACAGGTAGAGGTGATGGTGGCTGGATCAGAGTGACACCACAAATGGAGGTATGATCAACATCTGGTTATATTGTGAAAGTAGAGCTGTCAGGCTTTGCTGACAGATGTGATTTGAGGTTTGTCAAGGCCTATGCAACTGGTGGGATAAGGTTGCTATTTATTGATTCAGGGAAAGTTAAAAAAAGGTAGCTCTGAGCAGGAAGATCAGAAGTATGGAATATTTCTATTATAAATCATGAGCAGGAACTGATAAATAACATTAAGTTTAACAAATACCTTGGGAATTTTTTACCAAAAGGTTTTGAATGTTGGTTTCAATCTGACTGTGAATGGAGACAAAGAACATTCTATGAATTGATCTGCTATCAGAATGTGCTGAGGTAGACATGCTTCCATTTTCGGGAGATCAGATTATGTGCTGGTCCTTGGCTCAGATTTATTCCCTGCCCTTCTCCTCTTCTCTGTATCACAGAAGAGCTGATCATTGCAAGCTGTGCTTCCTGGAATCCATGAATAGGAAACTTTGGCTGTGTTGGTACTGGGAGGTCCTCACAAGAGACTAGAACATGTGAGGAGAGAGAATCCAGGACATTTCTCTTCCCCTCAATCTGACTCATGCAGTATCACTAGCAGTATCACAGTGATGTCCTTTCTTACATTAGCTTCCACTAGACAGACCCTCTGTGATTCTGGCCTCTCTTCTTGCCCTGGTCTCTGGTAAAACTATATCTTCCCTTTGGACCTCGCGCCTAAGAGAGTTTTCTGCTTCCTGCACCTGCTAATCTCTGAATTGCCATACTGTCCCTGTTTGGCTTCTCAGATTAATGTCTAGAGTGATTTCTATTTTCCTGGTTGGCACCCACAGATTAAGACTCCTATAGTGAAACAAAGAGGGAATCTGAGGTAATTAATTGGTACATCATCTACTTCAAAGGTACCTGAGTTGACTTGAGTTTATCCTCTAGGTTTGCCTTGTCTGTGACTTGATTGTCCATCTGGGTGAGAAGGGATATGTGGTTAGTATTGATCTGGCCTTCATAGACTTTGATTCACTACTTAGGACCAAAAGGGTTGACAGTAATCTTGAAACAAAACCAGTCTTCTGATGCTTGAATTTCTTCTCTGCTGTCCTCACCCTGCTTACTCTTCTTGAAAAAGTCATTAATTTTCAAGGTTTGCCATTTTACCTTTGGGTACTTCTGCTTCAAATCCTAATTTTTGAGGGGAACACTTTATGTTGAAAAATGCAACTCAGCTTACTCTAGGCTCAAATGATGTGTCTGTGATTCAGTTATTTTTTCCCTCTTCACTTTTTGTTAGTACATCTTCTTTAAGGTTGTTTCCATCCTAAGGTAGGCACCTCTATGATCTAAAGTTGGCTCTCAGTAGCTCACAAAAGCTCAAATAAATCCTGGAATGGAGTCTCCCTGGACCTGATTGGCTCAAGTTCCAGCTCTCATTGGCCTGCTTAGGTCATGTTCTCATCTTTGATTGGTCTGCTTTAGGCCATATTCTCATCCCTGGTTGGCCTATTTTGGCTAATACTCGCATTCCTGAATGAATTCTTATGGCCATGTGAATATGACACATTGATAAGAATATGAAAATGCACAGTACCTGGGATATACTGGTTAGCTTAAGCAAATACAAAAACCAAATATCTTAGAAGTTCAGAATGAAGTTAGTAAAGAGAAGGTGGAAATGGGTTCTAGGGGTTCCTTAAAAAATGTATCTCCTATAGATGGTAGAGAGTCATTCGAGTATCTGCTATTATTTAATCCATGTCGACAAAGGATTCTTGAAGGGTTCATATAGGCAAATTAAGGTTTACAGAGTACATTAACAAATCACAGAGGCCACAACTGCAAAATTTGGCAAGTAAAATGATAGATTATATCTATATCATAAGGAGGCAAACTGAATTTCCAAAACTTATGCAGCAGTAATACTATTCTTTATTCAATTATAAATCAATAAGCAATACATGCACAGGCATGTGTTTGGAAGTAGAAGAAAAAGAGAAACAGAAAGGAAAGATGCTTTTTAAAAATCTCAGCTTTTGACATAGTAAAAATACATCAGAAAATGAGCCATTCCCAAAACAATGCACAATTAGAACTGAAACTATCACACCAAATGTGGAGGAAAAAGGCTATCAATAGTAAAAAAAAAATGCATTGGACTCCCATAAGAAATACAGCCAAGTTTTCATTTGCTAATTCAATCTCTTCATTTTGCAAAATGGTAACTGTGGCAACTGAAATACACTCTAAAGGTCCATACCTCCATACACACCTCAGTTTGTGGCAGGTTGTTTATTCATCATTCTTTTTCATATAGGCCACTGAGCAGTTAAATTGAACAAAGCTTCCCTCCGTCCCCCTCCTTCTTCCTATTTCTCTTGGTTTGGCAGGTGCTTAGTTTTTTATCTTTGCACAGGCTGATGATCTGGTGAAAGCAACAATGAGAACAAAGTCCCACATACCTACAAAATTTGTGGCATACCTGTAACTTAAAAAAAAATAGTGAACAGTAATTCACTTAATCCTATTCTTACTATTTAATCACAGCTAATTATAAAATAAGAAGATGGTAGTGGATGTAGTTGATTGGGATATAGGGATTGGGACTATACAGGATTATTTATTTCAGCATGCGTATTTTTTGTCTTTTTGCCCAAATGCACTCTTAGTTTTGGAACTTCAGTAAACTCTAGGAAGTTTGAAGGAGCTATTATTTGGACAAAACTTACCAGTCGAGGGTTTTTTATTTTTTTATTTTTTTATTTTTAATGTTAACCACTTACATTAAATAATTCTGAGATGGTTTTTTTTTTTTTTTTCTTAAACTGACTTGAAAACCACCACAATAGCAATAATAATAAAACAGATCTGAGATCTCCTAAAGTTGTTGTAAGATTCAGGTTCACTGTTTTTCTGGCATAATTGGGGAAATGCTTTAGTTAGCTGTTGTAGTGAAATGACACTCTCAAAATGTATGATTAAAAATAACCATTTATTATTCCTGACAAGTCAGTTCATCTGTTGGACAGATCCACTGATCTGGGCTGAGCCCGGCCCATTTCAGGTGGGCTCACTCCTGTCCCTGTGGTCAGCTAGAGGGTGGGCTGGGGCTGGCTGGTCCAGGATGGATTTGTTTGCGTGGCAGTGGCATGAGATAGTGGAAGCCTGGAAGGTCTGTTGAGGCCTATGGTCTGAACTGGAGCATGATGTCTTTGATCTCACTCTATTGGTAGAAGCAAGTTCAAATTCAAGAGGAGAAAAAAATAGATCATGCCTCTTGGTGGGAGGAGCTACAAACTCCCCTTGGATGCAGGAGGGAGAGAATTGGGGCCATATTTGCATTCATGTACCACAGAAAACTTGAGTAGGCTCAACTCTCATGGTAAACACCTTAGAGTTAGGTGGGAGAGTAATATAAATATAAACATTATGTGTGAAAGAAGTTCCTATACCCAATTTAGAAACAATCTGGTTTATTAAAATAGAAGCATCACCCTCCCCCCAACCCCTTTTCATTTTTCTCATTTCAGACCATTTGTTGATTTTTTCCCACTCAATGTAAAGAGAGAAGCTTTCATATTAACTTACTTTTTTGTTTGGATTCCACTTAGATCATGTTTTTATTATAGTGAAAACCATATTTCTGTTCTTCTGAGTTAGTTTTAGGTATCTTAAAAGGAACTGCTGCCCAGAGTAGACTGCTTTAAATTATTGTGTAAAAGGGGAATATATGATTCTACTACTCACTTCTTTAAGAAATACTGGTTAAGTGAGGGAGTTGTCTTCCTTGGGGCTTGGCTTGACTTCTCACTCTTGTCTGTCTTCTCTTTTTCCTGGTGCCACTTCCTCATTCTCCTACTGTTTCCCCGCCTGGGAACACTAGCTAATCCATGGCTCTCACCTGAAGTCTTATCTCTAGAGATGATTCTGAGGAACCCAATCCTAGCCAGCCAGCAACCTGGGGAGGACAGTGAACAAAGAAGGCACTGGGTAAGGTTCCAGAGACAGATTAGACAAGGTATTGCAGTCACAGTACCAGCAAGGGCATGACATAACCTCACTTATTGTTTAAAAACATCACTCTGGTCCTGGCCAGTGTGCCTAAGTGGTTAGAGCACCAGCCTGCAAAATGAAGGGTCAAGGGTTTGATTCCCAGTCACGTACACATATTTATTTGGGTTGTAGTTCACTCCCTCACCCTTATTGGGGTTCATGCAGGAGGCAACCAATGGATGTGTCTCTCTCACATCGATGTTTCTCTCTCTCTTCCCCTCCCTTCCTTCCACTCTCTCTCAATGGAAAAATATCATAGGATGAGGATTAACAAACAAACAAACAAATGAACAATAAACATCATTCTGTTTGCCAGGGTGGCAATGGTTGGAGAGAGAATTGGTTGGAGGGAGGACCACGAGTAAAATCTCAACAGATCAGTTCTAGAGCCAGTTATCCTCACTGTGCTGACATCTCTATCTATTTGTTTTTCTCCTTTCAAATGGGAGAAAATGACCAACCCTTTAGCTGTGCCTACAGATGGTGTGAGGATGAAAAGGTGGTTTGCATAAACTTCTTAGAGTGCTCTGGAAAAGAAGTGCCCAATGAGAACCACTATTGGAAAAAATAAAAATAGCAATGTAAGCTCCTAGCCAGCTCCTGGATACTTTTCTTGTATGAATGGGAAAGTCACGTGCTGTATTAAAGACGAAAGCAACTGTTTGTAGGTTTCTCTTTTGTTCTTGCTATTGTGGCTCCCTTGGTGGTATGTCAAAGCAAAATAGTTGATGTAACTGTTTGTGTCCCAACCTGGTTCCCACTGGCGTGCCGATGAAGGTCTTTTGGAGAAGGGCAGTGACAAAAGTCACAATCTTTTCTTTTTTTTTCTTTTTTTTTTTTTCCTTTGAGAGGCAGGGAAGGGATAACTTATTTGAGATTTAAACTATAATTTATGGTTTTATAGATTCCCTCATATTCTTCTGACCTGTCTCAGTTTAAACTTTTTGTGTGCTATAACAATATCAGTAGAATATTTTCCTCTTAAAAAACCCCCAAACTATTATATAAATGTAGGCAAAACTGTAGTTGAAAAATATTGGCTTATGCTCTAGATACACACACAGGCCAAGTGTATGTGTGTGTGTGTGTGTGTGTGTGTGTGTGTGTGTGTGTGTCGGGGGGGGGGAGTGTATGTGTATGTATTTATGTGTGTGTGATGTGTGTAGGCATGCATGCTTGGTAGACTTTCTCTGATCACTGAAAGCTTTTCCATCCCAGTGTATGGAACTTGACAGATGGATCAGCAGTGGCTGAGAAGCAGTTACATGTATCTGGCCAGCATGGTTTTGATTGTATGTTGGGTTGTCAGCCAGCCACACACCAGAACTATCATTTTAGGACACTGGAAAATAATCATTCAATGTCAATGGGAACAGAGATGCAGGGAATGAAATCGACACTCTGTGTGTGTGCAAAGGTGGGGGAGGAGTGGCGGAGACAATATGAGACGTGCAGTGTCCTATCAGTTCTACTAAGTCCCCTGGTTCCCTCTGATCTCTGGTTCCTCTACATAGAAAGGCCATCACTGTGTTTTGTGAACATGCTTTCAACAAGGCCTCAGTGTAGTTGAAGCTTCCACCAACCAAGTTCACACAATAACTCACTGAAAGCAATGGATCCTGGTATTCAGGTTCAATTGTTACCATACCTGAGTTTTCATAATGAAAATCTCACAGCTGTTAATAACGTGATGGACAGTGGCCTTAGGGTTGTATGTCCATATCTTTAAACAACCCTGTAAGCACTTCTTATCTTTTTTTTTTTTTTTTTTTTTTTTTAACCACATAGCAGGTGTAACCTCAAATGCAGTGAAAGATGACTGATGTACTTGACTGGCAGAAGAATAAATATTTAGGCTCAGCACCTGAAAAGATTACATACCTTAGTAAGACCAACAAATCAAAGAGGTCTGTAGGAAAACATGGAAGTGTTTGCTTTTCTATTTCTCTGTCAACACCATTCTGGTACTTTGCTGTATGTGCTTTAAAATACATGCTGCTTGACAAAAGGTGTCAAAATTCACCCAAACAATCCAGAGCAGTCTAGACTCTCCTATGATGAGGATACTATATTAATCCTTTTTTTCCCCCTGAATGATCCCCAAATTGAGTACGTTCACTCCCCAAATCTTTCTCTTCTTTTTCTATCTCAGAAGAAAGGGCATTACTGGTCTGTGTTACTTGGCTAGATCTTTGGTGTCTCATCCATTGGCCTCTTGAAGACGGTTTCAAGGGTTCGTTTTGAAAAAAGGTAGAAAGCAGGACAGAGTTACATGCAGTGTTGCTAACAGTTGCTACCCATGTAGCTTTAGATACCGCTGAGACCCAGTTCTCAGCTGCCTCTGCCTCATTCTTCCTGGTTCTCATCCCCCCCAATGTCTCTTCTATGCTGGGGGCTTCCACGTGGCTCACCTTAACTGCCTGTAGCATATTGCCACCAACGTTTGAGGACTGCTGCTGCTTTTAAAATTTTAGGTTTTTAATAAAAATTATGAAATATAACATTTCTCCTGTTGAAAACCAGGGCCTAGAACATAGTAAGTGCTTAATAAATATGTGTTGAATGAAGGAATTAAAGATAATAAAATATACTATAGAGGAAGAAAAATGAAGAACCAATCACAAACCATTACTTACTGTCCATATATGGAGGGACAGTAATACCATATCTTAGTTATTATACATGCTTCTAGATATTTTCTTCAATTCTAAAAATAAAATGGATCATTTTGTCTATTGTTTTGTCACATGCTTGTCAGTTCCCTTAAGGTGAACATCCTCCCATGACAATACACAATCTTATACATAATACTTTTAATCAATACATAATAATCCATTTTATAGACTATTACTATGAATTGTTTAACTAAGTTCCTATTGTTGACATTTAGGTTACTTCTAATTTTTTTTGCTCTTGTAAACAATACTGTATTAAACATCCTTCATGTTATTCTTTAAGTTTTGCATGCAGTTTAGGATAAAATTCCCAGAAATGAAATATATTTGGGCTAAAGAATCTGTGTATTTTAATACCTAATGATAAGTCATCCGGGGAGTATCTTTTTACCTGAACCCCGAGGCTGATCTATTTCCAACTGGAACTCTGAATTAGAACCTTCTTCAGAGTGTATTGTCCTTCAGGACCAGTGACTTGTACAGCAGATGATCAACTGATTTGAATATCCCTTTCTCATGGCCTCAACACTAGCTCTCTCGTAAGCCGATTTCCCTGTACAGCTAAGAAACAGATAAGCAGGAAACCTATATTACTTCTAAGATCTCAACTCCAGCTCAATTAATCTAGGCCAGGGCCAGCAAACTGCAGCCCACATCCAGCCTATATATGTATGGCTCCTAAGCTAAGAACTGTTGCTATGTTTGTAAGTGCTTTAAAAATAAAAGAAGAAATTTCTTGAATCATGAAATTTAATTTCAGTGTCCATTAATAACAGTTTTATTGGAATAGAGCTAGGCTCATTTATTTACATCCTGTCCATGGCTGCTTTATGCTAAAACAGCAGAGAGAAGTAATTTCAACAGAGACCATAAGGCCCGTAAAGCCTGCAATGTTTACTATTTGGCCCTTTACAGAAAAAAAGTTTGCTGAATCCCTGTCTAGACATTAGCCAATCCAAGCGGAGTAGCTTAAACCCTAGAAAAAATGAAATTTGCAATAATATCACTAAACTAGCACTCCTAGAAAGCCACAATTATCAGCACTCCAGGGCATGGGTTGAGATCACACCATCTTTCTATTGTCTCAGCTTTGATCCCAGCATTCCATAGGCAAGAAAATCCAGGCCTTAAACCCCTGGCTCCACAAAGTACTCATACAAGGGGTTTTCACTGTGAGCATTGACAGTTTCCCAAGTTCACAGTTTCAGCATCATTGATACCAAGTCCTGAGGGCACGCTTGGGCTAGTGTGGCGGGCGAGATGAAGTATGGCTCCCTCATTAACTTGTCCAAGTGCGGTGCAGCTGCATCGTTTGCTCACCCATTTGCTTAACTTAAATAAAGGTTGGTGGTTAGGCTTCTGTTGCATTGTGCTCTCCGGCTAATTATCAGTGTATTTGTTTTAGAGACAATTAGCCACCTGGTTCATTTTCCCATCGAAGTCAGGTCATCATGAGTTACATCTGCTTTCAGGCCTTCTCAAGTCCAAGACATAATAAAAAGATGATGGCTGTGATTATAAAAGGCGTGCGGGGTTGGGCATCAGTGGCACAGCGTACTGAATTCCCAAGGAGGATGGAGTTGTATCCTTGTTCTCACAGAAGCTCCCCTCCGCCCGTCACAGAAGGATGTGGACCAGAACTCTTGTGCAGAGCCAGAAGTCCTTAGGAAGTGGAGTCCTGTATCTGCAGAGGTGGACACTAGTTAGTAATGGCAAAGCTACTTGGGAATTCCTCCCTGGGACACTGTGCTGATACAACAAAAAAGTGGCAAGCACATCTGAGTGCTTGCATAATTTGCATAACACTGAAGCTGTTCAGACCTGTGGGTGTTGCCTTTTTAAAAAATGTGCTTGATAATGTGACATAATAGGATGCAGAATACACATTTGCTTTGATAATCCCATATGTTCTGGCAAAATTTAGCATTTTGGAGCTAAGATTTTATTAAGCTAGGTCCTCACTGAAACACATTGATAATGAAGACATGTTTGCAGCTTCCTGAATTTGGGGAGCTGAGGGTCCGTGGCACTGAGGCAGCTTGATCACCTGGGATGTTGTGTTCCGAGGTTATTCTTTGACTACAGAGGGGGAAACCAGATTTACAAAGCTTAGTGTTATTAATAATTAGTGTTAATAATTGCTGTGGAGGGCCTGGAACTGGATTCTGTAGAGTCAGTATTAAATAGTTCACTCTGGCTGCCTTGATACGAGGCCAGTGAAGACTGTGAGGTGAGGCTCAGTGTTGGGCAAAGTGAAGCATCTGTGAAAGTTGCATGGGACAGGTCATCAGGCGGCACTTTGAAAACCTTGACGCCAAGGTGGGCTGTCGCAGAGAATGCATGCTTCAGACACACAAATCAGCACATTGCTTAGGCACCAAAAGAAATTCCAGTTTACATAAGCACTCCCTCCATCTGCAAAACTCTCTAGATTCGGACGCTCTTCACAGAGGCATTCACCACATGTTGTCCAAGTTGAATCAGAGAAGACAGCGTAAGCAGGCAGCCAACATGGGGCTCTAGAACTGGGTTTCCTGTGGAATATGTTTGTTAACGAAAAAAACCATTGAAACCTGTAAAGAATTTTTTAATGAGTTTATTTGAGCCAAAACTGTCGACAATTGCTGGGAAGCAAAACCTCAACGGATTGAGATAATGCTCCGAAGAATGGCGAGTTACATTTCTCTATTTATACACCGAAATCAAAGGAGGGACATAGGTGGGTTACATGAAATTCATTGGTGATGGAGTAAGGAGGCGGGAGAAAGCAAAGTGGTGGGAAACTCCTGGGATTGGATAAAAAGTAAAATGACGTGTACTCAGGTGAGTGCAGGAACAATTAACATGATAAAGAAGGAATTTGAGGCATCTGTCTTGTTGCCCACCACATTCGGTTGTTCCCCAGGGGCTCCGGAAAAAAGGGAAGTTACAAGTTACCCAGACATCTCACAGATATGTTATCTTAGAGGCAAAAAGGCAAATGGGCTCAGTAAAAAGATCAAAGTTGATCTTTGTCTGGGAAAATATCTGGGACATGACTACCTACTATAACCTGTTAGATATTTAATTTTCAAACCATCTTTTGTGGTTATCTTAGGTCTCTGGGTTTGCAAGACTGCCACGCAGGCCTTCCTTGAGCTTGTCAGGTTAGCATGTGGCTTTTTTCTTTCACATGTTGAAAATGAGATTCTGTTGTCTTTAAGTTTTCGGAAAGAGGGTGCTCAGCTAAGTTAACTAAGTTAAGTTTAAAGTTTATGTAGGACTGCTGAGAACTTTCAATAGGCTAGTGATCTTTGTGAAATTTCTCATTCCCCACATTTCCGAGATCTCATACCCCCTTTTCCATCTGTCAGGAACACTGTTCTGACAAAGGCTTGTTAAGAAACATTGCCCCAAAGTGTTTGCTCCAACTCAGGGCTTTATTAAAAACTCCCAAATAAGTGCAAGTCAATGGTTAGGGGTGGAGGGCTTACAACATGGAACAGGCAGGCTGCCAGCAGTTTCAGTTCATCTGCTTATTGTTCTTTCAGTCTTATCACAGGTCTGATGTCTGAGCATAAATAGTCCCACCTCAATTTTTTTTTTTTTTTTTTTTTTTTTACAATTGCTGTCTTGTGGAGCTCTAGGCTATGCCTTGAAATGGTGAGAAATAATTCAGCTAATTGCATCGCGAAGCAAGTCCACAACATTTGATCACCTGCATAAAACTCATTAGTCTGAAGATAAATTGTGTAGTACAAAGCGTGTACCGGTGAGTGTGGTGGGTGGGCTCCCCCTACTTTCCTATTGCAGGAGAAAGTAACCTAGCCTGACACGTACTGTCTGAGAATGTTTGCCATTTACATAACAGTGTGGAACCTAAATAGTTCAGATCAAGTGAGAACACAGGACCACAAAGGTTACTGCTTGATGCACATTGATTGATTATACTGGTGCTTTACAGAAAGGAGTCTTGGGGCAGCAGCTCCATATAAGTGCCTTTCCATTTTTTTTTTAATGTCTTTATTGATTTCAGAGAGGAAGGGAGAAGGAGAGAGAAGAGATAGAAACATCAATGATAAGAGAATCATCGATGGGCTGCCTCCCACACACGCCTCACCGGGGGTCAAGCCCACAACCCAGGCATGTGCCCTGGCCAGAATCAAACCCAGGACCCTTCAGTCCTCAGGCTGACGCTCTATCCACCGAGCCAAGCCTGTTGGGGCTGTCTGGGTCTATTTTTGTTGTGCTTTTCCGTGGACTTTCACAAGGCCATTTTAAATGGAATCCTGTTAAACAATCATGATTTACTTGAATTGGCTCCACTCATTAAGCTGTTTAAACTTAGATCTAAAGAAGGATATCTACTTTGTTCCTTTATACAACTTTGGGGGAAAACATTTAAAATGAGTTTCTTGGCAGAGAACAATATGTATGTATATACATGATCACATATTAGAAGACTCAGGATTTTAAACCTATTAGAAGCAGTTAAGGAAAGACCAAAAGGATGTCATTCATGGAAGCTTATTAGTGCATGAAAGAAAGATATAAAGCAGTGGTTTTGCCTCCTCTCAAGGCATGCCATTGAAGGCCATATGCTTGAAGGTGCTGATTCTCAGATTGCTAAGTGAGTGTAGCTTCAGATTCTGGGTGTGTGTGAGAACATGGTTCCCAGACAACATGCTGTCTTTGAACTCTATTCTTCAAGGCTATCACCTTATACCCTGCCAGCCTCATCTCTTCAGGACATAATTAAATACCTTTGCTCATGTAGGTAATGGCCTTGTTGGAGGCATTTAGGAATGACTTGAAGGAAACTTAGTGCATTCATGAATTTCTCAGGTGCAGGTTTTAATCGAAATCACAAAGTCTCAACATGTTCAACTCAATAGACTACTGGATACTGGCCAGTATGCCCAGGATGATATCTGAGTTTGCATATTAAGAAGTAAAGAGGAAACTCCCAAAAGTCTCAAAGTGTTTGTATTGTGTATATGCTTGAGGAAACACAGGGCAATGAAGAAATTTTCATGAAAAACAAAGCAGAAATAGTGTTTTTTTTTTCCTCTGGCAGATGATGTCATGAAATTCAGAACTTTACAACTGATTAACATTTTCTTTTTGCTTTAGTCACAGAGAGATTTACACTAAACCTGATATTCATTTAAAATTTTGGTATGTTAATTGCCATCTTTTTGGTAAATGCTTTTTAGGCTTTTATTTGTATTTCACACTCATTGCACTGTGCTTAAAAACAAACAACACAGACTTTACAAATATTTTACTTATTTTAATGTAGCTAGTATAGATAGTTACCATTTAAAATTCATCCCCAGGCCCAAAACACAAAGAAAACCAAAAGATAGCAGTGCTTGGTTGCAGTTGCTTCTATATATCACCTTCTTTATTTAGTATCTGAGATTCCTGATAAGATTTCTAAAACCTATAAAATTCATGGTCTCTTCTGTAAAGCCACCTTTGGAGCTACTTATTATTATTACCTCTGACTTATCCTCTTAACTTCCAGCCTGATTTTTATTCTTTTTTGTTCAGACTATCAGATGGCAAAGATATTATCAAGTTAAGGAAAGACCTTTTCTCTTCTTATAGTCCTCTAGAATCTTTCATCTCCCACTGTGATGGTCAGAATATGTCTCTCCAAATTTCATGTTGAAATCCTAATTCCCAAAGTGATGGTATTTTGAAGTGGGCCTCTGAGAGGTGGTTAAGTCATCTGGGTGGAGCCCTCATGAATGGGATTAGTGCCCTTATCAAACAGGCTCCCAAAAAGCCCCTCTCCTCTTCCATGATGTGAGGATACAAGAAATCTGCAACCAGAAATGGGGCCCTCATCCAAGTGTGCTGGCTGACATCCTGGTCTCAGACTCCCAACCTCCAGAACCAAGAAAAATAAATGTTTGTAAGTAATCCAGTTTGTAGTATTTTGTTGTAGCCCTGAGTGGGCTGAGACACCCACAGAAGGTCCAGTGGTGAAGAAGTCACCAGTTGGAACTTCAGAACTCATGGGAAAGTCATTGGGTGCACTATTGTCCATCAATCTCATTCCAGACAAACATGAAAATGTCCAGCTCCAGAAAAGATAGCCCTCTTCCACAGTGTCCACATAAACTTAATAAAAAAAAAAGAGGGCAGTATGAAAAAGGCTGGAGTGGAGCATAAGCACTGTGCAAGAGGAAAACCAATTACAATGAATAATGAGCTCTGAGATTCAAAAATACCAGATGTTTTAAAGGGAGACTCTCAGAGAATGGGGACCTGCTTCAATTCAGCATTGAAAATCACATTATAAAAGAGCTATTTTTAAAAGTTAAAAAAAAGATTAAGGAAAAGAAAAGAAATTAAGAGAATGATAAACAACAATCACATCTCCTTTCTTCATTGCCAGTTCCTTTGGAGTAAGTATTATTGGAAACCCACTGACCTTCAAGGAGAAACCCGAGTGAGTTCCTTGGAATCCCCTGATATTGATATATGATTCTCCCCACCAAATTCTCACAATAACCACCTCCAGAAGGCAGAATCTATAGGAGTTGATATTGTCTCTTTTCCTTACCACACCACTCCCAGCACCATGTCTTTTCCTATAAAGAGTCTTGAGTCATTTTAAGAACTAGCTAGGAATAGGAATTATAGAACAATGTGTGGAGAATTGTGTTCAGTTAGCATAGCCTAGAGATTAGGTTTCAGACTTTAAAACTAGACTAGGTTTGAATTCCAGGTCTGCTACTTGCTAAAATTTGACCTTACACAGGTCGCTTCACCTCTCTAAACCTTAGTTTCCTAATCTTCCAATAAGGGTGGTCTGGACAAAGCTGTTGGGAGGAGTAATAGAGTGTGCAAAACACTTAGCACAGTGCTTTGCACCTGGTAGGTTCTAAATACACTTTTGCTGCTATTGTGATCATTGACCCTAGGGGGTAAGGGAGGAATAGTTGTTGTCTTGAAAAAATGTATAGCCTTCACATACTGATTAGGGAGCATTGCAATGCAATGTGCTGGAATAGAAAGATCTGGAAAGCAATGTGATTTTTAAATTATCCTTTTATATATCATTTCTTCCAAACAATTATTCCTGACCACCCAGTCTCTCCATCTGTCTATGTAGACTCCTTCTTTTTGTTCATTATATTGTAGCTCTCATTACACCTTATTGTAATTTTCTATCTTTTGGTCTCCCCATTAGACTATTAGCTCCATGTGGGATGGAAATCATATCCAAGTCTGTATAGAAACCCCAATACTTATAGCAGGTCTTGGCACATAACCACAAGTAGCTGCTGAATTAATAAATGAATGAATGAGTGAATGAAATGAGCAGCTTTTATTTTCTAAAATTCTTTATGTGATTCAAAGAGATTGACTTGAGTGTTGAAGATGTGCAAAGAATGTTTCAGAAAGAAATATCTCAGGTTGGAGTTGGGGAGGAAGCAGACCTCATATTTTTCTCTATGCCTTGGAACTCTAGTAAATAATAGCGTTGGGGGCAGAAGAAAATGGGATGCTGGGTTAAGGATCTACTTGTAGTTCTATCAAGGAAGACTTTGAAATCAATGGGAGTTTTCTTTACAGAGAGTCTTTTCCTTATTCTAACAATTTGTGTTTGCTTTTGAGTATTAAGATTTTCCATAATAAAAAGTCTTACAAATTCATCCCTTTGCCTACAGTTCTAGGAAATTGGAGAGATAATTATTTGGTCAAGGAAAATGCATATTTAATTGGTACTGGCAAAGAAAAAAAAAGTATTAATAGGATGATTTCACATGGAAAGTAGTGTCTGAGTGCTTGATGGTTGAGAAACTTATTAAGAGGAAGGCCTTAATATATGTAAGTTTAAATTGTAATAATTTATTAAGAAAAGGAATAATAATCTTTGCTATATTATTATTTTCAGTGTTTACCTGTGTGTATTTTACCAAAATTAGGATATGGAAATAGGTACCTTTAACCATGTGAGTTTGTTTTGTAATGATTATTTTTGAACTTCTGAAAGTAAGCCAAGAATACTGTGTAAGTGGGTGATTTCTACATAAAAATCACATTATAGTCTCAGTTCCTCTCAGAATTTTGTTAAGCTATTTTTAAATGGTAAAACCAAGATTTTTAATAGTTGTAGCTGACAAAGTGGGAGTCGTACACTTGAATATGTCAAAATTTAAACAAGTTAACCAAATCTATACATAAATCTACAGGTTTGTATTATAGATAACTTCTATGGTACCTTTTAAATAATCTAGCTTTCACAATTTTTCTTTTTTTACATGATTACAATAATTTGCAACCAGCACAATTTTGTGGAGCCCAAGTAACACCAGGGTTTGCATGTTCTTCATGTTCCAGCAAAAACATGTTTGTGGAATTGAAGATTCTCTTTCAAGACAGGTGATGAAATCTAGTTCCAATGGTTTTCTTGAAGCCAATATAGTTTCTCTGGGCCATTTTGGTTGGAGCCCAAATATATTTGACTCATAGTTTGCTCTCTTATTCTGGTGATTTCCCTCATTTTTCATAATTTACCTACTGCTGTCAAGAACAATCATCATCTTCTCAAGAGACTAGTAAATACTCCTTTTAGCCAATAGATTTATAACATACAGAATCCAATGATTCAGTTTATTTGGGCAGATTAAGCAAATATTTCCTACATACAGGGCATAGTCAAAGATTTTAGCAAGAATGCAAAGAGAACAATTCTTGATCTCAAGGAACTTGTGGTCAAATTGTGGACAAGCAGAAAAAATATACACATATAAAATTATTCTTTTCTGCTCCTAAGTCTATATAAGACAAAACCCCAATACTAAACTCCTATTGAAGGAACACGTGATTGCACCCAAAACAACTGTGAAGGGTTTATATAGAATAATCAGAAATGGGTGTTTTTGCTACCACTCTGATTGCTCCATCTAGAACAGATACTGCCATAGACTGAAATTTTTTATAACTTGCTCCAGAGAAAGCAAGGTTGCTGTGTCAACCTCAAACATCTATTTGCTTTAGAAACTAGTACATTCTGGACTAAGAAACTTTCCAGTTAGTTAGGCCACCGAGTTTAGCCAATCCAGATTCTGGAGCAAGAGTGCACAAGTATTAGGTCATTTTGACTTGGGGTTGTCATATAAAGACTCTAGTTGACAGAAAAAGTTGCAGTTGTTGCTGTCTCAATGGGACTAAAGTGCCAAGCTTGTTGTTGTCATTATTTTTGGCAATGTTGGAGGAGGTCATTGAGAGAACATGACTACCGATTGACTCAGAGGCTTCTCCTTTCCCATCCTTGTAATGTATGTATTATACCTACCACCATTTCCATAGTGGAAGCCATTTTCAAGGATGCTGCCTTGAGAGAATAAGGTGCAGTAGAGGCTGAACCCAGATAAGGCCTCTGTATAAACTTTTAAGACTCTGGTGGCAGGTGTGGAGATCCTTTTGTTTTATGACACCTCAAGATGAACCTTAAAAAAAATAAAAGATGAGCTTTGTATATGTTTCCTTGCTTATTAAACCTGCCACCTACCAATCTGGAGTGGTCTGTTTCTTTTCCTTCATATATAGAGGCCAGTGTGTGAACCAAAATTGATGAGCCAGATAGGAGACCAAAGAAATTGGTCTTAAGAGGCATCCACAGTGGAAATCCCAAGTGGTCAACCTCTTGGGGAGGGATGGCACACATAGATGTGAGATGATTGTTTCTTCTAGATGCTTGTGGAGCTGTATGAGTATAGGTACACGCCCCCCCCCCCCTTCCCCGCAACTAATGTGTCTGTTTGGGGTGCCAGTCACTGTTATTGGGGCAAGCCTCTGGTGGTTCTCCACCTCCCCCTGCTCCTGAGAGGTGATCAGAGTCAGTAGCCACCTCTCACACCATTGCTGGCCCTGCTCACACCCACTGCATGGGAGCAGCAGTGGCAGGAATGGGGCTGCCAGCAGACAGGATATGGGGGGGTGGAGCTGAAGGGGAGTTTGGCTGCTGTGGTTGGTGCCAGGTGGGGGCATGGATAGGCCTGGCCCTGTGCCCACCACAGCCTCACCGCCCACAGTTCCTTTCAGGGGGCATGAATTTGTGCACTGGGCCCCTAGTTGTATCAATAACTGACTAATATAGGTAATCTCTAGATATTTTTTCCTAACTCCATGCAGACATATGTATGTAACTATGAAAATTTCTAAAAGTATAAGTATTTCCAACAGTATTTTGCAATGTAACTTGGATATTTAATGGTTTTAACTCAGAATGTCTTTTCTGTGCATTAGAAGAACTGACTTGATTTTTATAAAGAGGGGGTTCTGGGTGACTTCTTGATATATATATATGTATTACTTTCTGTCTTCAAAAGGTATAAATGTTGACTATAAATCATGCAGTTGGAATTTGGGAATTTGATAGAGGCATTCTGAGATACAGTAAGTAAATTATGTTTGAAGCTCAAAGTTTTCAAAACTGCTATGCTGCTTAAAAAAAAAATTTTTTTCTGTTAAGTTTGAGCAAACCTTTCACTCATAAGCTTTCTAATTTTCCAGTAGAAAAAAAATTTTTTCTATCACAAAGAATGCAAGTGCGAGGAGCGGTTAGTTCCAAACTGCCTGCTGCTTTTCAACTAGGATTGTGTGCAGTTTATGTCAAAACACTTCAGCAAAGAAATACAAATACAGACTAATGTTTGACTTCTTTTGTTGTGTTGAACTGGAGCCAGTGAAAGTATTTATATATAAATCCACTTGTGAAATGCATAACCCTCTCAATGTGACTTATATGTTTAAGGCTTAAAGAGAATTCAGGTTGATTGACAGAAGCTACTGCTCTTACAATGTCAAAATTCTGACTCTGCTTATGTGGAAACTTTAACATACATTCTTTTCACTGAGGGATGTTTACCTTCTCATTAAGTGCTACTGCATTAGCAATGAACCCTTATTTGCCCTACTATGTGTACTGTGACACATAAGCCTTCGGCACACCGGTCCTCATTCTCGAGGGAAACATGTTCCTCCCCGCCCCCCCTCCCCCCAAAAAAACCAAAAAAAACCAAAAAACACACACACCCAAGAATATGCCTAAAATATCTATTCAGACATGCCTGAGGGCAAAATTGATGGCTTTATGTTTTAAACACTTGAACATAATGTAGGTATGAGAGAGAGAGCTCTAACATATGGAGTTGGGATATTTTCCCTTCTTTCCAACAGTAATAATCTACAAAACCCTGTTTTCTTCTCCTTAATTCTACAAGGAGCTCCAACATGCTTTTTGAATCTATGATTTGGAGCTCCTGTGAATGCAACTAATATAAAAGAGCACTGGTACATCAGATGTCTTAGAGACCATGTAGGAATGTCATGTCTCCATTGTTCAAAAGCTGCACCCTCCTATTTGGTTGAATTCTAGTACCTTGTTTAAATTTTTATTGCATTCCCACATAGCGTTATGCATAAGCATATAAGAGATGCCACAACAGATTAGGCCAGTGGTCCATCTTGCCTGCCTCTGAGGGATGTTTTGTAGGGAGCTAAGGTTGTCTTTCCTGATGTAACTCTGAAAACATAAGGGATTGGCTGCATGCATTTCCTACATCCCTCTAATATTCCATAATAGGACCAGTATCTGAGAATTTTCCCAAACCTTTTAAAACGTATTTGTAGTTTCACCCTTTGTTATTCATTTGGGACAACATCACAATTTATATCAAAAAATCACTTCCAAATTTTAAGAATTGTTTCCTGAAACCTACCAGCGTTTTGAGATTTTTATGAATAAGTCCCTGTTTATAAGATTTGTATCTTCACAATTTTCTCGATTGTAATTATGCAATTGTTAATGTAATGTTGCTTCAAAAATGGTCCCAAATGATCCCCAAATCCTGGTATTCGTGTCCTTGTGTAATTCCTTCTTCTTATGCCTGGGCTGGACCTAACAACTTGCTTCTAATGAAGAGAATATGGCAACCGTGATCAAATAGCAATTTCCAGGTTAGGTTATCAAAGATTGTGACTTCCTTCTTGCTTGCACACACCCTCTCTGATTTCTTTCTGTGCACTTGATCTGAGGAAGCAAACCATCCTGTTCTGAGTGGCTCTATGGAGGGTCCAATGCAAAGACCCAACAGTGGCCTCTGGCCAACAGACAGCAAGAAACTAAGGACCTCAGTCCAACAGCCTTGAGAACTAGATCTGCCAACAGTCTTGAGGGAGCTTGGAAGCTGATTCTTCCCTAGCTGAGTCTTTAGATGAGGCAACAGACCCAGATTACCTATCGATTATGGCTTTGCAGGACACTCTAAAGGGAACTTGGGGATTATTGGAGACCATTTTAGAAGTAGCCTACCACATAACTAAACAGGAACTGTGAAGGTTCTTGTCTTAATTTATTTTAGTCATACATTTGAGATTGACTTCTTATGAGATCCTAATAGTTTTTCATATTGGTCTTCCAAAATGTCTTTATTTTGGAAATCCTAAACTATGTTTCCCTTGTCAGATTATTTACTTGACTTAAAAAATTTTTAAGCCTGGCTTTAGCAGATTTTGATATGGCGTGTGTATCACTTAGTATTTTTGTGTAACAGACCACCTTAAAACTTAGTGGCTAAAAACAAGAACTGATATTTATTTAGCTCCTGATTCTGTGGGTTGACAGTTTAGGCTAGGTTCATCTGGGTAGTCTGATCTCAGTTGTACTTCTTCATGCATCTGCTCTCAACAGCAGGTCACCTAGCAGGCTTTGCTGGTCGTGGATACATTCGGACATTTCTGGGGCCTCAGCTGGAATTAACTAACTGACTCAATTGGGTTCCATGTGATGCTCCAGCAAACTATCCCAGGCTTGTTCACATGGCACTGTCAGGGTCCCAAGGAAATAAACAGAAGCAAGGCCTCTTGAGTTGCTGGCTTAGAACTGAAACATCTGTCACTCCCACAATATTCTGTTGGCCAAAGCAAATCACAAGGCCAGCTCATGGGGTGGGGGATGGGCAGATTCTATCTTCTTTTGGAAGGAAATGCAAAGTTAATTGCAAAGATCATGGATACAAGGGTAATGAATAATTGTGGCAATTTTTGCATTCTACCCTAGTGGACATGACTTAACATAGGGTCTCCTCCCTCCACAATTCAGAATGTTGTTACATTAAGTGGTACCAATTGTTAGCGGTGTTGGATTCTCATTATAATTTTGTACCTCACCATCAGGGTGACTCTGTGCCTCAGTTTACTTATCTGTAGAGTGAGGCTGTTAATAGGTCCTAATTCACAGGGTCATTGTTAAGACTTAATGAATCACTACCTATAACGACCCTAGGGGAACAAAAATTGTTAACTGTTATTATCAAGATTATGCTGTTTGTAATAATTATTTGCTTTCATGTTTCTCTGCTAGACCTAGACTCATTGAGGGAGGGACCTTCATGTATTTAATCTTGCATCAAAAATGATTGAACATCATTATATGCCAGGAGCTAGGAGCTGGGGAATAACTGGTCCCAGTGAGATATAAACTATCCCTGTGTTATTTTAATACAAACACAGTGTGTTTATATTTCCATATCCTACTTCCCTAAACTCCCACCTTGATCTTTTTTCTTTTTTTTGGGGGGGGGTTTGTTTTTTATTTTTATTGTTTATGATTTGCTGTTGTTTAAATCTTTGGAACATTTCCAGCATCCTTGGTGATCTCAGCTTTATCCATTGGTTATTCTGTGTATACCTTTTTGGTTACTCCAACCTCACATTACAGGAGATTAATAAGGCTGTGACTTTTGTTTTTGTATTTTCCAAGGACTCTGTTTATTCCCTTTTGTGGTAAAAATAAAATGCATTTAGAGGGGGCATATGTTCGGTTAGTCAACAGGTGGCTTCATTCGCCTGTTCCTTCTTTGGGGAAGTGGGCATAGTGAGTACGCAGGATTTCTGGACGCATTATTTCTGTCACTTTCTGCCAACAGCGGAGTCCCTGAGTGCCTCAGTTTTCTCATCTGCTAATTGGGAATATTGCTAACTGCCCTACTATCTATAGGATTAGAGTGAAAAGCAAATTTAAAAATAGAAACAAAAGAATTTAGAAAATGTCTTAGTAATATCTGTAACAGGAATGATGTGACATTTATTAAGGAGCAAGAATAGCTAGACCAGTGGAGGATAGAAATGGGGAAAGACCCAATAAGTTCACCAAATGAATTTGTATTGGTCTAAGGATATTTGAAAAATAAGGATAACGTTTTACTTAATGGAATGGCTTCATTCCCTTTTCATCTTTCCCAACCTTTATTTTCCTCTACATCTGGCCTCTAAATCAAGGCTGAACATGAAAGCTTCTATATGATGTAAAATCACTGTAGTAGTAAATATAAAATGTTGCCTGTACTTCATTTTCGTAAGTACAATGTGCTGAGCTTCCCTTTTATTTTACTCTATTAGGTATGCAGCCTATTTGCCAGGGTGAGTTATCTTAGACTCTGGTTATATACCTAGTCTGTTTTGTAAACAGAATTTCCATTAAAAATGAATTACTTTTCCTTGGAGCTTATTGATGGGGCTGGCACATCCCTAAATTTCCTTTCTGAGCCGAGATTTGTCACCTTGATCAAAAGTTGGCAAAATGCAGTTCGCGATCATTTGAAAGGTGAAGTGGGGCGCGCCCTATGGAAGGTTCTCCTAGTGGCGCACTCACCCACCCTTGATTTTTGTCTTTAAAGCAATTAACCAGCAGGAAACAAAGAAGTAGCAACTCCGTACTATGATTCCGCATATAGTCTTGGCATTCACCAGAAACACTTTTCTTCATTTAGAAAGAAGTGTTCCGCTGACAGACAGTCTGGAACAAAGTGTGCGTACACACATACAATGAGTCAAGAGTTGGATTGCAAAAACCTGAGACCCCAAACAGTAAGCTAAAAATGTGATATCGAATCTTGGCAGAAAGACTATTTTGTAAGCCTTCTGAAATCCTGCCCGTGACAGTAAGGCGTTGCTGCAGTTAGTAATTATCCCCCCCACCCCCCCACCCCCAATATCTCTAGAAAAAGAGGGAAGAGAAAAAAACATTGGTTTGGTGAGATCATCTGCCTACTTTTTACAATTTTATCAAGAAAAAGTTGTTAAAAAAGGTTCCCCCCTCCCCCGATTATAAAAGTAATAAGTGCTTACAATGAAAAGAAAATGATCAGAAAGCACAGAAAATTAGCTGTGAGAGTAGAATTGGGAAGAATTTAGGATGGTATCCCAACCAACTTATTTCTGAGTGTTGGTACAGATTGTTTGTGCTTCAAAGCATTTGATTATTTGGGGCTTTGGAGGGTCATCAGTGGGCCAAATATTCGCCTCATTGTTCTGAACTAATCAGCCTTTGCAATATCCCAAGCTTCAATTTCCACATTTCCCACACAGACCCACTTCCCTCAGTTTCTCAAAATGAAATAACATTAGGCGAGAGAAGGCATATGGGATAGGTATGGAATAAAAGCAAATGTTCTGAAATGAGTTTGGAAGGTTTGTTTTCACAGAAACGAGGGAAGTCAAAATCCGTAAGACTTGGGCTGAACATTTTGATTCACAAAAGAAGAAAAATTTTATTTTAAATCTTTTAAAATATATTTTATTGATTTTTTTACAGAGAAGAAAGGAGAGGGATAGTTAGAAACATCGATGAACTGCCTCCTGCACACCTCTCCTGGGGATGTGCTAGCAACCAAGGTATATGCCCTTGATTGGAATTGAACGTGGGACCCCTCAATCCACAGGCAGATATCTATCTACTGAGCCAAACCAGTCAGGCAAGTCAGGGCTTATTTTTATTTTATTTTAAATGTTAAACATCAGTAAATGATGAGTAGTTTTTGGAAACAGAATAAAGCTGTGCTAAGTTGAGAGAAGGGTCTATAAAACAGAGCCACATGGGAAACAAGGAAGGAAAACCATCTTCCTAACTGTGTTCCTCATAAAAAAGAGAAGTGAGTAAACAATAATGATTATTCACTGATGGGTGAGAAATGATAATGGCTGAATCCACCATTAGGTGCTCAGCTAGAGAGCTGCACACCGTGCCTACCCTGGCCAGGGGAAGTGCAAGCCACAAATAAAGGGGGTGGGGGCGCAGTGATAATCAGTGGGAAAGACACTCACAGCTCATGGGCTGCCTGTCACCTCCCAAATGCTTGGGAGGGAGAAGGCTAGAGACTTCACTGCTTAAACAGCCTCACAGAAAAGTAGGGAGCCATGGCCCTAGAAATAACCATTCACTTTCTGCTTGGGTCCCTTTTAGGACTTTGGAAAAGATGATTTTACATCTTTTCATCGGCACACATTTTTCTTTGTGTGTTACTGAGTCCCACAAAATGTTCTGATCTCTGCTGTGTGTGTGTGTATCAGTAGAGGGTTTATTCATATAGCAAGGGGAGGGAGGGAAGACATTTCCTTCACCCTGTGGGTTCTTTAAGCTGGTGTCGTAGTCAACTAGATTAGCAAAAGAAAACGACCAAATTGAATGACATACAGCTCGGCTAGTGTAGCTCAGTGGTTGAGCATTGACCTAGGAACCTGGAGGTCATGGTTTGATTCCCTGTCAGGGCACATGCCTGGGTTGCAGGCTTGATCCCCAGTGTGGGTCCTGCAGGAGGCAGCAGTCAGTGATTCTTTCTCATCATTGACGTATCTATCTCTCACTCCCTTCCTTTATGAAATCAATAAGAAAATATTTTTAAAAATGTAATGACATACATATGTACTCTCACATACACAAGAGTCATAGAGACCCCACATACAAGGGGGAGTTCAGAGGCCGGAAGGGGAAAATGAGGGATAAATGACATTCTGAGCTAGGGATGAGGGAAGGTAGCTTGGGGCTTCAGAAGGTAATTGCAGGGAGAGAGCATATTCGATAATTAGTAGTTTGCCCTGTCATGCCAGTAGGTAAAAAGTGTTTCTGATGATAACGCTTATCATGGGCCAGACCCCTAATTTAAATTCTTCTAGATAGTTAAAGGTGGGGGCAGAAGTTTCTCTTGAGCATTCAGGGTCTCAGTTGCCTTTAGGTCAAGATAATCTGCATACCATTGAGGCACATCTTGGGGGGGGGTGTGTGTGTGTGGATGCTACTTCTGAACCCCTTCACAAAAGCACTATTGTAGGCATGTGAGAGCCCCCACAGGGCCCCCACTAGCACTTCTACTAGTATTAGGGAGCAATCACTATGCACCATTCTGATGCTTTATATAGGTTATGTCATTTAATCTTAATATAGTGCTGGGAGGTAGGTACTGTTATTACTCATTTTATTGATGACGAGACTGAAACTTGAGGAGGCCCCCTAAATTGCTCAGTGTCATTCGAAATAGGTGTCACATCCACGAAGGAGAACCTCAGCCCCTTGATTTCAGGCCCTGAGCTGGTACTGCCTGCCTGGGAAGTAAGGAGCATTTACTGTGTGTTTCCGGCACTTTCCTGATGGTACTAAGTACTATTCTATGTGCATCACCTCATTTACTGATCAATACGAAGGTGATGAGGCAGGTCCAAATATGATGCCCAAGTTACAGATGAGGTACTGAGGCCGATATAATTTCAGTAACTTCACCCAAGCTTCCTTGCTTAAGTGAGGTCCCATGACAACCCCGAATCAGCACCATAACAATAATAATAATAATAATAATAATAATAATAATAATAATAATCACCTTATTCTATATTGTTCACTTATATTCTTTTTATGTTGAAAATCTTTTGAAAAAGATAAACTTGTTATTTGTTTATGTTTTCTTTAAAAAAACAACTGTGACTGTATCTTACCATCTATTTTCTCTTTAGAAAATATACCCCCTTTGGCTATAGAAGGAAAGACCTCAATGGGTGACAGGATTATTACAAATCCTCATTCTTGAGGAGATGGGGACCCCTGAATACTCCAATGCTTCCCTTAGGAGCACAAACCAGAAGCATACTGAATTCTGCTACTTGGTACTTGGCAGTGACCACTATTTAATGTATTGTAGGCATGTGAGAGCCCCCACAGTGCCTGTAAATTGTAAAGGAGCACTCCTTGGGGAGACATGTCTTTCTGACCCCAGCTTGCAATCAATTAACACCAGGAAGCATAGGAATTTATCGCCCTTCCTTTCATTTTTTTTTTTTTTTTCAGCAAGGGATAATCTGGAAGATTTTTGTAATGGAGTAAAGGCATTCGAATTGATCTGTTGGTTCACACATCTCTCCTTGACCTACGTTGTAAGGTCATCAGTGAGTGGTGCTATTTCAAACATCCCTCAATAATCCGCCAAATGAATGCAGTGTGCCTTTTTTTTTTTGAACAAACTTCCAGTGCCTAACTTTTTAATTCTTGCCATAACACCAGCTGGCTCGTAATTAACCGCTGGCATCATCAATATCTCGTCAAAGTTAATGAGTTTTTAACATAATTTTTAACTGCTCTGAAGAGGTTACAGTATTAAAAGAACAAGAATAATGTATATATTTATTCACAGATAAACAGAGAGATGAAAGATAGGGATCCAGCTCGAAGGCTTCTGGGCAAGGAATTTGAGACAACGACTTGGCCTTGCTAGTGAATTCATTGGTCAAGGTTGAAGGGATTTACTGTCCTACGTGGTCTCACACCCCATTTGGACTTGCTAAGAACTAACATTTATTTACCTTTATTTAAAATTGCTAGGCTGCACAGAAATTCATTTATGCTTAGGATATTGATTCCCCCCACCTCTCTTCTTTCTTTGGCCCTCAGATTCCAAGAATTCACTTAATTACAGTTCTCATCTCTTGGCATACTATTATTATTGGTAGATAGCAAGGTCCTTATCTTTTCTTCCTTTAAATACTCCCTTCCTTTCTCCAACTCTCCCCTCCACTCTCCTGCCTTTCCACCTGCCCTCCCATCCTCTTTACCCCCAACTTCCCTCTCATTTTCCTCACCCACCCATAATCAGCTGTATTTAAATGATTAGTGTGATCACTTTATTTGTATATGCTCTTAAAAAATGTGTGTTTCAGCAAGTTGTCCCCTAAAGCATTTTCCAGACTGGCATTGAACTGGATGTAAAGGGTGGACTGGGCACTTTGTTAAAAAGAAAAATGACTGGAATCTAACCCCTCACAGATTTTGATTTGGTTGCTTCGAGAGAACTTTAGGAAAATCTGAAGTTTTCATAGTTCTCAGATGATTCTGATGGGCATCAATGTTTTGGAACCACAATCCATGTACTAAAAGATGATTTATAGTTTCTATGATATTCCCTCTCTTCCTCCATCTGAAAGAATGCCCCGAGGAAAGATAATTATAAGATTAGAAGATTATGAATCAAAGTTGGTAACTGCAGGTACAAGTTCATCATAAATATATTGTACATTTCTTATCTTTCATGCCTAGGTCAAGGATATGCTGGCTACCCTCTGAATACCATTTAAAAGCAAACTTATATTAAAATGGTTTAGGAGAAGTCCGTAATATTCAATTTATTCTTTTTTTTTTCCAAGCCCAGTAAATAAAGGAGGGCAATTATAATTGTGGTGATGAATCTAGATGGCTAGCAAATCGAAGTCTATATCAGTTGTGAGATGAAAAGTCTCTGCTCTCAACCAAAATAATGCTGGGCATAGCATTTTAACTGCTACTTGGAAGGAGTTTACTGAAATGGATTTCATCTATGACAAATCAACCAGGAGACTGTTGGGTCTTTCAGGAACAAATGGACAACAAGAAAGATAGATAGATGGTCATGTGGAAAGGTATAATTATCTCTTCTAGCTATCCTAAACTTAAATAAATAAGCACTTAAATGTCATTTGGAGAAATGTGGATCAATTGCTCGGCTACTCATTCACCTGGTCTATCATATTTTATAGGGGCATATTAAAGACATTGTTATGCAACAGAATTGTATATCATGGTAGGATTAAAGGCAGCTAGTCTTCCAGGGACGGAAAGAATGAGCTAAGCATCTGAACCTCATGTCATGATGGATGATGGTTATGCTGAGATATATGCTAGTTGTCCTAAAAGGATTTATGAATTCGCCTTCAAATGCCATTGATGTATTCCTTGTTTCTCACACCCACAATTTAAGCTCTGAACATTTAAAAAGAAGGACTATATGAGCACCTTTGATTCACTGCAAGACTGAAATGCTTTTTGTCTTCTCATGGATAAGTCATATGATATGATTTTTTTTACACAGAGAAAGGGAGAGGGATAGAGAGCCAGAAACATTGATAAGAGAGAAACATTGACCAGTTGCCTCCTGCACACCCCCCACCGGGGATGTGCCCGCAACCAATGTACATGCCCTTGACCGGAATCAAACCTGGGACCTTTCAGTCTGCAGGCCGACACTCTATCCACTGAGCCAAACTGGTTTTGGCTCATAACCCTTTCTTTACAGTTGCTCTATTGCCTCCTTATATTTTCCCCACAGCTTGGAGAGATTCCTGCATCTGAATGACCTTTTTTGATGATGGGTTTCATGGAAATGGAAAGTGCTCAGAGAGGAAAATGCAAACAAAACTTTTTTTTTTTTTTAATTGATTTGTTAGGAACTTTTAAGACTACAGAGATATACCAATTAATCCAGGAAAAAGAGCAAATGTCCTTTCAAGAACTTTGCAGGGCATTTTGTTCAGTTACTTTGTGGCCAGTGATGTTTCGATAGGGGATGTATACACACCGCCAATACCTGAGGCTTCTGTAATGTTTCTTATTTATACATTGTGAGCCACAGGTGAACCATTATCAGCAATACCTGACATTTCTCTAATGTTTATGAAGGCAAGCATGTTTTAATTAGTGATTTTTACATTTGAGCCTCACTATAACCAGTGAAGCATATATTATCAATCCCATTTTACAGAGGGGAAAACTTGGCCAAGGAAACATGGAATACATTTTTAGCTCAGGTTTATGGACTCTTAATTTCCCAGAAGCCCGACCAATAAAATATTTTCATTTCACACTGATCCTTCTCTCCTCTCTCTCTTTTTATTTATTTATTTAGGAATCGAGAGCAAGAATTGACAAACTTTCTGTAAAGGGTTACACAGTAAATATTACAAGCTTTTCAGCCATAGGCCTCAGCTCTGTTGGACTACTCACCTCTGCTATTGGAGTGTGAAAGCAGCTATGATAAATACTGAGGATGAATGGGTGTGTCTGTTTTGACAAAACTTCACTTGCAAAACCAGGCTGGCCAGATTTGGCCACTGGACTGTAGTTTGTTGATACCATGTCTAGATTAATGAATCTCATAAACAGAGAAATGAAAGAGATAATGTACATAAATCGGACATGCTTTAGTATTCAAACTCCTCACACACCTCACCTGTGTTGTCTTATTGAAACTCCTTACACATTTTTACTGTTAGATTTCCTGAAAGGATTACATGGCCCACCACATCATGAAACTCCTGTCACATTTAAAATGTCTTCCAGCCAAAAGCGGTTTGGCTCAGTGGTAGAGCGTCGGTCTGCGGACTGAAAGGTCCTAGGTTCGATTCCGGTCAGGGGCATGTACATTGGTTGCGGGCACATCCCCAGTGGGGGGTTGTGCAAGAGGCAGCTGGTCGATGTTTCTCTCTCATCGACGTTTCTAGCTCTCTCTCTCCCTTCCTCTCTGTAAAAAATCAATAAAATATATGAAATGTATTTTATTGATTAAAATAAAATAAAATATATAAAAAATATATATTATATATAATATATATAATAAATATATATAATATATATAATAAAATATATAAAATATATATATATAATAATATATATATATAAAATATATATAATATATAAAAAATAAATAAAATGTCTTCCATTTCTCCACAGTAATTGTTAATTCTTTGGGGGGCTCCCTACTCTCTTCTTACCTCACACCCTTTTGCTGAAGTCTTTCCTGTTTGAGCTCCTCACCTTCCACCTTCCTTTAGTGTCTTTCTGTCTCTTTTCTTACAAGGAGTGATGGAGCTCTCCATCAGCTTCTTCATTTGCATCCCCACCCATCATCTTTTCTTAGCATAAAGGCAAATCTTGGGGAGGGATGATTGTTAAGGTCAGTGTTTTCCTGCTACATATATGTAAAGTGCTCACCCTAATGCTTGCCACAAAATAAAGGTTTAGGCAGTAGGTACCTAGAAAAAAATTTTGGAGACTATGAATGAGGATAGTGGGGGGGCGGGGGGAGAGGTAAGGGAACTGGGTAGAGGGGAGCTATGGGGGGAAAAAGAGGAACAATTGTAATAATCTGAACAATAAAGATTTATTAAAAAACTTTGGAGACTATAAAGCACTATGAATTAAAATGTAAGCCATTGCCTGTTATCAGGGTGATTAAGACTTTTTAGAAACTGTTGCACAGCACCCAGAACTCAGAAGTCTTGTGTTTAGGACTTGGCTGAGGTGATGGCTTTCAGGTCATTCAAGGGCTTCCAAGTATCATTTACTCTTCTAGACTGAGCTAGTGTCCCCTCAGAAAAGATTGCCAGCTTTGTGTTAAATGAAACTTGAAAACATTTTTTTTTAAGGACTTTATGATTCAAAGAAAGAAAAAATCTTCAGGTTGGCAGAGATCTTATTCAATAGGATCTGCTTCATGGAGCTACATGCTTGCATTCACAGTGAATAGAGAGCATCAGGCATGTGTTTAGCCAGACATTCATTTGTAGAACAAGACCTTGTGGATAGCACTGAACAAGCCTGATGTTAAAATTTCACCCCATTTTTTAATAGCGCTATCTTAT
The DNA here is from genome assembly GCF_964339955.1 of Pipistrellus hanaki. Lineage (NCBI taxonomy): Eukaryota > Metazoa > Chordata > Mammalia > Chiroptera > Vespertilionidae > Pipistrellus > Pipistrellus hanaki. The sequence goes on from NC_140515.1 coordinate 39,897,769, forward strand.
AACATTATCACACTATTTTAAAGCAGATGTCATTGCAAGGAGCATCCCATTGTAAGTCACTTTTGCATGTTTTTAGCCATTTTCAAATAGTTCTTCCATCTTTGCACTCATTCATTCAAGCAAACATTCTTCAATGGTCTATTATGTGACAAGAGCCAAATATAGTAAGACATAGTGTATGCTCTTAAGAAGTACAGTCTATGGGGAGAGATATTCATGTTTGTTTTTTTAAAGTCTTCAGTAGGGTTATCTAAAGAGGGCCTGTATATGGGAGTACTAGATATTCAAGGAGGGCTTCACTGCTTCAAAACAATTTTGAGGCCACTTACAGAGTATATAATAAGATGAAAATTAAGTAGTGAGGAAACTGGAACTAAGGAAAATTAAGGAAAGGAGAAGTTCGCTGAACTAAATGTAAGGTTAGTGAACAAAATGCGTGTTATAGATTCTACACTTACTAGAGATGAACTATAAGTTTGGCTCTGAGCTTCCTACCAATCAAAACAATGAGAAAAATCATGAAAATGTTTATAGGTCAAAGCATCTATAAACAAAAAAAATTATTTATTTTGTAGTTGAATTATTTTTATCTTTATTGAAAGTATTACAGATGTTCCCCCCCCCCCCCTTTTCCCCGTTGACCCCTTTTAGCCCAATCCCCTCCCCCTGCCCCAGGCCTTCATCACACTACTGTCTGTCCCTGGGTTAGGCATCTGTGCATACAGGTTCTTTGGCTAATCTCTTCCAACACACCTACCCACCCCCCCCCCCCAACCCACTCCTGCCTTCTCTCTGAGATTGGACAGTCAGCAACACAGATTATTTCGAAGAACATCTGAGAGAAATGTATTTTGAGGTTTTCCTAATTGATACCTAGTTCTCAGTGTCCCTACATAGGCTATTGGAATGTCAAAGCAGAAGGCAGCAAAAACACTCGGTATCATGTAGGAATAATGACTCCTGCTTAATTCTCATCTTCTGCTTACTCCGAAGCTCTGGAGGAATCAATGCTTTGATTATCCTTTAAGAAAACCTCCATGTTTCTTATTTCTCTTAAATGAGCTTTAGTGAGCAAAGGGCATCAGAAATTTTGAGTTTATCCTGAGCAAATCTGAGCTGCTTTAAACTAGCAGAGAATGAGTAGACTTTAATTGGCAGTTAACTTCCCTTTCATCTCTGCTCATGAACTGACTGTTTGTACTCCCCACCTAATTCATATGTTGAAACTCTAACCCCCTAATTTGATGATACCGTGTTTCCCCGAAAATAAGACATCCTCCAAAAATAAGACCTACTTACAGGTTTCCTTCTGAGTGAAATATAAGGCATACCCCAAAAATAAGGCCCCCCTAGGCTAAACATGAGAGATTTGGTCCACTGATTCTGAAAGAAATGAAGTTACAAGAAATTCACCAGGAAATTCAGGAATTGAATTGTTATGATGATGTTCCAGAAGATGATGACATGATTATCATTGAATAAATGAGTAAATTCTTGATACTGAAGGATTCACAGTTTGTCTGGTTTGTGTTGACAACTACCGTACTACCATACCATATACAGGTAATAAATTTCCTTTATTTTCATTTAACAATAAATGTGTACCGTATTCTTCTTCATGGAAAAATAAGACATCCCCTGAAAATAAGACCTAGTGCATCTTTGGGAGCAAAAATTAATATAAGACACTGTCTTATTTTCGGGGAAACAGGGCATTTGAAGATGACTCTTTGGGAGGTGACTAGGTTATGAGGGTGGAGCCCTCATGATTCAATTAGTGCCCTTATAAGAAGAGGCAGAGAGAACTTGCTTTCTCCCTCTACCCGGTCTCTCATTCCCTTCTTATGCCAAGTGAGGATACAATGAGAGGGCAGCTGTCTACCAACAGGAAGCAGACTTTCAACAGACACTGGATTTGTCAGGGTCTTTCTTTTTTTCCCCCTTAATATGTTTTCTTTTTAAAATAGATTTCAGAGAGAGGAAGGGAGAGGGAGAGAGATAGAAAACATGAATGAGAGAGAAGCATCAATTGGCTGCCTCTTGCACTTACTGGTGATCAAGCCCGAAACCTGGGCATGTGCCCTAACCAGGAATTGGCCCAGCAAACTCCTGGTGCATGGATCAATGCTTGACCACTGAGCCGTACTGGCCGGGCTCTGCCAGAGTCTTGATCTTGGACTCCCAGCCTTCTTAATTTTAAGAAATAAATATTTGTTGTTTAAACCTCCCAGTCTATGACATTTTTGTTCTAGCAGCCCAAACTAACACACCCCTTATCTAATTGTTTTGTGCTAACAGAGTAAAGTAGATCACAAGGAAATAAAGGTCAGAAATAGAGAAGCAAAGTTACAACTGACATCTATCTTGGAGTATGTACTTTTTTGTTTTTTCTTTGCTACACCTGTATGTGAACATCTGTCTCCCAGGTCCTCAGTTACTCTGGATAACATATTTAGAGCAGTGACATAACCCCTTTCAAGGGACAGGAGGGAATAGGTTGACATTAAGTAACTGGGTTGGCAATAACTCAAAATATGATTTTTCCTTTAGTGTATAGTATTGTAAAAAACAGGTTGCAGAAATCAGTATTAAAGTAACACTGTACATTTTCTACAATTTAGGAATTAAAGAACCATCTGAATAGCATAGAATTCACTTCTTATAAAGCTTCATAATAAGGGTTTTCTAGAACTCATAAAAACTGAGAAGTCTTGAGGTATCACGTGTAGCTATAAGTTGCAGCTATGCTTCACTAGTATATCTGAAATATTGTTTTCTTTATAAAAGTCATACTTGTTCAGTGGAGGAAATTTGACTCATAGAAAAATATAAAAAAGATAACTAACTCAATAATTCCACCTGGATTATCCACTGTAGAAGTTATACTCTGTTTAAAACTAGTTGTTGTTTTTTTTACTATACATACATATTCACATAATTGTGATTATATTTAATTCACTTGGAATTGTATTGCATTTAGCCCTGTGTTATGAGAAGTCCCTTGTAAACATCATTTTTCGTGACTGTGTAATATCCTAGTGGGTAAGTCCTCTAGTTACTTAGCCATTTTCTATCATGAGTTGGAGAATTGGTGACAAATAGTGCTAAATCACTTTGAATTTTGTACCTTGTCTCTGAAATCTTGGCAAGCCTGACCCCTATTCCAGTCCCCCTGTTTGAGTGGGCCCCACATTTTGGAATGCTTTCCTCAAAATACTCCTTTATTGTCTGAGATCAGGTCAGGCCAGTAGCCAGGGCTCCAGCCTCATGGACTGCCACCTATGCAGTCACACAGAGCCCCAAGCTCAGAAGGGCCCTCAGGTTTAATACTCTGTTGTTGTTGCCTTGAAATTATAAGTAATTCTTTTTTTAAAAAAATTATTTATTGTTTAAGGTATTACCTACGTCTCATTTCCCCCCTATTAACCTCTCCCCTGGCTGCTCCAACCCCCAGCACATGCCCTCTATTGTCTGTGTTATGCTCATATGCAGGCATACAAGTCCTTTCCTCTGAGGTTGGACGGTCTGTTCAATGCTCTTTTGTCTCTGAATGTATTTTTCTTCATCAGTTTATGTTCATTATATTCCACAAATGAATGAGATCGTGTTATATTTATCTTTCTCCAACTGGCTTATTTCACTTAGCATAATGCTCTCTAGGCCCATTCATATTGTTGCAAGAGTTCCTTCTTGGTAAGAGTTCCTTCTTTTTTTTTTTTTTTTTTTTTTTTTTTTTACAGCAGTGTAGTATTCTATTGTGTAGATATACCCCTGGTTTTTAATCCACTCATCTGCTGATGGGCACTTAGCTGTTTCCAAATCTTAGCTGTTGTAAATTGTGCTATGAACATAAGGGTGCATATATTCTTTCTAATTGGTGTTTCTGATTCATTAGGGTATATTCCTAGAAGTGGGATCACTCTGTCAATTGGGAGTTCCATTTTTAATTTTTTGTGGAAAATTCATACTGTTTTCCATAAATAATTCTTAAATAAGGTGTCCTATCTTTTCATTTTGCACAGGGCCATGCCATTTATGCAGCCAAAGCCGAGAGCAGTGCCACCTGAGCTATTTGGGGTCCAGCTCAGCAGATGATTCCCAGGGCTCTCTCTGACCTTTTAATCCTAACTCAGGATTGACTAGATGCCCCTAGGAGCTCTGGGACTTGTGCCTAAGGGGCTGTCCAGTGGTTCAATTCCAGGAGGGCAGCCTGGCAAGACGGTTGCTCACACTTGAGATAAATTATGTCTTTACAGGATCAGGTTAGGCCAAACTGCCCGCATGGGGCTCACACTCCTCCTTGGGTGATTCTAATTCTCATATAGCCAGGAGCTCCACATAGCCTGTGGGGTCCTGCTCTGGCCACGGCACAAAGCCCTATCCTGCTTCATTAATCTATTCTGCTTCTCGCATTCCCCATCCCCTCTGCCCTTCTCTCAGCTCTTATCTTGGCACAATCTGTTTTGATTTTTGGCATTAGCTGAGAGTCCCAGAGAGCATCCGGTCTTATATCAGAGAGGAGGCAAGGATGATCGTATCCAGGGCAGTGAGGACTTCTTTCTGTTTGGGACAGTGAGGATCAGGGTTGGAGCAGCAGTTCCCATAAGGCTTGAAGAACATGAACAAGGGCCCTGCTCTGAGTCAGGACTTATTTACAAACACTTAGTTATCTTCTCCATGTTATATTCAGAAGCTGAAACTCCCATAATTACTTCTATGAATGGAAAAGTCACAGCCTATGGCAAGAGTGATGAATCTTAGGAAGCTTAAATTTTTGCTTTTCTTGGAGGCTTCTCAGTTGAGAAATCTCTAGTTCCTTTCTTCATTTTTGCGAATTGGGGATCAGCTTAGTTCAGATAATCTCTTGTGAAGGTTTGGACCATGGTCTTGGAAATGCCAGCTGCTCTGGGGGCTTAGAGCTGAGCACTTTGTGTGTTCAGTGGGGACTGGAGCCAGGGGGGTTGTGACACAGCCATCCTGGAGAGTGTGTCAACGCCTGGAGGTGCAGCTTTTATTCCCGACCTGTGCTTGGCATCTGAGTCCTGCCCTATTAATTCAAGGCTCCTGATCCTGGTTTTGCTGTTATCTGCGATTTCCTTGACTTTGGTTCCTTGCCATTCCCAGAAGGAGAGATGTCGTCAAGGAGCATTTCCACATCAGAGAGCCAAGGATGGCTTCGTGGAGATGCTGATTGCATGCCCTTGTGATTAGATTCAGCAGGAAACTTGCAAGGCCTTTATGAAGCCATATTTCACTCACTCACTCATTCCTTCATTCACTAAACATTTATGAAACCCTACAACTTCCCTGGCACTGTGATCAAGGCTAGAAAAGGAAACAAGCATGTTTGTTTTGCCTTTATGGGGCTCACAAAATAATTTTGGGAAAGCAAACAGTACAAGGCAATCTGAGAAGCATAAGTTAGAGATGTGTATCAAAGCGCTGCTAGTAACGTGAAGGTGAATGAAGTTATTTGTTCTCCTTGGAAGGAAGCAGGGGAGTCATGGAAGTCTTCGCAGAGGAAGCAGTCTTTGAGCTGGGCTTGAAGGAGGAGTTAAGGCTGTGACGGGTCGGAACCATATGACCAGTTCTGGACAATGGATGGAAGTGACACATTTCCAGACAAAGAAAGTTAAAAACCAGTGTGTCTCACCCATCTCTCTCTTCCCCTTTGGCAGTGTGTGTGGAGCTGTGAGTTGAAATTGTAGAGCCTCAAGATTGAACCCCACGCATGTTGATCTTTGCACAACTGACACACCCTCTGTTGTGATAAGTTATTGAGAGTTAGGGTTACCCGTTGCAACAGCTTAGCCAATCCTATTATGACCAACTTAAGGACTTTTCAAGTATATATGGGGACATTTCCAAAAGAGGGAAAAGCAGGTGAAAAATCACTGAGGTGTTTCCTGAAGGCAAGGAAACTGGTTTATTTTCCTATCAATCCCTTTCTATTCTTGCCATGGGCAGAGAGCTGCAAGTTGTTTTTGTAGAAAACTGAAGGAATATGTAGAAATGGTAAATGCTGAGGGTATTGGTGAGATGCTGACAGCATTTCAGAGGTGATAGTTGGAGGTAGCAAAGCCTATTTGTCTGCCTCTTGGTAACCCTTGGAGTGGCCCCAATCATTTAGGCTGTCTTTAGAGTGGGAGGTACTTGACCCCTCTTTGTCCTCTGCTTTGTGGCCCATTATCAATTCTGAGCAACAGAAAAAAGTCTCATTCGGCATCCCATTACTCTGCAAGTTCTTTGTGTAAGACATTGGGTCCCGGAGAATCTGTGCCTTGTCTTTCAAACAATTAAATGGAAGAGCAAGGATTAAAACACTGATTTCCTGACTCTTAGTTCTGTAATTTTTCTGTTTAAGTATTTGTTTGATACTTTCTTTTGTTGTTGTTGTCTCCCCCCTCCCCCCTCAACATTCCAGGGCCTCCGTCAGTCTACTTAAAAAAAAAATTAAGGAAATGCAATACAGATATTACAGTGTTATAAGAGTCAGACTGCTTTGGATAAGTCCTTGAGCCCATCTATACCTCCAACCCCACTGCTATTTACTAATTGTATGACCTTGGGCAAGTCACTCCCTGTTTCTCAGGCCTCAGTTTTCTGATCTGAAAAATGGGATAATAATAGCAACACGAAGAATAAATGAGATGCAATGAGAGGGAAGGAAGGATAGGATGGGGCAGACAGCACCTGTCCTTTGTAGACATAGTCCAGGGTGTCCATTCCAGGATGTCAAGCTCAATTCTCTAAGCCCAGTTTTCCACATCTTTGATTTCCTTGAGTGCCTTATTGAAGTTCTCCATCCATTGTCCTGTCTGCTTGACAAGTTGGGCAGCCTGGGCCTTAGCACAGACTTAGCACAGTATCTGGTTTAGCGCAACTACTCAGTAAGTACTGGCTATCAGTGAGAATCCAGTTTTCAGGATGAGACTTATGAAACATTATGAAGAAAGAAAAATCTATCTCTGTCATCCTTTGTTTTAATTTATTGTTCCTTCTTGTCACAAGTCCATCCTCCCTTCTGAGCAGGCCCCATGGGTGATCCACATCCAAGTTTTGTCCATTGAGAACTCTCTGCCTTCTTACTTCTTCCAAATCAAACCTTTGGGCATCTGGGCTTCTCTTAAAAAAAAAAAAATTGCTCATTCTCTCAAACCATAGCAGCAGCTCGATTTTCTATAAATGAATGTTTTTTTTTTTTTTAATGAGGAAGGTAAATAAATTAGTTCCAGGCAACTTTAGATATATTTTAAATAAGATGCTTTAGAAGTAACACTCCTTACTTCCCCATATATTTCCAATTTATACTAAAAAATTACAAAGGAAATCAATTGATAAGAATTTATATCAGGCAAGAAGACTGGTCAGCCTAAACCCTCACCTCCTATTCTGGCTCACTCTGGGAGTCCTATATAACACTGAAAGCGGACAATGAACACGTAGAAATGCATATAAACAGAGGCACTAGCATGGCCAACTTTGCCTTGGGCAGGAAAAGAAATAGCAGCACCTCTTTCAACCAGATTTGAACTGGTGGCTATGGAACTTGGTAGAAATTTTAGGCAAGTTGAGGTCACTTAGCTTTCACTTCTTATATACAAATTGTGTAGCCTGCGCCGAGATAAATATATTTTGGCAATTATCAAGGTTCTACATCAGAGTACAGATGAAGATGTAACTGTGGTGATTTGTGATTCTATCACCAGCCCCTCAAGCTGTTTCTAGCCTCTTATTTATAGCTTCTCTGGGCTGTATATCTTATAAATACAAAATGAATGAAGTAGTGCAAATGAAAAAGCAGCTTTCCTTATGACCTATTTACATCTCCTTGCTTGTCAACAGGGCGAATAAAAACACAGACGCCTGGTTTGTGAGGGATTTGAAACAACATGGAGAGAGTGTATCGGTGGGCAGAGAAGGCAGAAGAGATTGAGAAAATTCTGGAGGTTTGAGGTAGTTATCTTTGACTTCATAGTCCAGGAGAAGAGCTTTGACATTCCCCACACATGTCTTCTGAGGCTTTCATGAGTTCCCATAATAAGATACCTAAGCAGTAGATGAATTGTTGGCTCCAAATCTTTACCTTCCCCAGATTCCTAGCTTTTCCACGGGTAGAGCGCATTCCCTCACCCCCTTGACTTTTGGCTTGGCCATGCCACTTTGCTTTGGCTAATGGCATAAAAGTAGAAATGACCAGCTCAGAACCTAGGCCCAAGAAGATTTTGTACATTTTCATAAGCTTCTGTGTACTTCTCCCATCTCGAAGCTCTACAATTTCAATATCCACAAACTCTGCCAAAGGGAAAGATGTAAAATGGATGAGATACACTGGCTTTTTGTTATCTTTGCCTAGAAGCTCATCACTCCCTTTCGAAGTCCATTGGTAAGAACTAGTCATGTGGCTCCAACCTAACTGCAAAGGAGGTTCTGAACAAAGAGTGCATGCATAATTTGTGAGCACTAACTACCTCTGTCACATCCCTACTTTTTTTTTTTTTTTCAAGTCCTAGCATAAAGAGCACTTCCTCTGTAAAGACTTGCAGAACACTTCCAGTCCTTTTCCAAGGAGAACAAATTGCTGTCTCCTCCTTTATGATTCCACAGTGCTTTATATACATTTTTTTAAATATACTTTATTGATTTCACAGAGAGGAAGGGAGAGGGATAGAGAGCTAGAAACATCAATGAGAGAGATACATCAACCAGCTGCCTCCTGCACACCCCCTACCGGGGATGTGCCTGCAACCCATGTACATGCCCTTGACCGGAATCAAACCTGGTACCTTTCAGTCCGCAGACCCACGCTCTATCCACTGAGCCAAACCGGTTTTGGCATTTTATATACATCTTGATAGCCAATATCAAGGCCCAAGTATTTTAAATTTGTTATTAAATTTTAAAATGACTATATTGGTCTTTGTGGGAGACACCTGTTATTTCTTCCTACTCAACATTTACTCCTCTCCTTTCCTTTGGAGAACATCCCTTCCCTGCCTTTAGTCAGTACATGGCTTTTGGAGGGGCTGACCCACCAACCAGTCCAGGGGTTGTGGCCAATCAGTCAGTTTTCCTATTCCCCAGACTCTGTGCTTAGTGCCTGGATTAGCTGGTGACTCAGATTGGTCTGATGGGACTCAATGCTAGGACGCTTGTTAGCATTTTTGGAAAAGGTCTCTTTCCACTTGGAATAATATCTGTAAGAGTAATAGACATTGGGATTGTTTGAGGCCCTTAGTGGAGAAGGCCTGCTTGAGAATGATGCCAATAAGGAGGATAGTGGGACTGAGAGAGACAGACAGAAAGAGAACCAAAAATAAAAATAGAGATAAAGGTAAAGTTTGGGAAGAGAGAGAAAGACACACACAGAGAGAAAATCGTAATATGATTTGAGCCATTTGAGATCCTGTGGTTAACTGGGCATGAAACCATTCTTTCTTGAACTTTTCAATGAAGTAACTAAATTTAACTTAATTTAATTTTTTGCTTAAACCAATTTGAGCAGGATTTTCTCTCACATGTAACCACAAGATTTCCAAATTTTGCAAAAATAGTCAAAATTATAAGTATAACATTCTAAAATGTATCACTATGTCAGTAAGATAGGCAGCATAAGACATTTTCCTCACTGATAAACAGAGAAATGAGTTCTATTCAGTAATGACTGTCCTTAGACATTATACATCAAGCTGGATTGAATATGGAAAAATCTCATCTTGCTTCTTTGTACTATCTTTTTCTTTATTGTTTTTCCCTCCAGTTACCTTCTTATTCTGTTAGTCCTGAGTATGTTTTTTACCCCTCAAATCTCCTAGACCCATCACCTAACCATGAATCTTCCAATTCGTACTCAGTAACAATCAGCTATTGAATCCCAAGATTGTTTTGATTTGTTGAGTTCAGGGAAGTCACTTATTCTTCCTTTGACTCACAACTAAAACAGAAAATTTGTTAATGACACCCCAAGAAGGCCCTGGAGATTAACTCATCATGTAGCACCTTCCATATGTGGGTTATTTAGGTTGAGTGATCCTACATTATTGCATTGTAAAAGGTCTCATTGAGGTGGGCCATCAGCATACCTTATGTATACCCTCTACCTTGCTTCTTCCCTGAGTGGATGATGAATCTCTGAATTCCTCCTTATGAAAGGTTAGGGCTTTTACTGCCTATATTTTTCTAGTTTTCTTACCATTTATCCTGATCCATATTTTTTCATCTTCTCAAAATATTTTACAAAGTAATGGAAGCTCTTTTCCCATGTCTGAAATAATGTCTACTTCCTAGAATTGATATGAAAAAAGAGAGAGAGAGAGAGAGAGAGAGAGAGAGAGAGAGAGAGAGAGAGAGATTAGCTAAATAGAGTGAGCCACTCAAACCCTGGTGTATGGAAGATGCTAATCTTTCATTACACCATTACTCTAACCTTTCTGGTATACACGTCTTCTTTTATTTTTTCCTCCATTATTGTGATGGTGAAACAGTGTCTATATTTTGCCTTTGCAGTAGTTAGGGAGTGATATATCTTTATCATCTCTGTCTTCTTTAATTTGAATTCAGGCAGAGAATTCTTGAATTTTCAATGACTTACTTATCTCATGGCTGGAATTTTGAGAACATGGCATTGCCCCTTTCCTTGCATATATGTGCCATTGGTTGTTCTGCCACGAAAAAAAGCAGTGAGAATTATTTCAAGTCTTGGCTGACCTCCAAAGCATTATTCTTTTCCTGGGATACCTCCAACCAGCATCTGATGTTGGTAGCTCCAGCAGTTTCCACGTGGCCTATTAAACACTAGCTGTATGGACTATTCATAATTGCCAGGAGATCCAAAAAGACTTTCACAATTGACTAAATTTGTGAGTAACTTGGATTAAACCAAGCATGTCAGTCTTCAGCAGAAATTTCCAGAGTCTTTTTATGCTAATGTATACTGTGTCTCTCCATGGAGGGTAGGGGAGTTATGGCATACGATATTTCTCAAACTCAATTGGTTATGGCCATCAACAAGATTCTGTGTCTCATGCGACAAATAGAACACATTTAGAGGAATGCTGACCTAGCGTTGTCATTAGATTTCTCAAACACCTTTCTCTCCTTTGTTCCAGGAATGTCACATTTTTCTATACTATCCCTAAGTTGTCTTGTCTCTTATGTGCTTGCTCCTCTATCTTTGTTTAGTTCCCCCTGGGTAAACATAGTCGTAGGCTGAATGATAAAACACTGTGATTAGTTGACCAAGGAGAAGACTGAATAGTCACAACAGTGTGTGGTGATATATGCTTGCAATATATTGAATTCACCTCTGCTGCTTTTCTTTAACTGATACAGTGAATGGCTGAAGGTAATGTTGTCTCCATTCTTCTCTGGGACTTTGCTTCTGACTGGAAGATGAGAGGCTTTGTGGGGGTCTTACTTTATCAACATCTTTTGGGAAAATGGTCCAATTTTTTATTGTAAGAACACACATCAGAATGAATTACCATGTGGTCATTTGCTTTTTATGGTTTATCTGTTTCTAATTTGCTTGCAAAAACTGGGGTGGATAATGTAAACCAGACCAAAAGAATTTTCATGTCTACAGTCAACAATACATTCATTCAAGAAATAATCATTTACTCATTTATGCCTTTCTTCAGCTTAAAGTATAGCATATCGTTAATTAATTAATGAGAGCAAAGACCACCCCTCTTTCTTATTTCCTCTAAATTGTAGTTCAAATGAAACCTTTATGCAATGGAATCAGTGCACTTCAGATCTTGTAGCTAATTTTTAAAATGCTGTCCCCTTGGATTGCTATATATCTGAGTTAAATTAGGAGGTCAGTATTATCATGCCAGCTTTTCTCTTTCTTTGGTCTTTGAAGCCTTCTCTTTCTAGTGAAGAGGCTGATTATTCTAAATCCTGCTCCTATTAATTTTATTTAGTCCAACAAGAGTGAACATAACCTAGTTATTGTTTTCTTTGTCTTCATTTGTAAAATGATATCACCTCTTTGACAGGTATAGAACCTTAGGCAACATGTAAATATGGCACATCTTTCCTGTGATTGCTTTTATCTTTTTACAAAGGATTAATTTTAGAAATCTCTATTTATGGAATCAACTTGTTTTTAGCCATGTTGGGCAACAGTAAAGTAAAAGAATTTAAAAGCAGGCAAGCTCCTTTTTAATGGGAGTTAAATGAGAAATGTATAGAATTTCCCTTTTATAGGATGCATATTTTATAGTACTTTGGTCTTTTTACCTTGCATTTGTAGTGATTTATATATAAATTTATGTATAAACTGGAGACATGTTTATTAGAAATGCCTTTAGAGGTAATTTTTTTTAAAAAAACAACATATATATCTGTTGAAATTCTCTCTTAGAAATTCTGATTAAATAGTTCTGAGGTGAGGCACCAGAATCTGCATTCTTAAATGGGTTTTACTATGTAGCACACCCAATTGAGAAGTACTGGTTAAGAATGTTCTGTTAGGAAGTAATTTCTTGTGTGAGAATGTTAATTTCTTGGCTGACAGGACAAAGGCACAGAGAACTAAAAGGATTTTTGTGGAAACCACACAGTAAGCCTTTGGGTATGGCTGCAATAGGCATGAATTATTTCCTTTTAGGCACTCTTTTTTTTTTTTTTCAACTCAAGTAAAATGACCAGTAGAGTATGTAGACGGGGGCCCCAGTTACTATTAACTGAGTTGCAAAAGAGCATAACGCATGCTCTGCCATCCAGTTATGACTCCTCTATGTTCTCCTAGAAAAAAGAGCCATCTGGCGGGCATCTTTGCTTCTGATTTATTCCATGTAGTTTTAGTTTGTTTTAGTTTGGACCAGGGGATTTGGGCAGGAATGGTTACAACTTGTCCAAATTTTGTCTTCACACTCTGCCCTTTATCAACTCACATCTCCATCCTCTTCACTCCAGGGTAAACACACAATGAAAAGGATGGATAATAAAGGTGATGCATTTCATAGGTTAGAATTCCCATTAAAATTGGACCCGTTTTCCACCTGCAGGAACAGGATGTAAAAGTCATCACGGGTCTCTATTGTGCAGGTTACAGAGTATAATCTTGACAGATGGACTGATTGTATAATGGTATGTCTAGTGGTGGTAGGTGGGTGTCCTTTCTAGTGGTGAAATGTAGCTTTATGAGCAAGGACAAGCAGTAGATTTTCCCTCAGAACTTTCATACCTTGTCAAGCTTGAACAATTACTCTTAACCACATGTGGTTAAGAAAAGCATGCTTCCATGGGATTTAAGCATGACATCCCTCTTCATTGCCACAAATGAGAAGCAGATGCCCGTAGTCTCTGGGTAATATTCAGGCCTTAATAACATTGCCATGCATTGGGCTCATTAATTGATGCTGACAGTAGTGATAATAGTAGTAATAATCATAGTAAACTTTAACTGAGTGTTTACCATGTGCCAGCCACTAATGTTTTATGTGGATTGCTTTATGTAATCCTCACAAATCCATATGTAGAAGGGCAGCGTGTATTCTTTGTTTGAGGCCACCCAGATTCTCCTTCTCTTCCTGTTGCTAAGAATACCCCAGATTTTTATTTTCTCTCCAAGGATGTCCCCTGTACTTTGGGGGAAACAGATCCCATCCTTATGCCCAGGATGAGCTCTGATAGACTTAAACCAATTAGCAAATCCTTGGCTGCAGGGGATTAGTTCAGGGATGATCATGTGACCTAGTTTGGACCTGGTAGATCACAGGAGAAATTTTCAGGAGGATCCTGTGTCTTCTGTAGAAATGTCTCTAGAGACATTTTCTTCTCACTAAATATGAATGTGAAAGCATGGACACTATTGAGGGGAGTCAGTTATGAGTAAAATTATCATCAAAGAAGAAGAAATAGAAATTAGAACTTTGTTGATTTCACTGAGCAGTGAGTGAGATTAAGGCAAAATGAAAGCCTACTATATTTTTAGTTTTTGTGTTTTTGTTTATTGTTTTAGGTCAGTAACTCTACTTCATCATTTAAATTGAATTGGGTTTTCTGTACCTGGCAAACAAAGGATACCTAACAGGTTCTGATATTCATACCTTCATTTTACAGATAAAGAAATGGGCTCAGAGAGTTTGAATTACTTTCCCAATTTGACTGAAAAGATAAATGGGCATCAGGGACTTGAATCCAGATGGTTTAATTTCAACATCCATGAACATAGTTGATACCCTGAGAAAGTAGAATATAATGTTATTTTAAAGATGGGGTCCCAGAAAATAATGTTTTCCTTCTGTGTCTTACTCTGAAGGAATATGGATTTAACTTGTGAAGATGGCTAACAAATCCATTCGAAGTTAGTAACTCTACTTAATTATTTAAATTGAATTGTTTTTTTGTTTTTGTTTAATATACCTCTTTGTGTCTGGATTTTGAAATGACTATAAGAACTAAAATATCTTATTGAAGATATCACTATAAATCACCTTGTTATGAACTCATCACATGTAATATTTAACATTTGTAATAGAATTGGATTTAAGTATATTGCCAAATCTGATTATGTTTTTTTAATTACTTGGGAAGTTTATAAAAATATACATTCTTGAGCTTCAGGAGTGTTTGAGTTTGAGATCCCAGGTGATTATGAAGCACAATTGGATTTGATAGCCTTTGATTTTGTTGATGACCATATAGATAAAGGAAAACTGCATGTAGTTATTCAGAGACTCACTGAACAAAGATCAAGTAATTGATCAAAAACAAGGTGCAAAGAGACATAGCTAATTTCCGCTGCATAAGAAATATGAAGATTTATAAAGCAAGGTATAAGTTGGAACAAAGAGTATTTCAAAAGCATTGATACCCCTTCGAATAGTATGATTGCTGTGATTTCCCCCCCCCCTCCCTTTTCCTCTCCTCTCCACTTCTTTCTTCTTCCCATTTAGATTAAAAGAGAAAAAAGAAACAGAGACTTGGAAATATATAGACTCCTTCCTCCAATAATTTGATAACTTTTTGGTAGTCCATTAGAAAATTATCTTGCAAAAGAAACCAAAGTCTCTGTGGAATACTCTTGGCTTAAACCTTTCTAAAATCTCGACACTCACTCAACCATTGACAAGCCCTGGGTGGTGGTCTTCAAATTTTAATATACTTTAGAATCACCTTGAGAGGCTTGCTACAATTGCAGAGCCCACTCTCATTCCACATCTTCTGGAACAGAATAATTGGAGCAAGGGCCTGGTAATCTGTATTTATCTCCCTCTCCTCCTCTCCTACTCCATCATGGTGACTAGACTGGAGATCATCAAGGCGCCAGTACTTTGTGAAAAACTGTCCTAGAAGCTATCTCAAAATTGAAGACCATCAGTTATTAGTCGTTATTTAGATAACTAATCATGCCTAGGGGTGGTCTTTCAATAGTTTTCTAAAATTTGTACCATTTTAGTTATAAAAACCAATATAAGTAATTGTTTATAATAATCATTTAATAAATGGTTCAATTTTTTTTTTTAAGTTGGGAGTAATAGGATTGAGAATAAGATGGTATCTTCAGTGATTCTATGAATGGGATACCTGACTCCTCAAAACTGAAGCTGTGGTGTAAGCAGTTGGCAGCGGTTTACCAGGATTGAAAAGAAATTAGCACCTGGAAGGAAAGGCTTTTTAGAGTGCTAATCTTACCAAATCTTCTCAAGGTGATGCTAAACCCTGGGGTCTTTGCCTAGCATTTCCAAAAGATTCTCTGAACAGAGAGAGGAGGACCCTTAGAAGCTATGGTATTTTAGTTGTTTTAGGCTGACTGCAATAGATTTTTCATAAAATTTTGTGCACATTGCCAAGAATGTTAGTGCCTCCATTAGGAATGAACATAAGTAACAATGCTGGTGTAAATAATCATCCTGTAAACTCTTTATTGCTAAGGAGGTCAACATGAGGTCATGCGTTCTGAACATCTGGTTGAATGGCTGAACTGTGAATTACCAGGGTCCTGTGAAGAAGGGTGAGGGCTGCCTGCTGTCTTTAGGGTTCCTGCCTCTTTGTGCAAACCTCCAATGTGGTCAGTTTGGCTCAACAGGAAATGGACCTTCCATGCAGCAGAAGAGCGGAGCACTGTTTCCTTCTCCCCTGGTTAGGAAAGGAACTGATGAAGAGAACTGTCCTAGTTGTGACAGATCGTGGTTGGCTGCAATACAGCCTCCAATTCCTCCCATCCCTGTCTGCACTTCCTTTTGCAATATCACTTTCCCATGTCTCCCATTTTTGTCTTAGTGTCCCTTGAAACTCGGCTTGGCTTGCTTTCATGAATAGCATGTTAGCAAATGTGATGCCAGGGAAAGCTTGAAAAAAAGAGCTTGCACATTGGGCCTTTTGCTGGGACTCCCTACCCCTGGGAACTTTGTGAAGGAGCCAGGATGGTAGACACCTGAATTGACAGCACCAACTGTGAGTCTTTCCCACCTCTAAACATAGCAGTGAGGCCATTCTGCTCTGTCTGGCCCCAGTCAACACTCAGAGATATAAGCAATGATAAACTAGTTCTTCTTTTAAGCCCCTAAGTTTCAGAGTGATTGTTAGGTATTGAAAACTAATTGACATACTGCTATGGTCTTAATGTGTATCCTCCTCCCCAAGACTCACATGTTGAAATCCTAACCCCTAAAGGTGATGGTTTTAGCAGGTGCTTAAGTCATGAGGGTGGAACTCTTACTAGTGGGATACGTGGCCTCATAAACGAGGCTCCAGAGAACCCCCCAGCCCCTTCCTCCATGTGAGCACGCAATGAGAAGTCTGTAACCAGGAAGAGTGCCCTCATCCAGCCATGCTGGCGCCTGCTATCAGACTTAACAGCCTCTAGAATGGTGAGGAGTAACTTTCTGCTGTTTATTAGCAGCCTGGTCTGTGGTATTTTGTTACAGCAGCCCAAACAGACTAAGACCAGAGCATATCTCTTTAAAAGCACTTGGTACTATCGTGTTCAGGTGGCTCGGTTGGTTGGAGCCTCATCCTGTACACAAAAAGGTTGCGGGTTTGATTCCTGATCAGGGCAAATACCTAGGTTGTGGTTTCAACCCCTGGTAGGGACATATGTAAGTGATCCCTCTTTCTCTCATATCGGTGTTTCTTTCTCTCTCTCTGTCTCTCTCTCTCTCTCACCCTCTTTCTTTAAGAATCAATAAAAACATATCCTCAGGTAAGGATTAAAAATAAAAAAGCACTTGGTACTGTCATTTGGGGCGGCTGGGGGGAGGGGCGAGTTCTCCCCTTAGGCAAAATTCTTTGAGGGGGGAAACAATAAAAGTTTCTTGCTTATTGTAACACACACCTTGTCTCATCAGATTCTTGCTCTGCCTCAGTTGCAAGCATGGCTACCAGATTCTCTATGGCACCTTATGGTCCCCATACCTGAGGCCAAAGGCTGCTGGTCTGTCTCCTTCATCCCCTCCACTTCTAGTCTCCGAGAAATGTTATACCAGCTTTGGCTTCCTGAGCACTTGTTGAAGGGGCCAGATAGTGCAACACTGAAGTGCAAGAGAGTTAACTCCCCGTGGAGCAAACTTTCACAACAGAGATGGAGACAAGAGGGAGGTAAACAGATAAATTTCCTTTCTCGCTTCTCTCTGATGGGCTTGCTGAGCAGGGTTTCTCTGCATAGCCTGTCTGAGTATGTCCCTCACCTGCCGGGCACCCAGCAGTGGCTTTTTTCACTGTTTGCCTTGGAGCTGTGGTCCACACAGTAATGTATCTTCTGGGATTGCTTCCAACTTTCCTGACCTCACTTCCCTTGTCTTTATGCTTCCCATCCAGGGATGGTACCTCCCAAATAAAGCATTAGCACTCCAACTCAGGCCATGTTTTTTTTGTTTGTTTGTTTTTAGGGAACTCAGACAGAGATCTTCATTGTGAATTCTTAGCATGTCAGCATTTTCAGGTGTTTAGGATGCCCCCTGCTCAGGATTCACTTGTTACAGTTCCTGGAAGGATTTCATCAGAAACACTGCAAAGTCTAAGGAAGGGAACTAGAGGCACGGTGGCCAGTCAAGTGGAGGCTCTCCCACAGCGGGAAAGCCTGTTGTGTTGCTGCCCCTGATGGCCATCTTGGCCCAAACATTTTACTTATCTATTAAGTTCAAAAATTCAAATAATTGAGAAGTTAAAACAAAAGTCTCCCATGCATTTCATCTCACTCCCTCAAATCCCATTTCCCAAAGGAGAATTCCCCTCCTCCTCCTCCCCCTCCTCCTCCTCCTCCTCCTCCTCCTCCTCCTCCTCCTCCTCCTCCTTCTTCTTTTTCTCCTCCTCCTCCTTCTTCTTCTTCTTCTTCTTCTTCTTCTTCTTCTTCTTCTTCTTCTTCTTCTTCTTCTTCTTCTCTTTTTTTTCTTCTTCTTCACATCATTACTGAGATGGTCTACTTATATACCAGTGTAGAATATATCTTTTATTTTTAAATAGTTATCATTATTATTATTTGCATGTTATTTCTTTTCTCATCTTACCATAAGTAAGATCATTCCAAAACATTTCATAGAAAGCTGTCCTAGACTTTTTTCTTTTAAATCCTTACCTGTGAATATGTTTTTATCAATTTGAGAGAGAGCGAGAGCGAGAGCGAGAGCGAGAGCGAGAGAAACATTGATGTGAGAGAGAAACATTTATCGGTTGCTTCCCATGCATGCCCTAACTGGGAATCAAACCTACAACCTTTTGGTGTGCCGGACTATGCTCCAACTAACTGAGCCACCCGGGAGTTGGATACAATGTCCTGGACTTTGTAGTGGCCATCCAGTTTTCCACCATATGGTAGCAGAGTTTATCTAAAGCGTCCCCTAGTGATGCACATTTCAGTTGTTTCTCATTTTGGTATTGCAAAACCGCTGGAATAAGTTATACAAACATCCCCAAGCAACTGGAAAATTCTTAGATGTGGATTGCTAAGGCAAAGGGGTTTGTGTGCCTTTTATATTTTGATATTCTGGAATTGCCAAATTGACATGCACGTTCTTAATATTTGTTTAAGCTCTTGACTCAAAGTGGCCACTGGTATCTAATCTCTCTGAGTGTGTTTTACCGCATCTAAGAGGTGGAAGTTTAACCAGCGTGAGGGGCTGGGGGTGGGGTGGGGAGGCGAGTTGATTCACCAAACTGAGAGGTGTGGGCAGGGGTTCGGAGGGAAGACGGGAGCTGAGTGGAAGGAAGGAGACAATTGGAAGCGTGCCAGTTGTCTTCCCCTTTCATCATCGCGGGGAAGCAGATTCTAGGAGGCATCGTGAGCACTGCAGGGATCAAAAAGGCAGAGCGAAGAACAAACTCTGCCTTAGGTAACGCCCGTGCCAGGCAGTGAAGGGACTAATTAGGAGAGTAAAGAGACAAAAGCTCACTCGCACATATGGAGTCGCTCTTTGATTACTTTAAATAGGTTAAAGATTCATTACAAATTATGATTTTTCTCCATGGCCATCCTCTGTTAACAATAGATGTTTTTCCCTTCCCCTTCGAGTTGGACACAATCAGTTCAGGGGTTCATGGAGTGTCTCTACCAAACCCTGGAACTCACCTCCCCTTGGCATTGCCTTTTGGTGATTCTTTCTGTTAGGGGCACAGTTCCTAACATACATGGGCGGGGACCTCTGCCCCGAGCCCAGGTAGGAGACCTGCAGAGGGTGACAATTTCATCTCAGAGCAGCTGGTCCCCATGGACAGGCACATCTGTTCTCTGACATTTCCTAGTCTTCACCACCCTTGCTGACCCATTTCTCTCTCACTTTCACTCACTTGACTCTTGGCTTCAAAGACTTCACTCTCAGTTGTTTCAGAGAAAGAGTTTCTTCAAAGGAGAGCGGATTTCTGGGCTTGCCATGAGGGTGTAAAAATGTGAAGGCAGAAGCAGTAAGAATACCTTGTTGTACATGTAAGTTCCATAACCCCACCAGAGTTGTCCTTTTGTTGTGCCTATATTGTATCTATCCAGAGAAAAGAATATAAATTACATTTTTTTTTTAAATTGATGAAAGCAGAGAAATGTTATTTAGCACGTGGATTCAGATTGAGTTGATCAAATGCTCCTTTTAAAAGATAAGACAGCAGCCCTAGCTGGTTTGGCTCAGTGGATAGAGCGTCGGCCTATGCTTTGAAGGGTCCTGGGTTTCATTCCACTCTAGGACACATACCCCCATTGCGGGTTACATGCCCAGTAGGGGGCATGCAGGAAAAAGCCAGTCAATGATCCTCTCCTATCATTGATGTTTCTTTCTCTCTCTCCCTTCCTCTCTGAATTCAATTTAAAAATATATTTAAAAATAAATAAATAAAAAAAGACAGCAGCCCTGACTGGTGATACTAAGTGGTCAGAATGTTGGCCTGTGCACAAAAGGGTCAAAGGCATGTACCTGAGTTGCATGTTCAATCACCGGCTCTGGAGTCTCTCTCTCTCTCTCTCTCTCTCTCTCTCTCTCTCTCTCTCTCTCTCTCTCTCCCTCTCTCTCTCTCTCTCTCCCTCTCTTTCTCCTCTCTCCCTCTCTCTCCGTCTCTCTCCGTCTCTCTCTGTCTCTCTCTGTCTCTCTCTCTCTCTCTCTCTCTCTCTCTCTCTCTCTCTCCCTCTCCCTCTCCCTCTCCCTCCCTCCCTCCCTCCCTCCCTCCCTTCCTCCCTCCCTCCCTCCTTCCCTCCCTCCCTCCCTCTCCTCCCTCTCTCTCTCTCTCTCCTTCCCTGCCTTCCTCTCCAGCTCTCTCCCTTCTACTTTCTCTAAAAATCAATGGAAAAAATATCCTTAGATGATTAACTAAAAATAATAGATAAGACAGCATTTTCATTTATTAAAAAACTTAGACATTTTGTCACAACATGTCTTTGGACATTTATAATGGCAAAATTTTCCCCTAAATTAGGCACAAGAATATAATCTAGGAAGCAGTAATCATGTGCTGGGGTAATTCTGGACCTTTTTTGAAGTAAGCACCCTGACATTGAACTTCTGCCTAGAAAAAATGTATCTGTACATGTCATGAGGATATCAAGCTAGAAGTGCCTACCACAATTTTGTGTTCTTTGTCTTCCAAAGGAAAGAAAAATAATTTTATCATATTTTAATATAGTCTGTTTAGAATAGTCAGAATTATAACTAAGGATTTTACATACTAGAAATATTTATTTTACAAGATTTTCCCTTTAAAATTTCTCATATTGAAGGAGCCTAAACGGCCCAGAAAGTTTGGATCCATCTGAGATAAGGAACCACGAGTATTTGATTTGTATAATCATTTTCAAAATTAATGACACATTTTAAAAATATATTTTATTGATTTTTACAGAGAGGAATGGAGAGGGATAGAGAGCTAGAAACATTGATGAGAGAGAAACATCTATCAGCTGCCTCCTGCACACCCTTTACCGGGGTTGTGCCTGCAACCAACATACATGCCCTTGACCAGAATTGAACCTGGGACCTTTTAGTCCTCTGAGGCAACCAGTTTCAGCGACACATTTTTTTTAATGCAGAGAAAATGTTTCTCAAATAAACTCTTGATTGGGACCCCAAAGTTTATAAAAGAGATGAAGCTGGAGTTATGTTTACCTGCATTTTCCTCCTCTGCTTCTTGCCCTCCCACTTCCTAAGTCTAGATGCCTCAGGATGCAGAGCTGGACAGAGCTGTCAGGGGTGGGTGTTTCTGCATCATCAATACCTGACATAGCATCTAGCACATCAGGGATGCCCATTAATGTTTGTGAAATTACACAGAACCCAATGCTTATGGAGACACAAATATAAGATGTTTTAGGTAGAAGTGTTCTTATTTTTTAAAAATTGATCAAAATAAGATCTATGTCTTTCAAGTGTATGTTCCTTGGCAATATTTGAAAAGGTTTGAGGTATATTTTGGGAATGTCAAATGCAATATAATGGTTGTAATCTGTGTCTAAGCAAATGTAGCTTTTAGGATGACAGGGGACAATTAGGAAGGGAATAGGAGGGGACTTCAATTTGTTTGTTCATCTATTAGAGTTGTTTGACTCAAGTACTTGGCTGATATGTCCTCCAAAAGTTGGGCTCTCACACTGAAGGTGCTATTTTCCATATAATGAGGTAGGGGTGTGTGTGTGTGTGTGTGTGTGTGTGTGTGTGTGAGAGAGAGAGAGAGAGAGAGAGAGAGAGAGAGAGAGAGAGAGAGAGAGAGAGAGATTGTTTTTAAATTGGGATGTTTCACAGATAAATCCAGATTTCTGGTTACTTGTGGAAAAGTAGAAGATCTAGCAATACAATGAGTCTACCTTTGCCTTGACCATTGGTTCTCAAAATGTGGCCCCTGGTCAAATAGCATTAGTATTACCCAGCAGTCTGTGTTTTAACAAGCCCTCTAGGTGATGCTGATGGATATTTGCATTTGAGGACTATTCCTGTTGACTATAATCCCATAGAGCTCAATGGTGTTTGCCTCCCATTTGGATGTTCAGATGAAATTATCTGGCCCTTATGGGCATTTGAGGATTAGTATTCTCTTTGTATATGGATATAATCCCCTAATATGAAAACATGAGATTTTTAAACTTCTAATTATTAATCTGAGGCCCCAAATGCCTGAGGTCATGAGAGATCTTTAGGAACTTGAGCACCATCCCACAGGCATATCAGATCTGACTGTCTATCTTCTGTTAGCCGCTGCCCATGTGGCAGTATGAGAAAACTCAATTAGTACCAACAGATAAGGGCATAGCAAAGTCTTGGGAGGAAGAGAGCCCCGGTCAGAGACCCTAATGCCCTAATGCAGACAAGTAAAATGGTTAGATAAAGCTTTATTTAATTATATTGCGGGCAGGAAGAGAGTCATAGGAAATCTTGGCGTATCTAAGTGTGTGATTTTTAATGAACTTTTCAGAATGTCTGTATGGTTTCTGCCAGTTTGTCAGACGGCCATCAATTACTCAGTCTCAGCCTAAACACAGACAAGCCACCATTTCATTATCAGTGAACATCTATTGAAGTGGACTATATGTGGGTCAGCATTCTAAGTAACTGCCAAACGTGAGTCCCACATGAAGGTACCCTCAAGTCAGCCCGCTGTTTACTTGCCAAACTGCTGTTCTTATTAGATGCAGATGTGTATGACTCTTAGATCTAAGGTTTGTTTGGTTTGGTGTGTTTTTTTCCCCCCTCTCTTTTCCTTCTTCTTCTCTTTCAGACCCTAGAGGTAATGTTTAGATTCCTTAAATAATTATGAAATAATATTAATGAATGCTCATCAAATACCCATGTCTTCTATATTTCCCCGCCTGGGGGCATAGAGGTGAGGTCATATGGCGAATTTTTACCAATGGAATGTTAATAGGAATGTTGTATCATTGCTGGTCAGAGATGGTTAAGTAAAAGTCCATCTTCACGTTGTCACCTTTCCTGCTTTGAATGTTTGAGATGCTGGAATTGCAAAGTAGAAGCAGCCTAGGTTCTCGATTTGCCATCTGAAAAAGTGCTGTGGCAAGGTAACTCACTTCAGAAGCAGGTGAGAGCAAGAGTTAAACCTTTGTTGTGTTCAAGGTTGCTGTGGATAGCTTGTCCTGTCTTGGCGAGCACACATTGTCCTGACTTTGGTAAGCTGGCTGGGCTGAGGAACATGCTAGGACTTCAGTGGAAACCAATGTGAAAGAAGCAGCAGCTTGGAACTTACACATCTGCAGAGCTGGCCCTTGCACTCAGCAGCCCATTTGACAGTGTTCCTACGTTAGCACTGGCTGTTTCCTTTGCTTGGAGCATTCTTCCCCCAGGCATCTTCTAACTCACTCATTTCCTTCATTTTTTTTTTAAAATGTATTTTATTGATTTTGTACAGAGAGGAAGGGAGAGAGATAGAGAGCTAGAAACATCGATGAGAGAGAGTCATCGATCAGCTGCCTCTTGCACACCCCCTACTGGGGATATGCCCGCAACCAAGGTACATGCCCTTGACCGGAATCGAACCTGGGTCCCTTCAGTCCCCAAGCCAACGCTCTATCCATTGAGCCAAACCCGTCTTGGCTCATTTCCTTCATTTTGACTCAAATGTTTTCTCAGTGAATAAAATCCCGACTGACCTCTGAAGATTACCATTTGTCCTTCAACCTCTGCATTCCTGCTTCCTTCTTATTCTGTTTGATGCTTTCTTTTCCCCATCACATTTATTATTCAATATAGTTATTGTTTATTGTCTGTGTCCTCCTGCTAGATAGAACATAATCTATTCCAAAGCAGGGATCCTTGATTATTTTATTCCACTGATATATCCCTTATACATCCATTGGTATATCTCTGGAACAGTGCCTGGCACAAAGAAGGCCTTCAATTAATGGTGCTGAATAAATGAAGGCAATTTCTAAAAATGGAGAGGCTTTATCATATTTAGATGTCAAAGCTGTGGAGGGGACAGTTGATGGAACAAGTTTTCCAAGGGGATTGAATGCTGGCTCAGAAGAGAGTCAGTTGTATCCAGGGGGGTAAGGTGAATGGAAATGCTGGGATAATGTCTTAGATAAGGTTGATCTCAGTTGATTAGGGCATACTGCCTCTGAGGTCCAGGTTGTAGGGCTACTTATGTTGTCTCCCTCTGACCCTGGGCTGCAGTGTATGTCCCAAGACATGGAGCTAGTCACAAAGGATGAACATGTCAGGTTGTGTCTCTGTGCATTTGTGGCCCTTCTCGGGAATAGCATGGCCAGCAGTCCCACTTCAGAAGAAAGGCACATTCTAGGGTTTTCTATGCTCACACTTTTCACGGAGCCCTGCTAAGTGATAAGTATGAGAATAGAAAACCCTAGAATGTGCCTTTCTTCTGAAATAGGGCTGCGGGGCTCCTCCTACAGAGAAGAGGTTGAGAGGGAGGCTTGCCAAGGGAGAGTGTCCTGTCCGTGGCCTGCCTCTCCCAGGATGACAAGGCAGCCGAGCTAGAAGCCAAGAGAGCTCTTTGCACCTGGATGTGTGCAGAACAGGCTCAGTTTCCTTCTGCAGGAGCCCTCCCACCATGCTCTCTGTTGACGCAGGCAGGCATGGGGCAACACTTAGGCACCACAAAGATAACCTAATAACAGCTTGGCCAGAGCATCTCATCCTTCCCAGGCCCCACAAAGAGACTTGGATGGGGAAGCAACCACTTACCACCAACACAGCAGTTATCGCCACCCCCCACTCAGGATCAGTGACAAGCTGCCTGCGAGGTTGGTGGATAGGCCTTTTATTTTAGCATTCTGTTAATTTGCTAAACACTGTTTTGGTCTCTGTGACAGTAGAATATAAAAATGCAGTAGGTGGTTTATAGGAGACAAGTTGCAAGAGAACGTTCAGCGCTCTGGGCTGCACACACAATACCTACCCTCTGAAGGGCTGGATTTCCCCTCGGGCTATGGGGAAGGGAGCTGAGCAAGGTTCCCCATCCTCTTTATGGCTCTCTTTGACCTGCGCCTCCCCTCCGTGCTGAGTGGTGGGCGTACAACTGTTGCAAGTAGGTGGCACAGCTGTTTGCTTTGACTGCCTCTGTACCTCGGGGATCCCAGCCACGCAGTTAACATTGCAGGATGAAAATGGCATTTATGCTTTAATAAACTCACCCTATTTCTTTGTTAGAGGAGAAAAAGGAGGGGGGTTCCCACCCACCACATCGCTAGCTGCCTGTCACTTGCTCACAGCACACCACGGCGGCTAATGCTTTCCAAATCCTCCCTTGCATTGGAAATGGAAACCATTAGAAAAATATTGGGATGATATGAAGATTTCCCAAACACCTGCCTCCCACCTCTTATGCCTGGTTTTTGCAAAGCATGTAGCATTTTTTTGTTGTTGTTGCAGTTTGGTGCATTTTCATTTACAAGCGCATGTATATTTTATAAGTGTATATGTACATACTTCTTGGTGATTTACTTGTAAATGTCCTATGTGGGGGAAGCCACACAAAGGTCGTAAAGCTGTAGATGGAATTAAATAGCATTTCCTAATAGGAATTAATAAGGTGGGCATCAGAAACATATAGGCATGAGGTGGGGGGGGGGATGCATTTTCAACTAGGAAGTTATTGAGTGTTTGTAATCAGGTTGCTGATCCTTTAGAGGAGGCGGTCTGCCCTCCTCTTCCCTGTCACATAAATCTCTGCAGGCTCTCAGAGTTGTCACTGTGAAGGCATAATCTTCCAGGCTTTGCTCCTCCTTGTCCTGCAAAAACAACACAGTCCCACGTCCTTGCTAGCACACCTGTGTCTCCCTCCTCCTTGTCTGGTAGTATCTAGCAAAACATATTTCACAGGTTAACCTGGATAACGCGTTTTGCTGATTTGACTTGAAATCTCCATAACTATGATGGACTTCTTTGCCTGACTCTGAAATCGGCTGCCTTTCAACCCCCATCGAGAGACCTCTAAATCAAAGGAAATAGCAACATTGACTTCTTGCTACTGTTGTCATTATATTATTTTTATTAACTAGCCTATTATTATTTTAACGTTGTGAAGCAACGAATAACTCAATTGAGGATAATGAAATCCATGGCATTAAGAAAGTTTGAAATTGAAAGAACTCTTCGATTGTACATCACTAGACAATTTGGAATGACAACTGAAACCTGTTAGCCTGTAGTCATCATGATGATTGCTATTTTCCATGTTTATTTAATTCTTTTGCCATTACATTTTGGGATGTTTTAAAATAATGATCAATACATTTTATTGAGTAGATGTTTCATATTTTTCTCTCAAAGCTTGTGTTTTGCTATATAAACAAAAACATTTATTTATCTATTAAGTAACTCTTGAATACCTACCATGTTCTTGGTGTTATGTTAGGTGCTGAGGGAACAAGAATGATACCATGATTTCAGGGAGCTTATGTTTTTATACGGGCATCATTTACTAGTCAGTCAATCTATAATCACGAGAATTTTTTATTTTTATTTTTATTTTTTTAATTTTTATTGATTTCAGAGAGGAAGGGGGAGGGAGGGAGAGAAAGAGAGAGAGAGAGAGAGAGAGAGAGAGAGAGAGAGAGAGAGAGAGAGAGAGAGAGAGAGAGGGAGGGATCAATGATGAGAGAATCATTGATCGGCTGCCTCCTGCATGCCCCCTAATGGGGATGGAGCCTGCAACCCGGGATGTGACCTTACTGGGATTCGAACCTGTGACCTCCTGGCTTAACCACTCAGCTGCCGGCTGGACAAAGATGATAATTCTATGTTTTCATGGGCTCTGATAAAAATAAGACAGTTATGTGATAGTGATTGAGGGACTGACTCCCTTAGAATGGGTGGTCAGGGAACCGTTCTCTGAAGATTTGACATAAGGTTTGAGAACCAAACCACAAGAAGAAGCCAGAAGGTGAACAAAGATTTGGGAAAGGAATTGTCCAGTGAAGTACAGCAAAGGCCTAGGGATGAGCCTGGTAGGTTGTAGAAGAGAGAGCCAAACTGAGCTGGGGTGTGAGATGAAGTCAAAGAAGTCCAGATCACCTGGAAACTCTTATGTCAGTGTCTTAGTCTGTTCTGGTTGCCATGAGAAAACCTCATAGAATATGTGGCTTATAAGCAACAGAAATTTATTTCTCACAGTTATAGAGGCTGGAAGTCCAAGATCTAGGTGCTGGCAGATTGGACATCTGTAAGAGCCTGCTTTTTGGTTCCTAGACAGCTGTCTTCTTGCCATGTCCTCACATGACAAAAAGGGTGAGTGAGCTCTCTTGCATCCCCTTTATAAGGGCACTGGTCCTATTCATGAGGGTTCTGCTCTCATGACCTAATCATCTCCCAAAGGCTCCACCTCCTAACGTCATCCCATTGGGTACTAGCTTTCAACATGGGAGTTTTGTGGGGATACAAACATTCAGCCTATCTCAATCAGGGAAATAGTTTGAATTTTACTTTATGTGAAACAGGAAGCCAAGGGTAAGTGGTTGGGTGGGGCTTAAACAGGAGCAACATATTATAGAGCCTCTGCTCTATAAGGGCTGAGTATGGGCAGGGGTTCTTTCCTAAGGTCATCAAACATGTTATAAACAGAGGGAGGGGAATGGATGGCAGGCAGCCAACATCAAAGATGGTACATAGTTAGAATATTTTCTGAAGATACATTTTTACAGGTTTTTGTACATGGATAAAAATAGTCATAAAATCATCAGAACTCTATCATCTATCTATCTACCTACCTACCTACCTACCTACCTACCTACCACCTATCATCTACTATCTATAATCCATCCATCCATCTTTTACTACATGTAAAGGACCAGAAAAAGGATGACACCAGGAGTGTTTACTCTGTAGAATTTTTGGAGAATGTGATGAGAGGCAGTAGCTTTTCCATAGCAGGAATATATTTAAACCCTACTTTTACAGGCTTCACCATAATAATGAGGATAGATGATGATGAAGATAATCTTCATTTATCCACTTAGATTGGGCTTCCTTTAAAGTGGATAGGGAGACAAAGATTAAATTGCAGATGGTTTATTGGGAGATGATCCTAGGACCAGGAGAGGGAGTGGGGGAATCTGGGAAGAAAGGAAAGGCAGTAAATGGTGTGTTAATAAGTGCATTACCATCACAGGTAACTGCAAAACTTCTGTGCAGGACATATTTCAAAACTGTGTCACCAAGAGGCAAGGTAGCTGGGCATTTTATCTACCAACTTCCACCCGTCATTGCTTTAACTCCCTGGGGTCTTAACTGCCTGGTTCTGCCCAACATTCCTGGGGCTAGAGAAGAGAGAGGCAGGAGAGGTGGTAGAAAGATGAAGGAAGCTGTTGGCATATATGGGTACTGCCAGTGATGTCAGGGGTGGATGTGAGATATGGACAGGACACCAAGGTGGAAATTTAAGGAAACTTCAAGTATAGACAATGCTGGAGATATGCTGCTAGACGTTCCTGTTTCATGCCACCTGAAACAATTCTCATTTAGGGCACCCTCTCTTCCATGGTGCCCCGTAGTGTGGCTTTTAAAACTGATTGCAGAAGTTTTTATAGTAGCTGTGCCCACAGTTGCTGAGGTTCTGCATTTGAGGGTCACTGAACCTTGGTAGTCCTTCTACAATACCTGCTTTTCTATTCCTCTCCTGTGTCTAAAGCTGATGCTCACTATTCAGGTTGGAATTTCCCATACACAGTTGGCTTTCCATGACATCAGGGGATTCCTGAGAATGGGAGAGTTCAGTGGGCACTGCAAATCTCCATTTGGGACATAGGCACTCATTCCTTTGTTGTTGGGGTGTGTGGCTGCTGGTCACTCACAGTGAAGGACTTGCTCAGGAATTCAGGAACGAGAGATCCCTCACATCAGGTTACTTACCCTCTCAGGGACAGCACCACTTGATGACTCGTGTATACAAGGGCACAGAGGCCATGTCCCATTAGGGACCACTCCGAGAATCTATCCTAGCCCCAGAACTCCTTGTGAGCTAGGCTGAGGTCTCTGCTGTAATTGTATCAAAGTCTGACTACTCATCTCTTCTCAATTCTGTTTCCTTCACACCCCACAGATGTCGATCCCCAAAAACAAATCCTGATAAACCTCCTGCAGGCAAATCTCTGTATCATAGTCTGTTTCCTGTGGACTCTGGCTTAAGGGTCCAATGAGGGGGTAACTGTTTATGCCTTCTTATTTGATGCTTAACTCTTTCTCCAGTAACAGCTGACAGAGTCCCATTGGATATTCCTGGAAACCTGTGAGCCTTGGCTGTTTGGAGAGGTCCAAGAGTGACCACTTTGGTTGCAGAGCCCTTGATAGCATCCCTGTCATGGAAAAGAGCCCTGTGATGCCCAAGGAGTCATAGTTAAACAGATGGCACCTCATGGCTCCCAGAGCCAGCCAAGTTTAGAATAGTCTGTCAAGTGCTGAAATGTTTCCTTGAGATTTTTATGACTGTAGAATGTTTGAAGAGGCCAATATATATTAAGAAATGTAGACAAGAAAGGACAGCCTACAAAAGGGGAAAGGAAATAAGAAACTTTTAAGACTTAGATTTAATATTCTTGGCAACAGAAATGAATGATTTAAAGCTTATTTGTTCATGTTTGTTTACCATTTGGTGCCTAGTGTTCTATGATATAATTTGCTTTACAATTTTAGGGTTCTATTTTACATACCAATAACTCCTTATGCTTTCTGTATATAATGCATTTCATCCAGGGACTCTCTGAGTAGCTATCTATAGAGGCACACACTCATACTCATGCTGAGCTACACCATGTAGCTAATATATATAGAGAGGGAGAGATATGAAGTTACCCTACCTTAAAAATGCCTTTACTATTGAAATAATTTGTTAGATACAGTACAAGAACTTCTATAAGCTTTCAGAGTCTGCCTTTCCAAATGATGGAGTCAACCACATCATGAGTTTTTGTTTTGCTCTTGCTCCCTACCAAACTCATCTCAGCGTTGGTGGACATAAAAAAATCAAGCAGCAGGAATTATACTCTATGCTAAATATTTAAATTTTATATCTACAGAGCATTGATGACTGGTTTATCTATCAAATTATAATGCTAAGTAAACTTATGGAAAAATGATTTCCTAAGCATTTAAAAATACAGTGCTGTAGGTTGATAATAGTATAATAAGGTCAAAAGGGCATCTGTGCTGGTGGATTCACCAAATTCTAGACTAATGTGAATTGACACAAATTATACAAGAAAACATTTTATTATATTGAACGTTGAGACACCAAGATCAGGAGCTAGAATTTATAAGACATAAGCTCAATCTAAATTATTTTCTTTTATAAAGTTTTGTAACTTTGTGATCATTTCTAAATTTAATGGATTCTTTTTATCCCAAATACTTAATTTGGTAAAAAGAAGCATTAGAAATCAAGAATTTTACATCATATTAACAAGGATTCATTTACAATATAGCATATAATATTGAAATACAGGAACAACCTGCGTGTACATATGTAGGGGAATTATTATATAAATTATGGTATGTGTGTTTATGCAATGTATTCTTGAATAAATGATGATGCAAATATATATCAATCCTGGAAACATGGCCATGCTATATTATTTAAGCCACTTCTTTGTACAAATTCTTGATCTGAAGTTAGAGATTAATATAAGGATTGACTTGGATAATAATTCCTCCACAACTTAAAGGTGTTGACTTTGGCAAAAAAATTAAAAAAAAAAACATATATATATATATATATATATATATATATATATATATATATATATATAGTGTGTGTGTGTGTGTGTGTGTGTGTGTGTGCATGCATACATGCCTGCTCATGCAAGAATGATGTGTGTGGTTTAACAATATGGGCCCAATTTGATTGAACCCGATACAACAGGAAACTGTTGGGATATTAACCACCCACCCCAACCAGTATTTATAATAGAAATAAGCCTTCACCATAAAGCCTCTCCAACAGGCCTTGTAACTATAATGGCACTAGCAGGTGCCACCACAATAAAGAAGCCAGCCTCCCCATGAAGAAATATTAAATTAAAAAAATCAATCAATCTGCAGTCTCAGTTCTGGTCCCAATAACAGCAAACTCCGGGTTTGTCAGCACATGGTTAGCAGGTTAAAGACCTTTAGATTATTGCCTTTTTACGTGAACCAGGCAGTTGGCTCTTGGCATCCCACAGTTGCCACTTTGGCATTGACATGCCAGTGCTGATGGGACTCGTGGCCTGAGGGCGAGTCCTTTGGCCCTAGAAGCTGGCAGGAAGCAGCAGGATTTGCAGGGTGGGCTGGCTGGCGACTCTCCTCTAGGAGAGCCAAGAAAGCGGGTTATTTTTCAGGGAGTGATGTCACCCAGACGTGGTGGGGGGTGGCAGTCCTGTGTGTTGGTCCCACCTCATGTGATTCAGTTAGCCTCAGAAAGCCCGCGATCCCCCTTCCCTGCAGCTTTATCTCTGTCTCCTCTTTTATGATCCATCCTTGCCTGCCGGGACACCTTAGCTGTTTCCCTCTCGTTCCCTTTCTGCTCCCCTTCTCATTCCTGTCCCTATTCTAAGATCACACACCCTTTCTTACACTGAAGCAATAATGGCCAGCCAGGCTTATTCTTGGGCTCTTGGACAACCTGTGGTGACTGTCCCTGAGGAGCAGGTGGGGAGCCTGCTGTGGAATTTCAGCCATCACGTGCAGCAGGAACACATGCTCTGTTTCAGACTGCCTTGATTCCACACAGCTCCGTGGCGGGTCACAGATGTTTACTCTCTGGGTCCCGGAGTTCTTACTGAAGAGTCTTGTCTATGATTTCAACCCCCAATGTCACTGGAGTGAGTGTTGGGCCTTAAAATTCTGCTTCGAGAGGATTTAGGTGCTCTAACTGAGAATCATCCAGGGCAGTGCTTCTCACACTTTCAAGTGCATAGGGACCACTGGGATGTTTTATTTTACATATATATTTATTTTTATTTCAGAGAGGAAGGGACAGGGGGAGAGAGAAACATCAATGATGAGAAAGAACCATTGAACAGCTGCCTCCTGCATGCCTACCAGACCAGTGGGGATCGAGCCTGCAACCCGGGCATGTGCTTGACAGGAAATTGAACCATGATCTCCTGATTCACAGGTCAAGGCTCAACCACTGAGCCATGCCAGCCAGGCTTGCTGGGATTTTTAAAGTGCCAATTCGGAGTCAGTAGGTCTAACAAGCTCCTGGGTGGTGCTGATGCTGCTGGTCTGTGGATCACACTTTGAACAGCAAGAACTAGAGTGAGGGGACTTGGGCGAATCTTCAGAAATGTCCTATACTTTTCTTCTGGATATCTGTGGAAACTGCCTTCAATTCAGAATGAAACATGTGACTCTTTTATCCTAGAATCTTTCTAGAATTGGTCTCTCCAACCAAATCACTAAACATTTGGCTAACTAACTAGCCATGAGAAAACGTGTGTATAGATACGATGTTCCTTTTTGTTAAGATTGCTCTTAAAATAGTGTTAATGGGCTATCCTTGTGACCATGTGTAAGTCACAAATTAAACAAATAAGCAAAAACTAAGAAAATGAAACAGCCACCCGTAAAAAGACATTAAGACCAGTTTGTTTCCTACATCAGCCCCACACACACCATTTGTAGCACCATTCCTTGGATCAGGGAGGGGATTTATGCATAATTTATGGATAATTCACATTGGGAGGAGAGTACTGTATATCAAATAAAACACAAGAGCTATATCTATTGAATTTTTTTTTATCTGTCTCTGAATGAAAGGCCCCTTTCCCTATTTCATATGTTTTCATTTTCATGCTGAAAAGGAAGAAAAAATTTAAGACATGCTTTCCTCTTTTTGACACCAATCAATCTTCTCTCTCCAGATCTTTGCCCTGGGCAAAAATCACCATAAAAAGATAACAGGTCTGAGGTGCTGAGATAATTCACCTGATTTAAGCCACAGCTCTGCTAAGATACCTGTTAGACATATGGAGCTGGTATTTTTAAAACACATTTTTCAATTTGACATGAATTTCCTGGACAATTTCCTGGCATGCATTTTGTTACTCCACCAGAAGTGTTTAGAATTGGATAATGCTATAATTTACAAGGGGAAGCAATGAGTAGTGAGAGATTCTAACATAAAACTGAGTATCTGGAGTCCAGTCCATACATGCAAAAGTGTGTGCTTGTGTGTGTGTGTGTGTTGTTGTAGTTTGTTTGTTTGTTTGGGGTAAGGATAATAAAGGGCTGTGGAAGATCTGAAATATTACCTCACTATATCGGTGTTTTAGTTCCAAAATCATGCAATTCTACTGAGCCTCAGTTTTCTTATTCATCAAATGGGAATGGTAAGTGGGGCAGTGTGGTTGTCTGCCACACATATTTGTATTGGAAATCAAATGAGGTGATGTAAACAAATGAGGTAACATTGAAAACCATGTACAAACCTATGGTAAATTTTATTCAGGTAGGACTCAAAATCCAGGCATCATGGCATCCCCAAATACTCCCACCTGTGGCCTTACACTCCAGGTCATCTATAATAATAAAAGTGTAATATGCTAATTAGACTGGATGTCCTTCTGGACGAAGCCGGGGCTTTGAGGGAAGCCCGGTCCTGGGTGCCTGCCAGTGGCTGGAGGGAAGGTGGTGCCTGCAGCTGGGAGAAGGAAGGCCTACTCTTGCACGAATTTTGTGTACCGGGCCTCTAGTAGTTAAATAAGATGGGTCAGGCCCTCATTCTACTGTTAGCCCATGACCTCACTCCCCTCATAAGCTTCAGGCCAATGTCAACTGAGAGTCTTAGCGGACTCACCTTTCTTCTGGTCAACAACTTCTTCAATCCTTTTACTTACAGGGATTCCTGATTTCCTTCACATCTTGCTTTGTGGTTGGTTATTAAGCCTGTTGCACACTGTCCCTTTTGCTTTGATTTTTCAAGGCAGCTACTTAAACACTAGTTGTGTGTTTTGGCTGAAATAGTGCTATAGTAGTTGCTGTAGTTTTGCTAGTCCTCAAACGGCTTCCTTGCCCTCCACCAGTGGGGCTCAGTGGTTGAGCATCGATCTATGAACTGGGAGGTCACAGTTAATTTCCCAGCCAGGGCCCATGCCCAGGTTGCAGGCTTGATCCCCAGTATAGGGTGTGCAGGAGACAGCTGATCAATGATTCTCTCTCATCATTGATATTTCTATTTTTCTCTCTCCCTCTTCCTCTCTGAAATCAATTAAAAAAAATATTTTGGGGGAAAAAAAAAAGACTTCTGTGCAGCTGTCTCAGTAAAGCACACAGGTTAAATTAAATGACATTCCTGTTCTTAAAATTCCCTTGGAATTTTTGCCACTCACATTTTATCACAGGCAACATTCTTAGAATTTTTTTTTCAGATCTCCAGTGTCATTATGGGCTGTTACTCCTTATCCTTCTCTACTCCTGCATTCATTCATGTTTTTCAACCTATCTTTTCTTTTTTTTTCTCTCTCTCTCTCTGCTTTGCTCCTCCCCTTTTGCTTAGGTTAGTAAGGAATTCTACTCCCTTGACTCTTGCTTCAGATTTACATATAAAAGCACTTCAGGCAGTCTCATGCTCTGTGAAAGTATGTCTTCTCCAGCCCTCTGCTTTTTTGCATGGTGTTGACTTGTTATGGGCTGAATTGTCTTCCCAAAATTTCTATGTTGAAGTCCCAATCCCCAGTATCTCAGAATGGGACTGTTTAGAGATAGGGTCTTTAAAGAGGTAGTTAAATGAGGTGATTTGGGTGGCCTTTATCCCTACGGTATTCTAATAAAAAGGGGTTAGCCACAGACATGCACAGAGAAAAGGCCCTGTGAAGACATAGAGAGAAGACAGCCAGCAGTCAACCAGTCAGGGAGAGGCCTCAGCAGGAACCAGCCCTGCCAATATCCTGATCTTGAACTTCTGGTCCCAGAATCGTGAGTGAGAATATAAATCTCTGCTCTTTAAGCCAACTAGTCTGTCATACTTTATGGCATCCCTAGCAAACTATTACATACATGACCAATAGAAATACATAGTGAGCCACGTAGTATTTTAAAAATTTCCAGTAGCCACATTAAAAATTAAAAAGAAACAAGTGAAATCAGTGATGCTATATTGTAGTTAACTCAATACATGCAAAATATTATCAATGTGTGATCAATATAAAACTGAAGGGATATTTTATGTCCCTTTGTTCATTGTCTTAAAGAATGTTGTGTATTTTACACATATGGCGCCTCTCATTTTGGTCCAGCCACATATCACAAAGGCCAGTGGCTATTATCTTGAACAGCATAGCTTTTACTGCACCAAACACTGTTACACACACACACACACACACACACACACACACACACACATTTTAAATATGTTTTATTGATTTTTTACAGAGAGGAAGAGAGAGGGATAGAGAGTTAGAAACATCGATGAGAGAGAAACATCGATCAGCTTCCTCTTGCACACCCTCTACCGGGGATGTGCCCGCAACCAGGGTACTTGCCCTTGACTGGAATCAAACCTGGGACCCTTCAGTCCACAGGCTGACTCTCTATCCACTGAGCCAAACCGGTTTCCGCTGCTCCATATTTTGAAATCACCTCCTCTGTAACCTGGGGCAGCTGAAATCTCAGGCAGAGGTGGGACATAGGATAAAATTTCACTCTCCCCTTATTGTGTTATACTCACTTTCCCCCCAGAAGTCTCGGAAGCCAGGCTCAGGAGTTTTAAACTTTCCCAGCCAGGTTTGGCAACCATTAGTATTTTCCACTAACTAACCACACAGCTATTTGGGGTGACCTTTTCCTCTGATCCTTTCATTGTTCAAGGCCCATTCCCTGGTCCCATTTTTAAGAAAATCCTGACCACTCCAGGCTTATCTGCTCTGAATCTCTCTAACATGTGCAGTCTGAACCATATTCCCTTGCTTTGACGTATTTTGCATTTTTTATCTCTTACTGTTGTTTCACTTGGATTTATCTTGTTTTCACAACTGGGTTACAGGACACACGTTGGCCTAGAGGGGGAAGCAACACAGTTCTGGGCTATGTCCTGTTTTTGCAACTTACAGGCTGTGTGACCTTTGATGATGTACTTAGCCTTTCTGTGCCTCCATTTTATAGGGTTCAAACTACCTACATCCCAGGATCTTCATGAAGATTAAATGTGAGACTGTATCTCCAAAGCTTAGCTTTTAGTAGGTTTTCCATAAACAATAGCTGATATTCTCCACTTATTATTTCTGATTCATTGAAGGCTTAGCACAGGGTTCAGTCCTGTGGATACAGTTGTGAGCAAGAAAAACTTACTACTTATTGACTTCTTGGAGGCAGGGCCATGCTGTGTATTTCTGTTTTATTTCGTGATTGCAGAGTGCACGACAGAAATTCAGTAAGTATTGCTGTTTATATAACAATTGGGCCAAAACATAAATTGAAAATATCAAAGTCCATTGTGAGTTCGATATGGGTTTGCTACCTGGTGGCCAAGGTCAAATGGGTTTTTAATAATCCTTTGGATTCTTCCTCAAAATGCATTCTTCCGAGGTTCCTTAGTTTGACTGATTGTCAGTATGCTGTATTTTAAGTGGTGTTTTGACAGCTCAAGATCAGTTTTACTTTCCTGTAAGTTTCACTGGAATATCTTGCTAGGTTGTTTTAGTGTTTAGGCTGTATTGCCAATGGGCACTCAAAACATTGAAAATTACATGGAAGGGCTATGGCACACAGGAAATTTTAGAACAGGAAATCTCAGTAAGTCTAGTTGAGTCTGCAATTGTGCCACCCCATAATTACGTTCCTTTGTAATGCTTATCTCTTTAAAATATATAGTATTTGTATAAATAACACATATGCATATGTACAGTACACATATATTAGCAATCTGAACCTGCATAGTAGTTTCACTGTAAATTTACCCCTGTCTTTGTAAATAAATCTCACTAAAACTAACTTAATACCATGTTCTTTCTGGGATTAAGTATATACCCCTTCTTTTTTTCTTTCTCTTTGGCATTTAGTCCTTGCAAATCTCCCTAAGTTTGGCTACCTTGGAATTGACGACTTCTTAGTAAATTCCCTTTACATTTTCTTTTTCTTTCTTTCTTTTTCTTTTTTTTTTTTACACAGAGAAAAGTAGAACAACTATGATTCTAACCTTTGTAAATAATTAAGATCCTTAAGTCTTTGTATCATCCTGGTTGCCCTCTGTTGTACCTTCTTGATTTCAATAATATTCTTTTCATATTAATGCGATCCGTCTTGTTGGACTGCCCTCGCTGCATTCCAAATGGAGGCTTTCCTCCAGCCCCCTCCATTCTAACACAGTAATTGTTGTTGACCTGCATTCTAGGCTGAGCAACCAGGATTCCATTTCCCATTCTTCCACTGCTGGAATTTCCCCCTTCTGCTCTTTTTTCCTGATCTGTCTTTATTATCCACTAACACATTAAGCCCCAAACTTCAGGGCAATCTTCGGCACCTTTCTCTCTGTCCTTGGTCACAAATAGCCACCTGCAAAAGGCAACTGCTTATGCTAAGGAACCACGCCTGCTGAAGATATAAATAGACTCAAGAGGTGTTTGGAGACACTCAGATATGAGAGAGCCCTAATGAACTCATGAGGGGAAGTAGGAGGTAAATGGCTCAAGTTTTCTGGGTGCAAGAGAAGCAATAGCCATGCTCAAAGAAGGCCACTGCCATGTTGGTGCCTTTGCCAGAAATGAACGCTGGCCCCAGTGGACCTATTCTGTGAGCTGCTGTGATATTTCCTGCCCCCCTTTCTGATGCTCCTTGAGTCTTTGAGTTCTTCCCTGTAGCTCTACTACACCCAGTTTCAGGTTCACTTTTTGATTACCAGAACATTCTTCTTTCTTGACTCCAAGTTATTCTGCACATGGTTGCACAAATAATTCCTCATGCCTGGCACTGGGATCACGGTATTCAGTGACTCAGTCCTCCAGTGGCTCGTCATGGCTCTAATCTAATCAATCTTCTTGATTGATTGAAGGCCTCCAGCAACTTAAACTGGATTTCCCTGTTTGAAGTGATCCTCTGGCATTTATTTGCCTTCTTGTCACCTACCTACCTCTGCTAGATTTGATCTTCCTTGACATATTTGTCCTTTTCTCTCCCTTCCCAGTCATTTCAAGTTTATATTTCAACATCTTCCAAATTTCATTTCTCCATTTCTTTACATTACTTAAAGTTCAATCTCTCTCCAACATCTTGCTTAAGTAATTTCACCCAATCACAGACCATTATACCAATCCTATGCTTCTCTTGAATATATTCATGTAATAATTGTAAAATTTAAATATTGGTTTAAAACCATGCCTCCATGTTGGAAATAGTTGTATTCATTTTAGATGTGCATATTTATTCCAAAAGTGCCAGAGGAACTGGGAACTTGGGGCAGTTTTATTCACTGTAGTCAGCTAATCTGCCAGTTTGATCTCAGAAATCAAATACATTCTAATAACTTGGTTAGCACATTGTTTATTTTAAAAAATAATCTGAAACTAGTAGAAATATATGGATAGGGACTTTTTATGTAATGGTCCTTAAGAGATTGTGTGTGTGTGTGTGTGTGTGTGTGTACTGAGAAAAAGTAGGGGTATCAAAATGAGCTAGGCAAGATTTTTAAAAACGCCCATATTTGATGCTCCTTTATACCATTCTAGTTATTCTCTGATGAACCTTCCTCATTGCAATAATTTCCTTGTTTCGCTGATGAAGGCCATTTTATGGGGTTGCTTTCATGGCATCCCACATGGACCTGTTCCTCCAGCAACCTCTATTGTAACGTGATCACACTTGTTGGTTTGCATTTAATAGATGCCAGTCATGACTCAAAGGGTGAAAACTGAAACAACATTTCAATGCCATTTGTACATCCCTTCTCTTTCCTCATTCCTTGCCTTTGAGGTGAAAAAAGTAGAATATTCTTATCTGTGGTGATTTCGGTGGTGAGAAAAGCTGTCATCCCCTACCAGTGGTAATAAAAATGCTTCCAACCTTTCTGAAGGGCATTTTGCCATTACATGTTCAGAGTTTGCATTTCTACTTCAGAAGCCTATTATCATGCAATCAGAAATATTGTGAAAAATTTATATGCAGTGATGTTAGATTGTTGGATTATGGTTATTTTGTTTACAGGATTTGGTTTAATCTTTCTCTGTTACTCTTAGGCACCATTTTGGAGAATGTCCAGAAAGTGGAAGTTTCCATAATGGCATGCCAGCAGAGACAGGATCTTATGACTTCTTAGAAATTGGAAAATTAAAGTCTAAAAATCCCAAACAGTTTCTTTCTCCTAAAATGGGAAATTCACATTTGCTTTTGGGGATTATTCAGTTGTTGACTGGGCTAACAGTATGTTGTTGGCCTCTATACCAATCCTGGATTTCATATTTATGAGCAGATAATCATCTTTTCTCTTATTGGGGCCCATGTTGCATCCGGTTTCTGTAGTGAGCAGATAAAAATAATTCCTAACTGATGTAAGAAACTTACATGATAGGTACAAGATGGTGAAGTTTGGAACATTCAACTTATAATTACAAAAAAAGTCTGAAATTATTTATTGTTTTACTTAGCAATGTGCTATGGTTTTGTGTGTGGTATTTTAGATAAGCAGTTACAAGAACAATAAAATTAGTATAGAAATTTATAATTTTCAAAGATATGATTTTATTGGCTGTGAAAGAAACTTGTGCAAGAGTTTAGTGCAAAGAAAACTTGCAAAGTTACTTGGAGCTCTAACTTTGGGTCTGGCACTCGCTAGCCAAGAAAGAAAAACCACTGTTTCAAGGATTGGTATTTAGTAATTAACAGATTATCACTTGGACAATCTCATTAAGAAATTATGAGTTAGAAGTCATACTTTATGTCCAGGAACATCTTCTAATGGTGGCCCCTCTACACTGCTTTTTGAAATATATACCATTTATAGTTACTTTAACAAGAGGTCACCAGCAAGTAAAATTCATGATTTGATTAGGTCTAAAATTACTATGAAAAGGTGAAATTCAAATTAAAAACCCTTCAAATGACTTCCTGTCTCCCTCAGGATAAAGCAATATGTTATTCACCCTGTTTAGTCTTTGCTCGAATCTTGACCATGTAGCCATGTTACAGGCTTTTAATTCCTCAGCCTTCTGCAGGTTTATGCAGAAGACAGATTAATAGGTTATTATTTACTTTCTAAATACAATTCTTTTTAAAGGAAAGGTTCCTATAAAATTGATTTGAATAAAAAATTAGTGTGGTGCCTTTCAAGTATGATTGCTATACAAAAATGAGTTTATATGAAACTTTTCAGAGATATGTTTATTGTATAAATGAAAAAGTTCTTTTCATTTATCTCGCCCTCAAGTCTGCCTTTTGAGGTAGTGTAAACATAGCAAAGCGTTGGAATTGAGTTGATTGGATGTATTTCATTTGGAAGTAGGATTTTAGAAAGGAATCAATATGGAGAATCATAGACTTGTTAGCGA
Organism: Pipistrellus hanaki; assembly: GCF_964339955.1. Taxonomy (NCBI): domain Eukaryota; kingdom Metazoa; phylum Chordata; class Mammalia; order Chiroptera; family Vespertilionidae; genus Pipistrellus; species Pipistrellus hanaki. Next base: position 39,938,612 of record NC_140515.1, read on the forward strand.
TGGAAGGGAACTCACTTCCAGCAGCTCTCAAATGCCCGGATGTAGACGGGGACCAGCCTGGGACAGAGTTTTCACTGGCTTATGTTGTAATGAGAAAAATAACTTCTAAAATGAAGTTTTTTCCAAGTAAAAGGCTGTTCTTTATTCAGTTTTATGTCTTCTTATTCAGGGGTTTAAAATGTCCTATCTTTTATGAAATTTTGGCTATGAATATGATTTTTATTGTCCTTACTGGATAAAAAAAAAAAAGTTGGCACTTCTACTTGGTACTCTACATTAATTTTTCACATTTCATTTAAAAAGCCCAAGGGAAAAGACTAAAATAAAATAAAGAAAAAATAAAATGTCCCAGGAAGATTAAAATTCAACCCTGATTTTATGAGAGATCTCAAAGATCAGAGATAATAAGTAACATGTGGAAGAATACAGATCCAGTGCTAAAGCTAGCATTTGAACCCTGTCCTCCACATGTTTTCTGCTCTTTAAGACACTTTCTTATCATTGGGCCTTTTATTGTTCTTTTAATCATTTCATTCTGATAAGATTTGCATTTATGTTCGATTGCTACAGATTTGCTCCCAGTATGTAATAGCATTTCCTTTTGTATGAGTTTCTTTCTCTCTCTCTCTCTCTCTCTCTCTCTCTCTCTCTCTCTCTCTCTCTCTCTCTCTCTCTCTCTCTCTCCTTTCACAAACATAATCTTGTTAATTTAGGACCTAATTGGGTTATTAGGACTAAGTGGTTATTTATTCATTTATTGTAACAAAAAGATCTATTAAAACTTGGTTTTTTCTTGTGAAAAACAAATGGAGGTTAGCCTTTTTTGCTTCTAAAACAGAGCCTCACACTGAGACTCTATAGAGGGAGCTGAGGGTCACTTTTCAGTCCACGGAAAGTTATAAATTATTAAATGAGACAGTGATGGACATATGAAGGTGTTTGCAATGAGTTTGCTTGTTTCTTAAAGTATCTTCTCCTTTTTGTTTGAAAAGTAGACAGTTGGGTAGACTAAAAATTCAAGCAAAACTCTGTTCCTTGTTCATGGAGTGTAGACTTTTACCTTCTAATGATGTGTGGGATTCAGTGCAGAGCATGTATGTCAGCCAACAATTACGTTCTGGTATAGGCTGCTTGCTTTCTTGTTGTTGTTGTTGTTCTTCTTCTTCTTCTTCCTCCCCCTCCCCCCTCCCCTCTCCTTTTCTTCCTCTTCCTCTTCCTCCTCCTCCTCCTCCTCCTAGTCGTCTTCTTTTTCTTCTTCTTCTTCTTCTTCTTCTTCTTCTTCTTCTTCTTCTTCTTCTTCTTCTTCTTCTCCTCCTCCTCCTCCTCCTCCTCCTCCTCCTCTCCCTCCTCCTCCTCCTCCTTCTTCTTCTCTCTCTCATTTACTCTCTCTCCCATTTACAAACAAACAAACAAAAAAAATTGAAAACAGGTCTGAGAGTGAATCTTTGTCTGGAGAAAGTACAGGAGGAAGTACTCCTGTGATCATGTTGGGGAAACCCACCCTTAGCCTTGTCACAGTGAAGAAGACACAGAGCTCTCTCTGTGTGAGTAGCTGAAGGTGGGATATTCCATCTTACTGAGCAGGCTGGACATGGTCTCTGCTCCCCTGAGTCAGATGGAGGTCAGTGGTCCAGCTCACATCTCTCAGAAGAACTCATGGCCCTTCCATGGTGCTGCTTAGTTTTTTTGTTTGTTTGTTTGTTTTTTGTTTTGTTTTGTTTTTTTTTAGTCACCTATTCTGGTTTTGGTTTTCCTCTTTTCTTTTCAGAGTGAGAAAAATTCTTTTCAAAGGGCTTTCTTCAAATCCTGGTAGTCATTTGTGCAGTCCTAAAGTTTTTTACTTTAAATATTTGTATATGTGCATTGTGTGTTCATTCCTTTCTAATTTACATGCTGCTGTTTATTTTATTATTAAGCTATTATGTGAGAATATGTATAGCATGGGTGGGGTCCAGGCAGCCTGGCCAGGGGGAGGGAACATGGGCAGTTGTCTGGCCTGCCTGCTGGTTGAACTCCTGGTCAAGGGGACAATTTGCATATTAGCCTTTTATTATATAGCATATACACTGAGTGGCCAGATTATTATGCGTTCAGAGATCAAAATAATCTGGCCACTAAGTGTATTTTTATGCTTTACATACATTTATTTCTATGTTTGATGCATGTATACTACATATACATCAAACATAGAATTGAAATATATTCTCATATATTTTAAATCCATTATTCAAGTCTGAGTAAGCTTTCTCAAGTAAATACATTTAGAGAAAGATAGATAAAATATGCACTTAGTTAAGCCAAAAAGGAGGGAAAATATCCTATTTTATAATGTATAATAAATGTATAATGTATAATAAACCAGAGAAGCATAACAGAATCATGGACACAGCCTATTACCATCATGTACTTATACATTCTATATGCTCTCCTGGACAACGTAGCTGAACTCATGGGCTGAATGTAAATAGCATCTTTTTTAAGTACGTGCAGTGAATGGGGCTAATGAATGGAGAAGTGTACCTGCTCTATACTGTGAACTTCAAAATATGCGTATACATGTATTATAATATCAGTTCCAGGAAGCCCTACTGGAACATCATTTATTTCCCTCTCTTCTTATCTTTCTTTACATTTGAAAAAAGCCTCTGTGGTATGCTCTGAACACTCATTCACTGTTTTCTTGTTTGCCCTGCCCTCAGAAACTGCACATTTAAATCCCATTTGCTAGGGCAGCAGCAGGACTGCTTGGAGGTGACAGCCCTTACATAGACAATTCCCCAGGGTCAGAGCCATTGGGATTAGTCCGGATAGAGCCACAAGACAATTGGAGAGGTGAACATACAGGAAAACAAAAAACAAACGTCAGCAACCACGCAAAGCAGAGCAAGATCCTTTCCCCCTTGTTTCCCTTACAAGGGAGATAAAGGCGGTGAGAATAGGTTGATATTTGATGAATTGGTTCTATTCAGAGGAGTGCTATCATTTTAATGTCCTTTTTTTTTTTTTTTTTTTTTGAAAATGCACCCACAGTCTCTGAATTCCCATTAATGCAAAGTTCAGATAAAGCTGATGAAAAGCATCTGCCATCTTGATAGTTGCCATGGCAGATGGCGCCAGCCTTTATGCTTTTATCAGTATTAGTATCAGAACACACTTTGTGTTCCAAGCTGAGATAAAAATCATTGAAGCTGTACCTGGAAGAGGCAGTGAGTGCTGCAGGCCCCACTGCTCTCTGCATCTCCATGAAAGCCGCACACGGCCTGCTCTCGTGGTTCGTTCACTTATTAGTGCCGATGCTATTTTGCAGATTTGGAGGATGAGGGGTGTTGCCTAAAATGCCCCTCCACCCTTTACCACTGGTCTCTTTGGGATGTGCCCAGAGGCAAGCCCACGATCAATGCCTGTTCACGCTAACCTGCTGGCCCTCTGAGAAATCCTATGGGGGGCGCTCAGTGTCAGCCTTGGGAAAGGAAGGGCAGTGTGAAAAGGGAGCTGAGTGTGGCTCAGGCGCTGGAAGAGTGCCTGCAGCTTCTTTAGGCAAGGGCTTTCATGATGTGATCCCCACCCCTTTCTCTTTCTCTCATAACTGCTGCTGTCAAGTGCTGCATGTTAGTGACATAGAACTAAAACCTTGCACCGCCTCCCCACACTGGCCTCAGTCCCTTTCTGCAGCCTGCTGCAGGATGGCCCAGTGGGACATTTATTCCAAATGTCCCCAGCCACGAGACTTCAGAAGTTGAAGCCATCCCACCAGTTCTTTACTGTGCATTTCCAAATATGCGTGTAAAGCACAAGGATACAGTGCTCAATAAATTCCAGTGATTACTGATATTACTATTATTTGCATCACTTCCTTATTTCTCAGCACTGGAATAGCTTTACAGGGGATCTGTGTCATTAAAACTCATGTCACCAAGTCTCATCTTTCGATGGGGCACCTAGCCATTGCTTTCCAGAACTGGAAGCCTTCAGGGGCTGTGGTCTCAGCTCGCTACCCATCAGGGCTCAGGCATGCTTTCTGAGTTGCCTCCTGGTGGCCATTGCACAGCCTGGTTCTTACTTCAGGCCTTTGGTGGATGGGTGAAGGCCAATAATTACCTCCCATCTACTAATTTATTCTAGAACAGAGGTTTACATAGAACTGGCGCAGGAAGGTGGGGAGGGACAGCATCAGTAACAGCGATTCCCAATCTTTTGGAATGCCCATGCCTACTTAACACCCATTGCTCTGTTATCCCAAAGGAGGGTGAAAAAGATGGTGTGCCCTCTCAAAATTGTACCTAATTATTAATGTAATCTTACTTTTGAAAGTGGAATGGTACATTTTCTTCGTTTTTAATGAGGTATAATTTATAGACAGTAAAATGAACTTGTTAGTGTATATTTCTGCAAGATTTGACAGATACAGAGTGATACAACCATTTCAACAATAAAGACATAGAGTAGTTTTATCATTCTAAAAAATAATATTGTCTCTGGGAGGCCTTTTTGTTGACAACCTATCCCCTATACTCATTCCCTAGCAATTACTGGTCTATTTTTTGTCAGATAAATGGAATGATATAGTAGGTAGGCCTTTGGGTCTGGCTACTTCCATTTATCTTAATGTATTTGAGGTCCATCCATGTTGTGTGTGTATCAGTACTCTGGTCCTTGTAATTAAATAGCATCCCATTGTATAGGTGTATCATAGTTTGTGTATCAATGACACAGTTGCACAGTTGTGGGGCATTTGGGTTATTTCCAGTTGTGAGAAATTGCAAATAAGACTGCTCTAAACATTCATGAGCATGGTTTTCTGTGAAGGTAAATTTTTATTTAACTTGGGTAAATACTTAAGAATGTGATTGCTGGGTTGTGTGATAAGTGTATATTTATCTTTACAAGAAATGGCTACACACTTTTCCAGGTGACTGTACCATTTTGCATCCCCATCCATCAACGAATGCAAGTTCCAGCAGCTCCACACCATTCCAACACTTGGTATAGTCAGATATTTTTGTTTTTAATTTTAGCCTTTCTATTCATGGTATAGTGATTTTTCCTTGTATTTCCCCAGTGAGTAATGATATCAAATGTCTTTTCAGGTATTTATTTGCTGTTTATACATTTTTGAAATTTCTGTTCAAATGTTTTGCCCATTCAAAAAAAATGGATTGTTGTTTTCTTATTATTTAGTTTTGAGTTGTTTCTTTAAAAAACCCTAAATAAAGCCCTTCATTAGATATTCAATTTGCACATATTTTCTTTAAGCCTATAACTTATCTTTGAACAGACTGTCAAATCTCAGAGGGAAGGTAGGGGAGGTTGTGTGTAAGGGGGAGAGATCAATCAAAGGACTTGTATGCATGTATATAAGCCTAACCAATGGACACAGACACCAGGGGGGCATGACTAGGGGTATAAGGGGGCTCAGTGGGGGGATAAGAACACACATGTAATACCTTAATCCACAAAGAAAAAACAAAAAAATTATCTTTTAATTCTCTTAATAGTTTTCCAAAGAACAGAATTTCTTAGTTTGAGGAAGTTCAATTTATCAAATGACTTTGATGAAGTCAATTTTTTTCTTTTATGGATCATATTTTTGGTGTTATTATCTAAGAAACTTTTTCTTTGTGAAACACGAATATTTACTCCTACATTTCCTAATTTTACACTTAAATCTGTGACACATTTTGAGTTGCCTTTTGTATACAATGCAAGTACAGATCAAGGTTTTGGATTGTTCTTGTTCCATTTTCTATACCAGTCCAGTTGTTTTAGCACAATTTTTGAAACATTATTCTCTCTCCATTAAATTACTCATATTTTCTCTTTCCTTAAAAATCAGTTGACCATATGGATAGGTCTATTTCTATACTCTCTAGTCTGTTCCATCGATTTAATGTCTATTTTATCTTTAATAGCACACTGTATTGGTTAATGTTGCTCTATAGTAAGCCTTAAAATTAGATAGTGAGTCTTTTTTCAAAGTTCAAAACTACACAATGTAAAGTATAAATACATTTTCAAGTTATATGTCAAGCATATATACTTACTTTAGATGACACTGGTGGGAGACACCTGTCTCGGCCATGGAAATTTCAGAAACACTGCAGGCTATGTACACGTGTTTTAAAAAGATGAGAGAAACTAGTATGAATGACCAAAGACCTGAAAATCATTTGGACTTCTAATCAGAAAGCATGTGTTGTTTAGGCTGTAGGTATAGTTAACCTACATAAAAAACAAAAACAAACAAACAAAAAAACAACAACCTCATCATATTTTTCTGCATACCTGTATACCAAATTAATTCAGAAAATTCTAACTCCTTTAGGCTGTTGCATGAAGTTTCAGGTAAAAACAGAAGGGAAATATTACCTATGGCTTAACTGTTAAATAAATAATCTCTCTGCAGTTTAAAAAGCTTGCCTTGTATAGTGCTCCACTATTGACAATGTTCTTTCATGTATGTGATTTCATTAAGTCCTCGCAACCTGCCTTAAGCAGGTCTTCCTCTCCCCAGTCTGTAGCTAGAGGATCTTCAGAGTTCAAATCCCTGACTCATTGTTACTGGCAGAAAGTGCCCGAGTTAGGATTCCACCTAGTCCTTCCACCAAGTCTTGCCAATCTGCTGTAGCACATCCTGACTTTAGGAAATTCAGATTGCTGTAGGTCAATAGCATCTCACCCACCATATCCTCAAGGGCAGCATGACCTGTGAAAAACCCATTCCTGACAAATTCAGCCAGAATCCGATCAATCTGTGGGGAGTGTTGGCTTTAATTATTAGTTACCACTGTGCTGAGTTTGAATTCAGTCTTGCAGATTTGGTTGGGTTAGGGTACAGATACAGAGTACTCTTTCAAAAGGTTGTAAAGAGTAGGAAATTCTCACTGTTACCCCTAAAACTTGTTCCCCCACTGGGATGTGTAAAGAACATCACTGATGCATTTTTTTGTTGATGTTGTGTTAGTAATTAGTGTCCATCAGCCATCTGAGTGACAAGAATGAATTGCAACGTTTGACAAAGTCTGACACCAAAGTTAGGCATCAAAAATAGGATCAGACCTTGGAATTGGTTTTTGCATTCTGCTACAGAATAATTTTGACATTGGCTCAGCTCAGAAAGTACTTAAAAGACTTTATCTAAACTCGTGGTTTTCAAAGTGAGATTTAGGGATCAGCAACTGCAGCATCACCATTGCTTTGGAAATTAGCTAGAAATTCAAAATTTCTGCCCTCTTCCTACATTGATTTTATTTAAGTTTTCCCCCTAAAGCAAGTGAACAGAATCTCCAAAGAAGGGCAGATTCAAAAGGGGAAACATGTTAGATCATCATAGAACTCATTTGTAGATATTAGGCACCATAAATAGATTAATGCTAAGAAAACATTGACATTATCTACTGTGGTTCAGGAAGAGCTGGAGAGTGGTTCTAACATCAATTTGGTAAATTAAGCCACAGAATTCTTTCAGGATGGACTCAGATTCCAGGTAATTTATGCTCCTTGGGTCTGTGGTGTGAGCAGGGCATCTTTTGAAAGAGGATGCTCACAGTTGTCTCAAGGTTGTGAGAGACTTTTAATGTACTTTCTTTCAAAAAGAAAAAAAAAACCAAAACATCCAGGCACCTTTCTGATGTTAATCTGTTCTTGGAATGAAAAATGTGTTTTTTGGCTTGCATTTTCATTTTCACAAGACTTTAGGTTTATACTTTCAGTTAGAAGATCCAAAAGAAATGAAGAATCACCAGGACTTCTCTTCTTATTTATTTATCTATTTATTTAATATATTTTTTAAATTAAATTATTGTTTTTGTACATATACCAATGCCCTCCCCCACCCCCCTCCCGTACATACCCTCCCTCCCCAGAGTTTTGTGTCCATTGGTTGTACTTATATGCATGTATACAAGGACTTCTCTTCTTTAGTTGCGTCCTCTGAGAAAGCAAGCACCTACTTGTTTTTCTTTTGAGAAAAAATAGAAGCCAATTCTTCCAAATGTATATTGATAGAAGGACTCTTAGGAAACATCAGGGGTTTTTCATAGGGAATTTGATTTGCATTTTGGGTGGGACAGTACTTTCTGGTAAGAGACTCCTTAAAGATGTTTGACATTCCTCACCTTTAGTGCTAAATGCTAGTAGCATCCTCCAGTTATTATTATAACAAAAGCCTCCCTATGTATTTCCAAATGCCCTCTAGGGTGGTACCTTAGATTGAAAACTTCCTCCAGCTCCATGATTTTACTATTGAGGAAACTGAGATCCATTTGGCTAATGGCAGAGCCAGTCTTTGACCTTGACTCTCTGACCTTCATTCCACGCCCCTCCACCAACACCCCTGGCGTAAGTGTTATGAGGGCAATATTTTTTGTCTGTTTTGTTCACTGCTTGTTCCCCAGGGCTTAGTATAGTTTCTGGCACAGAAGAGGCACTCAATAAGTATTTATTGAAAGAAAGAAAGAATGAATGGATGGGTTACTACACACTCTACAATACCCTCTTTAAGATCCACCAAAAAACAGTTTTTGACTATTGATGATTTCCAAGGTCCTAAATGTAATCAACTTTCAGGTAACCAAAAGAATAAAGTCCATTATCAGAGATGAAGGAGCCACAGAGTAAATTGGATTCTTCGAAGCAGTCTTGCATTGTCACGGAAACTTGACTTCCAAATTAAATACAGTACCTCTACTGATTTAAGACATATAGCATCTCCATTAGAATAATAATACCACCACTAAGATTTTGAATTTATGTGCATATTTATGGAGTGAGCTATCTACTGATGGATCATATGATGACGTTTCTGCTACAAAAGAGTGCAAGCCTGGCGCCACAGAATGGCCCACACTGCTGGAACTTTGCCACAGGTGCAGCACCCAACATGCTGTTACCTATTGGGAATTGCTAATTCCGTGAATTGCTCTTTAAAGGGTGTTTTCTTTCTTTATTTCCCCAATTAAACGCATGTCTGAAGATTGTTCCATGCTTTTAGATTTAATCCAGAATATTTTTGTTTCCTTTGAGAGGATAGTCAATCTTTTTATTCAGAACTGGCCAACAAAAACATTTGCTCGGGTAATACGATTTGGAATGTGCTGGGCTGTCATGGTATATTTTGTTGAACTAGTATCAGAGGTTAACAATCCATGGCTATGTAGAATCTCACCTTGCCATTTGGAAGCTAGGTTGAGTGTTTTCATATAATAGTGTTCCCTGGTTCACGTTTAATAACCGAGTGAGGCAGGTGAAGCTTAGAAAAGCAAAGAGGCACAGCCATTTAGAAAACTCTGGCTGTAGTGATGAATCTCTGAGCTTCAGTGGCCAAGACACTAGGGACAGTAGGTTACCTTCTCTTAACTGTGAATATTTGGGGGCTGATGTTAAATGTATTACACTTTTAAGTCACTGAAGTATCTTATTGCCCCCAGACCCCTACTGCTTCCTTATAAAACCCCAGCTCTTATCACCATTTGATAAAGGTGGTTTCCATGGTGGTAATAGATGAGGAAGAAACTATAAAAGATTTAAATGAGGTTGTTCAACATGCCAAACAAATGTAGCTTCATTTCAGGTGATAGACGTGCCATTAAACATTTTCAGTCAGAGTGATGATATGCTCAGATGATCAGATTTGTATTTAAGAGAAACCAGTGGAGAGGATTTATTGGAGGGGCAAGGCAGGAGCAGGGAGACCTATGAAGGAGCTATTCAGTTAAACTGGAGGTGGTGGTCATTGGTGTTTTGCTCCCAACACTTCCTTTTCTTTCTTTCTTCTGGGCATATGGTGTGACAGCACTGTTAGTCTCCCTGTGAGGTTGGGTGTGATTGTGTGACATGCTGTAGTTAATGAGATGTTCAGTTAATGAGGTGTCATTTCTGTGGAAACTTTAAGGGCCAGTGCACGACCCCTCTTGTTCTTTCACCTCTGCATTGGTAATCCCAGAGCATCCCTCAGTGTGGGTCTCTGAGTGATGATGATATGTAGAACTTCAGATGATGCATGTCAAATGTGCTGCACCAACAAGAAACATTTGTTGTGTTAAGCTACTGAGATAGGGGGATTGTTTGTTATCACTGCGTGACCTAGATCATCCTTACCATCATGTCAAGGACAATAGGGGGCTGGGCTAATAGTATGGCAGCAAAAATAGAGAGCAGTGACAGGTTCAACAGACACTGATATGGTAGAAATGACAGTTTAATAGAGTGGATGTGGGGAGGGAGAGAGGTGAGTCAAGAATGATAATCAGATTTCCAATTGGTTAGACTATGTCCATTCATGTGTATTCATTTTGCTTCCTCACTGATCCTATGTTCTTTGAGGAAAATTGTATAGCTCCTTTGTATACCATTTGTACACCCATTCCCTGCTCCACATATCCCCTCCAACTGAGAGTTTGATTGATTATACTATTATCTGTGTTTCAATAACATTGGGTGCACAACTTTGCTATAGCATATTTTACAAGTCAAATATATTTACAGAGCATTTCTGTAGATGACCACCTTTTTTTCAGAATCTCTAAGGGAAGTGACCTTCTATAAACATTGACTAACATTTTTCTTAATGGCTTCTTAACATTTCATTTCTCACTGTTCTCCTATTAGCCCTACAGGGAGACCTACAAGTTAGTCTATTATCCTCTCTTTTTTATGTTTTTTTTTTTTTCACTTTTAGTCATAGTTTTTGTTCAAACTATTGAATAGAGGGAGAATTTAGGATGATTTATAAATTTAACTTACTCTTGATATCCCTCTTCCATTATCATATGTATTGAAAAGTTGGCTTTTTTTAGTAGAAAAATGAGCATCAAAGGGAAGAATGCAATTCTACAAAAGTTCATTTATAAGTATGTGTAAGCTTAAGAAAAGATTAACAAAGAAGTAGTGTGGGATCCAATTCATTATTTTCCATGGCACATGGCTCTTTCAGGCTATGTGAAAGCTCCTTCCTAAGTAGGCTTTTAAGAATTACTAGTACAGAAGAAGAATCTGATTCTCCAATATAGATCCCAGGCTATTCACGGTGATTCACAAAGGGCTGCTGAGGAGGTGAGTCTGTAGATAACCTAGCCCCACCTTCCCTCACTGGAGCTCTTGGGGCTGCTAGAATTTAGGATTGGGGTTGAGAGAGAAATGGAAATGACTTCTTACATTTAAGGGCTCAGTTTACCACTGAAACTGCTTTTTATATAATTCAAGCAGCAACTGGCAGCTCGGAAAGCTTAGACAACATTAAATAGAGCCCCGGCTGTGCAGCCCAGTTGGTCAGAGCGTTCTCCCATACACCAAGGATGTGGGTTTGATCTCCTGTCAGGACACATACAAGAATCAACCGACGAATGCATAAAATAAGTGAAACAACAAATTCATCTCTCTTTCTCTCTCCCCTCGGTCTCTCTTTCTTTCTCTCTCTCTAAAAAAAGCCAAGAAATAAAAATTGAAAAATTAAACAGAAATCTTTCACATTTGAGAAGCATCTGCGTGCTTTATATTGTTTTCCCCATTACTTCTCTCTTCCTGCTTTCCTCCCCTTTTCTTAAATAAAATCTCCCCTCCACCAAAATAACGGGATAGCTTTCATGCATTTTCTTTGGATTACGGGGAAAAAGTGTGATTGGTATATCAGAGGGTTGGGGCTCAGAGCTCCCCACTCTGTGTAATCCTCCTCTTTCTCACAATTTGAACCATCCCTTATGCATTTAGACAGGTCACCTTGTGAACAAATATTAATAGGAATGTGTTTAGAAGTAGATATTAAACCTGTGAGATTTGTACAGTTGTGTGTTGTATGTCTGGGGGTCTGAGCATTCACACACACACCTTCAAAAAATTAAACCGTTAGACCTTACGGAAAACTCAGATAATCCTCCTCCTAGAGCAAACCATAATTGCTTTAATTTTTGTGGATAGTACAGTTGGCTAAAATAGGCTAACCAGATTTGACTGCGCATCATTGAAGATCTTTGTGATGTGGGC